>NC_044404.1:19677090-20003733 GCF_006542625.1 Nomascus leucogenys | reverse complement strand
ACTTGAGCCCAGGAGGTTGAGGCTGCAGTGAGCCAAGATCATACCACTGCACTCCAGCCTGGGTGGCAGTGAGACCCTGTCTCAAAAAAAGAAAGAAAGAAAAAGATACGAAGAAATAACTCATGGTAAGAGACTAGGAAGCAGTGGACTGGGTCAGGGAGGGCTTCTCCAAGAAGGTGACATTTGAGGAAGGAACTGAGTGTTCCAGGCATGGTCAAGCCTCTGACGTTTGTGGCATGTGCCTGTAGTCCCAGCTACTTGGGAGGCCAAGGTGGGAGGATTGCTTGAGGCTAGGCGTTTGAGACCAGCCTGGGCAACATAGCAAGATCCCCATCTCTTAAAAAAGAAAAAAAAAGACTATGACATTTAAGAATAATTCACCACTGTAAGAGAAGACCCCACTGAGAGGAGGAGAGAGGCCTTAACCCATTAATCCACTCTCCCCTAGTCCCCTGGGGGAGCAGGACTCGGAGGGTACTAGAGAGGGAGAAGGAGTCTCAGTGGAGGTGGGAGGCAGAGAAAGGTCTTTTGTGCTACGTGGGGCAGGTGGCCACAGCACAGAACCCTGGCAGGCCAGAGAGAACTTTGGTCAGCTAATGACTCAACACATCTTAACTATGCACCTACTAACTGCCAGGCATTGTCCAAGCACTGGGAGAACAGCAAGGAACAAATTAAAGGTCGCTGCCCTTGTGGGACAGACATTCCGATGGGGAAAGCCAGACAATAAACCTATACAGGGAAATGGGGTGATGGAGATGGGATGACTGGGGGCTGAGCTGTTCTGATTCAGGAGCTGCTGGCTTCTCTAAGGAAGTGATATTTAAGTGGAGACCTGACTGATGGGAAAGGGCAGCCGAGCAGAGATCTGGGGCAGGAACTTCCCAGATACCAAGAATAGCAAGTGCAAAGGCCCCGAGGCAGCCGTGAGCTTGGCTCCTTGAGCTGCTGGTGCCTGAAGCAGGGCCAGGTAGAAGATGAGGTGGGAGAGGATGGCAGGAAGGGGCTGGATAATGTGCAGTCTTGCAGACCATGGAAAGAAATGTGGACTTTATTCTAAGTGCAATGGGGAGCTGTCAGAGAGAGCTCTAAGCCAGGGAGAGAACACGACTGGATTGATGATTTTAAAGAAGCTCAGTGACTGCTGTTTGGCAAATGGAGTGCAGAGGCAAGAGTGAAAGATGAGAGCAGTGAGGCGGCTGGTGGTTGGAGAGTGATGGCTGTGGCGGTGGCAGTGGAGATGGAGTGAAATGGTCAGACCCAGGATATGTTTTGCAGGTGCAGCTGTCAGCATCAGCTGGTAGGCTGGATGTCAGGACAGGGAAACAAGAACTAAGAACAATGCCCAGGCTTGTGGTCTGAGTCCCAGGGTGGATGGGGCACTTTTTTCTTTTTTTGAGACCGAGTGTCCCTCTGTTGCCCAGGCTGGAGTGCAGTGGCATGATCTTGGCTCACTACAACCTCTGCCTCCCAGGTTCAAGCAATTCTCCTGCCTCAGCCTCCCGAGTAGCTGGGATTACAAACATGTGCCACCATACCCGGCTAATTTTTGTATTTTTTAGTAGAGAAGGGGTTTCACCATGTTGGCCATGCTAGTCTTGAACTCCTGACCTCAAGTGATTGGCCTGCCTTGGCCTCCCAAAGTGCTGGAATTACAGGCACAGGCGTGAGCCACCGCGCCTGGCCTGTGGGGCACCTTTTATTGGGACAGGCTATCAAGGAGCAAGTTGGCCCCCTGGCAAGTTGGCAGTAGAGCCTGGGCCAGAGAATGCCAATTTCCTGGGTAGCCCAGGACTCTGCCCCTCCCTACTGCCTTCTAGACGAGGAGATTTGCTCCTAGAGCTTCCAGAAGGAACATGCCTTAAACTACGAACCCTGGCTCCAAGACCAGCATCCCTGCCACCAAGTCCTTGAAATGACCTATACACAAGGCTAAGATACAAAGCCCCATGCCTGAGATTACCATAGGAATGTTAATCACACATGCACCCGGCAGCCTGCATGCTAGAAGGTGAATCACTGCAGCCTTGACCAGTGGAGTATGTATTAGCAACTAATTATCATTGCCACCAATTAATCATCATGGCCAAAGCTTGGTTTCTACAACCCGATTATCATGTGGGCACAGTGGTCTTTGCTCCTATGGGGGAAGGAAGGAGCTCCTTTTTTCCATGGAAGTTTACTGAATCTAATAACCCCAAGCCACAGCGTGTGGTGTCTGTCCCCAGCACGTACACAGCTCCTCATTCCGGGAGACAGCAGGGCAGCCTCGAGAGACCCTGTTTCACTCTGGGGACCCTGGGTCAAGGAAGGAACTGATTTCTTTTGCAGAAGCCGAAACCTCAAACTTCAAGACTTCAGGGACTGCGTCATGGTAAACTGTCCCTCACGTGGAAACATGAGGCCAGGGAAAGGAGGGTCCCCTCTACCAGAACTCAGGAAACCCTATTTTTGGCAAGCTTCTCAGGTCATGCTGATAGGCAGTTGGACTGGGGAATTAGCGTTTTAGACAACTCGTGTCTTCACAGGGCCAGGGCACACAGGGAAGGTGAGTGCGGAGTAGCTGAATGCCAGGTCCTTGTGACTTTCTCTGTCAAAAACATTCAATTTGGAAGCATGTCATAGTACTTGAGTCACAAAGAATTGGACCTAAAATTTGGAAGAGTTTATTCATTGGTTCATTCACTGCATAAACATTTTTTGAGTTCTTATTAAGTGTCACACCCCAGGTAGGTACAGGGGTTGGAAAAACAGATGACTAAGCTTACAGTCTAGTAAGATATGATGAGTACAATCAAATGGGTAAGATACAGAGAGAGAGGTCTGTGTAAGCGATCACAGACCCCCAAAGGAAGGAGTGATGCAGAGAGGCTTCAGAGAGGAGGTGATGGTTGAGCCAGGTCAAGGGTTAAGTGATAGAATAATGGCCCCCAAAGATGTTCACATCCTAATCCCTGGCAACTGTGAATATGTTACCCTACATGGCAAAAGGGACTTTGCAGGTGTGATTACATTAAGAATCTTGGGATGGGGAGACTATCCTGGGCTTTCCAGATAGGCCTAATGCAATCACAAGGTCTTTATAAAAGGGAGACAGGAGGATCTAAGTCAGAGCAGGAGATGTGACCATGGGAGCAGAGGCTGGAGTGACTGGAGGAAGGGGCCACAAGCCAAGGAAAGCAGTCTGGGAAAAGCAAGAAAACAGATCCTCTCCTTGCTAACACTGTGATTTTAGAATATCCGGCCTTCAGAACCGTAAGATGCTAAATTTGAATTATCAGCCAGGCGTGGTGGCTCACGCCTCAGCCTCCCAAGTTGCTGGAAATTATAGGCGCCCCCCACCACGCCTGGCTAATTTTTGTATTTTTAGAGGAGATGGGGTTTCACCATGTTGGCCAGGCTGGTCTCAAACTCCTGGCTTCAAGTGATCTGCCCACCTCAGCGTCCCAAAGTGCTGGGATTACAGGCGCCCGACCTCCTTCACTTTTTTTTCCTGTGCGGTATTTGTTTTTTGTTTTGTTTCTTAGTTGGGACCCCATGACATATTATCAAGTCACTCTTCTATGCATTAAAAATTTTGTTTCATTATATAAGCATTTATTTTCCCTTTTTTCTTTATTTATAATATCCAAACAGAACTGTCTCTTTTTTATTCCTTTTTTTCAATTATTGAGATGGGATCTTGCTATGTTGCCCAGGCTGATCTCGAGCTCCTAGGCTCAAGTGATCCTCCCACTTCAGCTTCCAAAGTAGCTGGGATTATAGGCACGTACCACCACTTAGCCATAAATTCTCTTAGCCGTAAATTCTTCTGGGTAAGAACTTATTTTTGAAAGTCATTACATACTTCTCTTGGGCATCATTTTTTATGGCCCCATGGTGTTTGGCTGGATGGGTGTGGGTTATTTAACTAATTTCCTGATGTTAGAAATCCAGGTTGTTTCCAATTTCATATTATAAATACAGCATAGTGCCTTTATTTACTAAATATCATCTGCATTTATGGTTGTTTTCTTAAGATTACAATTCCAGAAATGGAATTCCCGGGGCAAAGGGGATGTATTTTTTTTTTTAAGTTTTTGATACGTATTGTCCAGTTGCCCTCCAGAAAGTTTATACCAGTGCATACTTCCACCAGCAATGTCTCTGGGCATCCATTATTATCATCGCCTTCACAGCTACAAAATTTTAAAAACTGATCTTTGCTTATTTGACTGGTGTGAAATACCACCTTCCTTTTTTCTTTTTTGAGACAGGGTCTCACTCTGTCGCCCAGGCTGGAGCGCAGTGACACGATCACAGCTCACTGCAGCCTCAACCTCCTAGGCTCATGATCCTCCTGCATCAGCCCCCTGAGTAGCTAGGACCACAGGCACATACCACAATGCCTGGCTAATTTTTGTATTTTTTTGTAGAGATGAGGGGATCTCACTATGTTGCCCAGGCTGGTCTTGAACTCCTGGACTCAAGCGATCTGCCTGCCTCAGCCCCCCGAAGTGCTGGGATTACAGGAGTGAGCCACCGCACCCAGCCCCACCTTGCTTTTGCTGAATATTTCAATAGTTGTGTAGTATTCTGTCCAGGCAACTGCGTCATTTTTTTCATTGGCTCCCATGGGGTTGTACATTTAGGCTGTTGCCAGTGTGGGTTTCATCAGTTACACTACTGATATCACTGTTCTTAAAACCTAAACTGATTCTTTTCCGGTGTTGTTTCTGTCTTTCGAGGGCACTATGATGCCCGGGCCAGAGTCCTCGTTTGCCACATGACCTCCCTGCTCCAAGTGCCCTTGGAGGAGCTGGATGTCCTTGAAGAGACGTTCCTGGAGAGCCTGAAGGAAGTCAAAGAGGAGGAATCTGAGTAAGAGAGCCCCGTGACCCCCATCAGGATCCAAGGATTTCCACTTCAGTGCACTTTGCAGATAACAGAGTCCCCTTCTCCCTTTAAGAGATGGTGTAGTGAGGTGGAAGGAGCCCTGGACAGAGTCCCAGCTGCAAGCTGCAGTCCTGACTCGCTGTGTGGCCTTACCAAGCTACTTGCCCTCTCTGGGCCTCTGACTTCATTTGCAAGAAGAAAAGATGAAATGGGCCAGGCACAGTGGCTTACGCCTGTAATCCCAGCACTCTGCAGGCGGATCACTTGAGGTCAGGAGTTCGAGACCAGCCTGGCCAACATGATAAAACCCCATCTCTACTAAAAATACAAAAATTAGCCAGGCATGATGGCATGCACCTGTAATCCCAGCTACTCGGGAAGCTGAGCCAGGAGAATCACTTGAACCAGGGAGGCGGAGGTTGCAGTGAGCCAAGATTGTGCCACTGCACTCCAGTGTGGGTGACAGAGTAAGACTCTTGTCTCAAAAAAAAAAAAAAAAAAAAGAAAAGAAAAGATGGAATGAATGATTGCTAAGGGACTTGAATCTGTGACTTTAACATCCTGGGGCCCTGACACCCTGTTCCACCTCAGGCTCTTGTGATACCTGGTTCATGGGCACAATTGACCTGGATTCAATTCCCGTTTCTGATACCTGTCCACTGCTTGGCATTGGGTGGGTGGCCTTGCTTTTCTAAGCTGCAGTGTTCTTATCTGTGAAACAGGAATAAGGATAGTGCCCTCCCAGGATCATTAGGAAGAATGAATGTCTGCACATTATAAAATGCCTGGCCCAGGGCTGGCACACAGCAAGTGCTTGGTAGATGTGAGTCCTCCCCTTCCCCCACATGTCCTGGACCCATCAATTATAGAGTTGCTTTGCTATCTATATATGGTCAAGAGTGTGTAGAAGGAAATAATCCTGGTAACTTGGCTGGTGCTCAGCTCTTTGCAGAACACTTTACACAGGATCTAATCCCACAGCAATAAATCAATTTCAGTCACAGCCTAATCCGAGGCTCCTGGCACCAGGCACGTCTCCCAGGTCTGGGGTTTTTTTAGCTGCCGTGGTGTTCTTTGACCAGCCAGGTTACACTAGGTCAGCCCATCTGGGAATTTAATCCTAAAGCCAAATTGAGACCCAGAGCCACCCTCATGCCACAGTTAATGGAGCAAAGAAAAGGAGTATTTCCATGAGAAAGGGGGAAATTTGGTTTGTTGAAGTAACCTGTAGACATACTAGCTTTGACGTCCAGAGTTGTGTCAGTATAGAAATACCTGGATCCATGTCAATTACCATAATCACGAGGGCATCCTAGGTTCTTTGGATATGTCGGGAATTTGCAGAATCTTATATGCCTTGAAATTAAGGAACCTCTCAGTTATTATTTGGAAATCTTATTATCAGAGAGAAACATATTACCCGGAGCAATTTGTTCTGATAATACCAGTAATGCCAGGTTAGGGAAGATATAAACCAGAAGGTCTAATACAGGCCAGTTCTGCCATTTACCAGCCACATGAGTTTGGGCATTATTTAACTTCTCTGAGCTTCAACTTCCTCACCTGTAAAATGGGGATAATAGTAGCGCCCTCCTCACAGAGTTCCTATGGGGCCCAAATGAGTTCATATATGTGTGAAGTGTTTCAAGTGAGCCTGGGACAGAGTAACTAGTCCATAAATATTATTTGCTGTTGTTAACAATACTGTTCTAATTGTGTTATTATAGACCCTTTTCTAAACTATTATAGACCCTATTGTAGTCTATGTGTAGACTCTTTCCCCAGAAAAAGGCTTCACACATGTAATTGTTTATGCAACATTAGGGACTCTCAGATTCTGTGGTCTCTGGAAGGATCTGAGGCCCAGGGAAGCCATAGCAACTGTTCAGCCAGGAGACCTGGCTCTCAGTTTGATTCTGCTACTAACCCTCTGTGTGGCCTTGGGCACGTGGCTTTCCCTCCCTGGACACCAGCACACATTTTCTTTTTTTTACCTATACAATTAAGGGATTGAATGATATGTAAATTTCTTTTGACTGTAAGGTTTTGTGTTTCTGGGAGGTGAGTTCATCACTGGGCTGACCAAGGTGACTCTTTGCAGCTGAGGTCTAGAGTGTGACATACCACCCGTCCCACCCCTCTGCTCCTGGGTCCCTGTCTGAGCCCCAAGGCCACCCGGCTTCCCTCACTTGTTTAGTGACTTCGCCTCTCCTCTCTGTGCCTCATTTCTTCATCTCTCACATGAGGATAATGGTAGTATCGCCGTCATAGCATCGTTGAGAGGATTAAATTACTTAACACATATCCAAAGCTGGGACCCGTGCTTGGCACATAGCAGAGTCTCAGCAGATGTGAGCACATGAGCTGCTGGGGTTGATACTGCTCACATAGGCCAGGCACGGTGGCTCACATCTGTAATCCCAGCACTTTGGGAGGCCGAGGCGGGTGGATCACCAGAGGTCAGGAGTTCGAGACTAGCCTGACCAACATGGTGAAACCCCGTCTCTACTAAAAACACAAAAATTAGCTGGGTGTGATGGCGTATGCCTGTAATCCCAGCTACTTGGGAGGCTGAGGCAGGAGAATCGCTTGAACCCAGGAGGCGGAGGTTGCAGTGAGCCAAGATCACGCCGTTGCACTCCAGCCTGGGCAACAAGAGTGAAACTCCATCTAAAAAAAAAAAAAAATTGCAATTAAAAATAAAGAAAGGTACTGCTCACATCATAAGAACGTTGCCAGCATCAGATTTTTCCTGAATGCCTACTAGATGCAGGTACAAGATGCCATCTCACTCGATCCTCATAACAGCCACCTAAGTGTTTCACAAATAAAGAAATAAAGTCAGAGGGGTGGCATAACTCAGCCAAGGTCACATGGCTGGCCAGCAGCATCTGATTCAACCACCATGTCCAGTCTGAATGGCTCTCACTGTGTCCCTCAAGGCCTGGCTGGCAGTGGCAGGGTTTCTCCTTAATTCTGAAGAAAACAAGAAAGATAATGATTTTATGGGGCCATCCAGGCCTTTACTAGGAAAGTGTCTGTAGACCTCTCAGTGATAAGCTCTCTCTATCTGTCAGCACAAAAAAGTGATTTAAAAACAGAAGGTGATGGTGAGGATAAGGACGGAAAACACCCTCTTACAGGAGATAAAGTGACAGAGAGTAAGACTGATTTGTGGATCTATGAGATGGGCAATGCGGGCGTCTTGCTCTCAGGAGGTATCTCTGGCTTCAGCCTGGGATTTGGCCCAAATCTGCTTGTGGTTTCAGCCTTTGTCTTTGGGCAGCTGACATGGAAACAGCAACTCAGGTTCGCTTCTGCCTTTTCAGCGTGACCATGACTGTACGACGGTGTGGGTTGCTGTCATATCTAATCAGCAGGCAGTCAGTGCATTCGGATTTAGTGTTGTTCTCTGAGTGTTCACTTCCAAGGAAAGGGAAGGAAGCGTTGTAAATGTGACTCAGAGCAAACATCTCCCCTTTAATTTCAGTGTGGAGATTCAATCAGACAATTGAAGTAATTGCCAAGAGTATAGTGCTGCAATAATGAACGATGCCTGGGAAAGCTATTTTATGTACAAAAAAAATTTTTTTTTTTTTTTGAGACAAAGTCTCACTGTGTCACCCAGGCTGGAGTGCAGTGGCGCAATCTTGGCTCACTGCAAGCTCCACCTCCTGGGTTCACGCCATTCTCCTGCCTCAGCCTCCCAAGTAGCTGGGACTACAGACGCCCGCCACCACGCCTGGCTAATTTTTTGTATTTTTAGTAGAGACGGGGTTTCACCATCTTAGCCAGGATGGTCTCGATCTCCTGACCTCGTGATCCGCCCGCCTTGGCCTCCCAAAGTGCTGGGACCACAGGCGCGAGCCACCACGCCCGGCCCCCAAAACAATTATTAAGAATGTGCAAATACTTAAAACAGGGAAATAGACTGGCCATTCAGCTGAACGTTAGGAGAGAGTGCCTTAGCCAAGTAACTTTAGGAAAAAATATCTTCTTTTCAAATCAACAAATGCTTACAAACTTTTTGTGAGGGAGATGGGGGAGACAGTCTTACTCTGTCACCCAGACTGGAGTGCAGTGGCATGATCACTACAGCAGAGGCTCACTGCAGCCTCGACTTCACAGGCTCAAGTGATCCTCCCACCTCAGCCTTCCAAGTAGCGTGGACCACAGGCGTGCACCACCATGCCCGGCTAATTTTTTTATTTTCGTAGGGTCAGGATTTCACCCTGTTGCCCAGGCTGTTCTGGAACTCCTGGGCTCAAGGGATCCTCCCACCACCGCCTCCCAAAGTGCTAGGATTACGGGCATGAGCCACCATGCCCAGCCTATATATTTTTATTTAGCCAACACGTCCATCCTGTACCTCTCTAGTTTTCAGAGATGTGGACAGTGAGTAGGGGAGTATATCACCGCAGCAAGGTGGTCACCTCCAATCCTTGTTGGAATAATTAGGCTCCCTAGAAGAAAGATTTCCTGAGTACCCTCCAGTTTCCAAGCCCAGGGCAAGCTGCTGAGGATGGGGAGTTGGAAATGGCTTGGTCCATGCTGTGAGAGCTTAGCTCAGCAATTTTCAGACTTGAGTTACAGCAGAATCCCTGGAGAAGGAACTTGTTACCGATACAGAATCTTTGTCCTTAGACCCAGAGATTCTGCCCCAGGAAGCTGTGTTTTTAACAGGTACCCCCTGGTGATTCTGATGCCCACCCTCTGAAAATCAGTGGTGTAGAATTCCAGGATAATGTGGCACAGAGGGTTAGGGGGCCCAGAGTCAGGGCATCTCAGCAACCTTGGGGTTTTGGCCAGTCTTCCTGGAGGATATGTCCCACCTTGGCTGGCTCCTGAAGGTTGAGTAATGTTGAACTAGTCACAGGAAGGTGGGAAGGTCCTTGATGTCCAGGGGCCAGAAGGTGACTGGAGGCAGCTCAGTACTTCCCAAGGGTGATGTGTCAGTGAGGAAGTGATGAGTGTTAGAGGGGGAGAGAGGGGTCAGGACACAGAGGGCATGTCACATCGGGGAGAGATGACAGTGTCCTGAAGGCAGCCAGGCAGGCAAGGAGGGAAGAGGAGAGAGAGGCAGGTAGTCATGGTTATATTATTCTATTAATACTTGGCATTGGCTGCTGCAGTGGTGCCGTCTCATCATCTGTCCATGGGTCATTTGATAGTTACATTTCCTAAGCGAGAAAATCAACACTCAGAAAAATTAGATGATCCAGTAAGTTCATGGCAGAGCTGAGCTCAAACGCCTCTTCCCCAAATTTCCAGACTATTTCCAGGCCATGTTTCTTGAATCAAGATGCCGCTGACTTGGCGCCACATCGCTTGTCTAGTTGCACGTACCCATCTTGTATCGTCAGCAACTTGAATGTTTTCTTCGGCCTTGAACTCTGCCGAAAGTCAGTAATCTTCAGCCTTCCACTTGGAACTGACTTAAGAGTTATCAATTAAGGGTCAAGGCAGTTCAGGGTCAAAGTATATCTCCAGCCTGTGTTGAGGAGGAAATTATTACAATAATAATGAAAAGAGTGATAATAGCAATAAACATATTGAACAATTACAGGATGGTAGTCACTATGTCTCAGTGTCTCTGTCTCATTTAGTCCTCACAACACCCCTGGAAATTCAGTACTGTTATTATCCCCATTTGTTGGTTGAGGAAAGTCAGATATGACAAATAATTTGTGCATAGTCACAAAGTTATTAAGTGGTTCTGTCCATTGTGCGGATAGGCTAGGTTTTGCTGCTGTAACAAGTGGCCCCCAAATAAATCTCAGCAGCTTACAGGATTAAAGGTGTATTTCTTGTTCATACTTTGTGTCCATTGCAGATTGGCTGTAGCTTGAACTCACATTGTCCTGGTTCTGGGTCCCAGGCTGACAGAGTGACCCTATCTAGATTATCGTTGGTTTTGGGGCAGAGAGAAAGAAGATGAATCACTTTCCTGCACTGGCTTTAAAGATTCTGCCAGTTGTCCCGCCACGGTGGCTTGCACCTGTAGTCCCAGCTCTTTGGGAGGCTGAGGCAGGTGGATCACTTGAGCCCAGGAGTTTGAGACCAGCTTGGGCAACATGGCAAAACCCCATGTCTACAAAAAGTACAAAAATCACCCAAGCGTGGTGGGGCATATCTATCATCCCAGCTACTTGGGAAGCTGAGGTGGGAGGACCACTTGAACCTGAGAGGTGCAGGTTGCAGTGAGCCAAGATCCCACCAGTGCACTCCAGCTTGGGCGACAGAGCCAGACCTTGTCTCAAAAAAAGCAAGGAAAAAAAAAAAAAAGATTCTGCCAGAAGTGACACATATCACCTCCACCTACATTTGGCTAAAGTTGGTCATATGACCACTCAGTTCGACAGGGCAGGGATGCATAATCTTTCTGTAAAGAGGGATAACTGAATATGTGGTGAATGGTGATACAGCTACCACAACAGCAGAGCTAGGATTCATGCCTACATCCAGAGAGTTTGAATCCTGACATTAGAACCCTCAGTCTTAATGGCCCTCCTGCCTCCCACTGTGCTAGATGCACATGGTTCAGCCTCATCCCACACCACTGGTGACATGAATTTCAGTCATGGAAAACCAGCAGCGTGATATGCACAGAGATTTTTACTATTGGTTTCTGCTTCTGTGTAATGAAGTGACTGAGAAACACTGGGCTTTACACCCAGGAGATGCTTAGGAAAAAAATCTGTTGAGGTGAACTGGCAGGGAACCAAAAAGCACAGCAGGTCCCCAGATGCCCAACTGAAATCCCATTTTGTTTATTTATATATTTTATTTCATTAATTAATTCATTCATTTATTTATTTTGAGACAGAGTCTCACTCTGTTCCCAAGCTGGAGTGCCGTGGTACGATCTCAGCTCACTGCAACCTCCTCCTCCCGGGTTCAAGTAATTTTCCTGCCTCAGCCTCCTGAGTATCTGGAATTACAGGTGCCTGCCCCCACGCCTGGCTAATTTTTGTGTTTTTAGTAGAGATGGGGTTTCACCATATTGCCCAGGCTGGTCTCAAACTCCTGACCTCAGGTGATCCGCCTGCCTCGGCCTCCCAGAGTGCTGGGGTTACAGGTGTGAGCCACCATACCCGGCCAAATCCCATTTCTTTTAGATGACTGGAGAAGGAGCTATTTCTCAGTAAGATGTATGATTCATGAGGAGGGAGATGGGAAGGAAACAGGTACTGGTTGAGCACACACATTTTTCTGCTCACGGAGATGCAAAAGCACAGCACGCCATCCATTCTCAATATAACTTTATTGACTGAATGGATGAAGAAGGAATGAATTTAACCCTTACAAACCAACAACTTTATGAGGTAGAAATTAGTGTCCGCTTTTTGACAAAAGAGGAAACTGAGGCTTGGGGAGATGCAGCATCGTGATGACATCAGCCCCGGTTGCGCTGAGCACTTGCAGTCCGCCACTGTGTTAAATGCTTTACAGATAGTCTATTTCTGGATCCTCACAGTTCATGGGGAGGTAGTGACTGTTATCCCTTAATTCATCTATAATATGAGTACAATAACCATACTGCTTCTTAGGATAAGATTAACCCTGTGAAGTGCAAAGCCCAGTGGCTGAGATATAAGAAGCCCTCGGTAAAGATTAACCATTTTTCTTCTTTGATTATCACCATGCTTTGCTATCACTCCACACTGTGTTATTGTTCAGACTCCAACCTCAGTTCAGAGTTCCCACTTAATAACCTCTCCATCCCAGCCACAGCAAAGGGGCTGAGGGCTGAATGTCCAATAGGAAAATTGGGCTTCCTGTCTCTTGAGTGCTCACAACAGCAGTTCTCAGGGCTCACCTGACCCCAATTCACTCTAAATATTTTCCTTTTGCTAGATTTTCTAGCCTTTCCATTTCAAGTCTGAACAAGTCTAGCTACTGCTCCAAGGCCAAGGTCTCCCATCTTCAAAATGATCATTTTGGAGGAAATTGGTTTCCAAATATCCCAGAGGGAGGTGGGATCAGATGGCAGGTTGGGGAAGAAGGGAGGGGAGGAGGGAGGTGATGGAGTCTGTGATTATCTATTTTGTGCTTCTTCTGGGTCCATCTGTTTAAAGATCTTTTTTGTGCTTCTCTTGCTATTTTTTTTTTGTCTTTTTATTATTCAAATTGCAACCCTGTTAGGATGGATCCATTGGGTAAGTAGTACATCCCATGCACTGAGATTCCCCAGCTGGGTTTTAGAATGTTTTCAGCCTTTTAAACCATCAATGGGCTCAGGGTGACTTTGGTGCCTTACTCTGAGTGGCAGAGTAGCTACCCAGCGTTGGCCCCTGTTTGAGGGTTGGTGTGGTGGGGATGTCTCAAGGGATCCTGGGCACAGCTGGCCCTAAAAACCAGCCTTTTTTCCCCCCAGAATGGCTGAAGCATCCCGGAAGAAGAAAGAAAACCGGAGGAAATGGAAGCGTTATCTCCTGATAGGCCTGGCGACTGTCGGAGGCGGAACGGTGATCGGTGAGTCCAGCTAGAGATGGTGGCACAGGTCTGGGTTTTGCAGACACAGAAATGATGCCAGGCTGGGGGTGAGAGTGGAGAGTGCAGTGGCTCAGTTGGGAGGTGGCCCCTGGCATGTGGTAGGTAGTCAGTGAGTATTCGGTGTGCTCATCAGCACTGTCAGAAGCTTCCATGGGAGGCAGTAGGTAGCTGAAGGGTAAAAACTCATCAAGCCACATTTTTTTTTTTTTTTTTTTGAGACAGT
The DNA here is from genome assembly GCF_006542625.1 of Nomascus leucogenys. Classification (NCBI taxonomy): domain Eukaryota; kingdom Metazoa; phylum Chordata; class Mammalia; order Primates; family Hylobatidae; genus Nomascus; species Nomascus leucogenys. The sequence goes on along the minus strand of NC_044404.1, from coordinate 19,990,139 downwards.
GTCTTGCTCTGTTGCCCAGGCTGGAGTGCAGTGGTGCAATCTCGGCTCACTGCAAGCTCCACCTCCCGGGTTCATGCCATTCTCCTGCCTCAGCCTCCCGAGTAGCTGGGACTACAGGCGCCTGCCACCACGCCCGGCTAATTTTTTGTATTTTTAGTAGAGACGAGGTTTCACCGTGTTAGCCAGGATAGTCTCGATCTCCTGACCTCATGATCCGCCCACCTCGGCCTCCCAAAGTGCTGGGATTACAGGCATGAGCCACCGCACCTGGCCACCACATTTTTATTCCCATCTGAAACTGCTGCTTTTCCCACAGGCGTGACCGGAGGTCTAGCTGCACCCCTTGTTGCCGCTGGAGCAGCGACGATTATTGGCAGCGCTGGGGCAGCAGCTCTGGGCTCAGCAGCCGGCATAGCCATCATGACCTCGCTGTTCGGTGCAGCTGGAGCTGGCCTGACAGGTAAGGTTCAAAAGGAATGATGGGTTCAGAAGAATTTTCAGCCAGGGTGGCCCAGTTCCTAAAAGGACATGCCTGGATCCTCACCAGCAGTGACTCCCTGGGAAACAGAGGAGAGGTGGCTTTTCTCACTCTGGGTCCCAGCCTTCCCAGAGCTCGCGTGGGTCAGGGTAAGGGCCGAGTTTGAGAAGCTGGCTTTTTCCCCATGCACCTTGTGTGTAGTTCCTGAGAAAGGCCCCAATTGAACCTGCTTCCACCATCCAGAAGTTTCCATGCTTGGGCTTCCTCGTGTTTGGAGAGAACATGGCTACCCTTCCCTGAGCAGCATCACCTGGGGGAGTTTTTCCAAATGATATCTGTCGGCAGCAGCCCCCCCCCAACTCCCCCAACCCCGTCATGCACAGACATTCCTGTTCAACTCCCCAAGAGGAGTTTGCTCCCCTGCTGAGACTCTTGGTCCGTTTGATTCACTGTTACTAAGTGGAGTGTGTTCTACCCCTGCAGTGTGTGGGCAGGAGAAAAGAAACAGAACCAGGGCAGAGCAATGGGTAAGAGCCTGGGCTCTGAGGTCCAAACCAGCTCTACTGCTCGGGGGCTGGCCAGCCTCGGCAGCAGCTTCTTGCTTTCATCTGTAATCAGGGACAATAGTGGCACCTACCTTAATGAGTTCAAACACAAAATGTGTTTTTCTAGGGACAGGGCACACAGACGGTGCTCACTGTGTGCATGTGTGAGCACATACAGCCACCCTGATGTTCCCCTGGGCCCCAGTCACCTCTATTCTCTTTCTCGGATCTGGGTCTTTAGGATACAAGATGAAGAAGCGAGTGGGAGCCATTGAAGAGTTCACGTTTCTGCCTCTGACGGAGGGCAGGCAGCTGCACATCACCATCGCCATCACTGGGTGGCTCGCATCTGGCAAATACCGTGAGGACCAGGAGGACCAGAAGTGGAGGGGGGTGGGCAGTGGCTGGCCTGGGCCAGACCCTGGGCTGGGTTTTTACCTGGGCTAGGGAGCAAGCATGGGGAGCCCCATTTTGCAGAGGAAGAAATTGAGGCTCAGAGAGGTGAGGCAACATCATCTCACATCTATCCACCTGCCATCATCTCTCCATCCATCTATCCACCTGCCCAACCACCTACCCACCTGTCCATCCACCCATCCACCCATCCATCCATCCATCCACCCACCCACCCTTGTACCTGTTCACCCATCCGCCCACCCACCTGTTCATCCATCTGCCCACCCATTTAACCACCCTTCTATCTATCCATCCATCCATCTACTCTTCTACCTGTCTACCTGTCCACCCACTCACCTGTCTACCCACCCATCAACCCATCCATCCATCCACACTTCTACCTATCTCTCCACGCACCCACCCATCTATTCATCCATCCACCCTTCTACCTATCCACCCATCCACCCACCCATCCACCAGCCCCTCTGTTCATCCATCCACCCATCCACCTATCTGTCCATGTAGCCGTATTTATAAAGTGCTGTACTTACCATGTGTCATATACTGAACCAGGTCTTAGGAATTCAGTGGTGAGCAGCACAGCCATGACCTCTACTCCCACAGAACATACAGCCCAAGATAGAAGACAGACCGAGTAACTAAATGGGAGCCTTATGGATGGCATAATAGGGGAAGCACAGGGTGTTTCTGGGGAAGGTTCTGAAGGCAGTGACATTTAGGCTAAGGGCTAGCTGGGAGTTAGCCCGATAAACCAGGAGCAGAAAGTGCATTCCAGGCAAAGGGACAGCAGGTGCAAAGGCCCAGTGGTTTGAAAGAACCAAAAGAGCACAGGATGGCTGCAGCAAGGAGCCAGAAGGCAGGAATGTGGGTGGAGCCAGACCACACAGGATAATGTGAGCTGTGGCAAGAAGTTTGAATTTGTCCTCAGAGCAAGTGGAAGATAGCAAAGGACTTTAAGCATGTGAGTGAGAGATCAGTATGTGTTGGCTACGTGACCTCAGCAAGTTATGTAACTTCTCTGTATCTCAGCTGCTTCATTTGTAAAGTGGAACAAATTATTGCCACCTTTTCAGGATGCTGCGAAGATTAAGTGAGGAACATCACGTGGTTTCTAGTTGGCATGACGCAAACATTAGTTCCCTTTGCTGTTCTAATTTGAACATGCATATTTTGGGGGATTCTAGCCAGGGTGGCATTGAGGACTCACACCGTGGTCCACTTGTTACTTGACCCCTGCAAGTGCCCAGCGAGAGGCTCAACAAACAACAAACAGTGCATCCCTTAGAGAAAGAGCAGGGTGGGCATGGGAATCCTAAGTGTCCCAACCTGACCACTCAGGCACGCCTGCCCAGAGCCTCCTGGGTGCCCAAGTCTCTGACCTGAGGGCAGAAGTCGCAGATCTGCCAAACCACACAGAAGAAAGCCAGCGAGAAACATTTAGAGGTGTCACCAGGCGCCAGGGTCTTATTGGTGTGTGACCGCCAGGCGCCACCCGTGCACAGAGGTCACTAGCGTTCAGTGAGCACCTCGTTCACACCTACCCTGAGTCTGGCATTTTACCAGCACAGTAGGAACTTGGTATGGTTACCTCCTAGAAACCTCACTTCCACCCTCCGAGGTGGGGCGGTTCTGACCCTGATCTGTCCGAAGGGGAACCCTGGCAGGGGAGTAGCAGATGCAGAATTCAAACCCAGGTCTCCTGATCCAACACCCAGGGTTTTTCAATTGTTTTCATTTTACCGTGCTACAGGAAGGAGCAAGAACAAGAGCCCAGGTGAAGGAATTTGCAAGTCTGGCCGGCATGGAAAGCAAACTCCTTTCTTCACTTTGCCCCTATTTGTTCAGTTTGCCCCGGGTTAAAGGTCAAGTTCATTTGGGGATGAGGGAAGTCTTCATTGATCTCCATCAGTCTAGTGTGGGACACTCAGGGAAAGGGCTGGGTAAAAGAAATACAACCAAGCTAGAGAAAGTTTCAGAAGGAAAAAATATCACGTATTCCTACCTCCTTGAGAGCCAGGAAAAGAAGCCTTATCATCACATGGTTGCTTTTTCCATGTGATAGGAATGACCGGACTTTCTTTGGCCCACCCCTTTATTAATCTTGATTATGTACAATAAAGATAAAAACTTTGTAGCCAACCACCAAGCCCTTCCTATGCAATGGCTCATTTAGCTCCTCACTTCAGTCCCGGGAAGTGGCTGTCATTCGCACTCCCCTTTTCCAGATGAGGAAACTGAGGCTCATAAGGGGTGCCCAGGGTCACCCAGCTAGTCAGGGGCAGGGGCAGGATTCACCCCCATTCGATCTGGCTCCACAGCCCATGTTCTTGGCCATAGGACAGTACAATGTAGTAGAGCACTTTACAGTTTATGCAACGCCTTTTTATATTTTATTTTATTATTTTATTTATTTTATTTTATTTTAGATGGAGTCTTGCTCTATCACCAGGCTGGAGTGCAGTGGCACGATCTTGGCTCACTGCAAACTCCGCCTCCTGGGTTCCAGTGATTCTTCTGCCTCAGCCTCCCGAGTAGCTGGGATTACAGGCATGCGCCACCACGCCCAGCTAGTTTTTGTATTTTTAGTAGAGACGGGGTTTCACCATGTTGGCCAGGATGGTCTCGATTTCTTCACCTCGTGATCCACCCGCCTCGGCCTCCCAAAGTATACAACGCCTTTTATGCAGCATCTCATGTGATCCCCACCACACCCGAGTCAGATGTTATTATTCCATCCTTACAAATGTGGAAACCAAGGGTCAGAAGGGCACGGTGTCTTGCTGTGAGTCACACCAGTGGAAGCCGTAGAGCTGGGTTCGGAACCCAGGCTGACATCAAGCCCGTGCTCCTCGCTGTCCTGTGCCCATCCCCTCTCTCGGGACTGACTATCACCTTATCCATAATTAGAGGCAGTTGATCCCCAAGTTGTTGCAGAGCTGAGACAGGGTCCCCACAGAGGGAGGGGAGTAGCTGCACGGTTGTCCTTGTGCGGATGTGGCAGGTAAGGATGAGCTTTGGAGCAGGCAGGTAGAGGCCTGAGGTTGATGCTCAGAACCTGCAGGCCGCCCTGGGAAGCTGTCTCCACCCCTCCATTCCCACATGGTGTTTAATGAGCACTTACTGTACATCACATCGCCAGGCTTTGGGAATACAGTGTTTGGCAAAGCAGACTGTAGGAGAGGCACACGTCAAACAGGATGCATAAATAGTGAATAATTACAGACTGTGATAAGAACTTATGAGGAAAAGTGGAGGGTGCATTTCGTTTGTCAGAGGAGCCGGGAAGGCTTCCCCATGGAAGAGACGATTGGACTGGAATCTCAAGGGCAAGTGGTAGTGATCTAGGGGAACTGATGTACAATCTGGGAGCTCATGAAGGGTTTTAGGCGGAGTGGGAGAAGATTTGTGTTTTGAAAAAGTCACTTGCGCCGGGCGCAGTGGTTCACGCCTGTAATTCCAGCACTTTGGGAGGCCAAGGCGGGTGGATCACTTGAGGTCAGGAGTTCGAGACCAGCCTGGCCAATGTGATGAAACCCCATCTCTACTAAAAATACACAAAAATTAGCCAGGTGTGGTGGTGGGTGCCTGTAATCCCAGCTACTCAGGAGGCTGAGGCAGGAGAATCGCTTGAACCCAGGAGGCGGAGGTTGCAGTGAGCCGAGATCATACCACTGCACTCCAGCCTGGGAAACAAAGCAAAACTCTGTCTCAAAAAAAAAAAAAAGAAAGAAAAGCCACTTGGGCCACAAGCAGAAATGCATGGGGGCCAGATTAGGGGCCCCTCCGTGCTCCTATCCTGAAGGCAGCCAGGTGGGCAAGGAAAGAGGGGATGAGGGAGGCAGGTGTCATGGTTATACTTTCTGACTTGGCATCAGCTGCTACAGTGGTGCCATCTCATCCTCCTTCCATGGGTCATTTGATATTTATATTTCCTCAGTGAGAAAATTGAGGCTCAGAGAAATTGGATAACCCAGCAAGATCATAACAGAGCCGGGCTCAAACACCTCTTCCCCAAATTTCTAGCTATCTCCCAGGCCATGTTTGTCAAATCAAGATGCAGCAGACTCACAGCGCTGTGCTGCTTGTCCCATTGTGTGCTCTCATTGTATGTCATTAGCAGCTTAATGCCAGAATTATTTCAGCATGAGAGAAAATACCCCTTTACATGTATGATAGTTCAAACACACTTCATTCTTATACTTACCCTATGAAGGGAGATAAACCATGTCCCCACTTCACATAGAAGCAAAGTGAGGCACAAGGTAGGATAGTGATGTGCCCAGGGTCACCCGGCTTCTAGTGAATGCAGGAACTGGGATTCGAGCCCAGCCTGCTGACTCACTGGGGGGCACAGAGCTCCGCTAGCTCTGCTGACAGCTGCCACTCATTGGCAGGGGGTGGGCCTCTTGTCTTCCACACGAGGGTGAGTGGTCCTGGTGCTCCTTGTCTGGGGTAGTGGGGTGGGGCATCCTCTGCCATAGACAAGAGAGACTTCACCTACCTGTGATCTCCCCAGGCACCTTCAGTGCCCCATGGGCCGCCCTAGCCCACAGCCGTGAGCAGTACTGCCTGGCCTGGGAAGCCAAGTACCTGATGGAGCTCGGCAACGCCCTGGAGACCATCCTCAGTGGTCTTGCCAACATGGTGGCCCAGGAGGCCCTAAAGTACACAGTGTTGTCTGGTAAGTGCCCCTACCTGCCCCCCAGCAACAGCATGCCCGCTGCCTTCATCCCACCACAGTGGTACCATAGTTTTGCATGCCCAAAGCCCCCAGGGCAGGCACCGTGCTGGACCCTAGGAACACAGAGAGGTTAAGGCCGCATTCCTGTCTGGGAGAAGTTTATGATCCCTATGGAGAGAAGACAGGTAAACAGCCAATCACATGATCTGTCTGTTAGCTATTGCTGTGTGACAAGCCACCCCAAAACTCCATGGGACGTTTACTGTAATAGCTCAGGAGCCAGGAGGCTGGAGTTGGTGGATCTTAGCTGGGCCTATGGGTCAGCCGACTGTCCACCAATCAATGCTAGCCTTGTCTGGGGCAACTCGGCTCTGCTCCATTTGTCTCTCATCCTCCTCCTGGGATGAGCAGGCGAGCTCATGTCAATGATAGAAGTGCAAGAGGCTAGCCCTGATGCACAAGTCCATTTCAAGCCTCACATCTACTAATGTCTTTGGCAAAAGAAAGTCACATGGCTGAGTCTAGAGGGGATGGGCAGGGCAGGGGGCCCCACTGCAGAGTTATGAGACAAAGTGGGAGGGTACAGGGTGTGGAGATGAATTGGGGCCATCTCACATGTGACAAGGGCTTGAACAGAAGGGATTGAGTCCATATATCAGAAATTCATGAGTTTCAGATTTCTTTGCTCTTTAGCAGTTTGAAAGGCAAACTTGCAGGTCCAAGTCAGAGACTGCATGCATTCATTTGAGCATCTGTTAGCCAGTCACTTCCCTAGTAGGACCCTAGGACGGCGGCCATTCCCTTCATCACTATCTTACCTCCCCAGGCATTGTGGCTGCGCTGACCTGGCCAGCCTCACTCCTCAGTGTCGCCAATGTCATCGACAACCCCTGGGGGGTGTGTCTCCATCGATCAGCAGAGGTTGGCAAGCACCTGGCCCATATCCTGCTTTCCCGGCAGCAGGTACCTGGGAATGGCTGTGTGGGCGTGGCATGGGGCAAGAGGGGAAGTCAGGGGCTGACTTGTTCACAAATATCAGGCAAGGATTAGAGGCAAGGCTACTTGGAGATCACTCAATGGTTTTGGGGGTGTGGGCAGTCCTTGCTGCCTCTCCAGTTCAAGTAATGAATGTGTCCTAGGATGAACAGTAAGAATTATAGACTCTGCAGCTCTATCAGGTATTTAGGTGAGGACTGAATAATGGGCATCTGCAGGTAGGAACAAGTCTGGGGAACTCGCAGAAGCAAAAGTGGCTCCTGTGTATCAGTTCTTCATTCAAGTGTTTAGGATAATCGTTGGGCTCATTTGGGTGATATTTCAATGGAAACCTCTGACTCAGTTTGCAGTCAAGCCAGTAAAGTGAATGAGACCAGGTGCATCAGCTGGCCACCAATGGAATTCCCACATGCTGGTGGCCTGGTGTTCCTTCCCAGAAGTGTAAAGCTACTTTGTGAGGTCATCTTCAGTGGTCTAAATACCATGTAAAATGGTTAGGAAGAGACATCATCATAATACTTTTAAAATTTGAATCTAGTAAAGATGTACTACCAAGAGAATAAAACCATCCCCTTCAAAATAAAACTTGAGTGAATGGAGACAAAAGCTTGAGAAGCAGTACCAGAAATGACTGCATCGTCAGGATTTGTTTTGGCTGGAAGTGGGAGAAAACCCAAAATAACAGTGGCTTAAACAAGGTAGAAGTTTATTTTCCTAGAGAAGCCTAGCAAGGTTGTCTAATAGCCTGCCATGGTGCAGAGGCCCAGATTCCTGCTACTTTGTTGCTCTGTGGTCTTGACCTTGTATCCAAGATGGCATCATCTGAGCTCCAGGGAGCAGGAGAAAGGAAGAACTGAAGAAGAAACAGCAAAGCCTTACAACATTTCAGTTGGTGTCTCGCTGGCCAGAGCCTAGTCACATGACCATTCCTAGCTGCCACAGAAGCTGGGAAATACAGTACTTATTCTGAGTGATGATGAACCCAGCTGAAATTCAATTACTGTGGAAAAAAAGGGAGGATGGATATTGAGGGATGACAACTAGCCGTTTCTGCCAGGCAGGTAAACTGCTTGAGAAACTGGCCACCCCCTTCAATCCTTGTGTCTTTGTCAAAAGAAACAGAAAAGTCCTTCGGCAGGCTTGACTCTAAGGCAAAGGCCAAAGTGGCATTGGCTTAGACAAGATAGAAGTTTGTTCTCTCCGAAGTAACAGTCTGGGTGTCAACATGTGGAACAAGATGATGTGTTAGTTTCCTACTGACACTGTTACAAATTGCCACAGATTTACCAGCTGAAAACAAATGTACTATTTTACAGCTCTGGATGTCAAAAGGCAAAAATGCATGCCTTAGGGAGGATCCCCTTTCCTTGCCTTTGCCAGCTTCCGAAGGCCCTTCCTTCACCGTCAAAGCCAGCAGTGTAACACCTTGAAATCTCTCTGTTCCTCAGCTTCCATCATCACATCACCTTCTGTCTAACTGATGCCTCCTGTCTCCCTCTTGTAGGGACCCTTGTGAGGACCTTGGTTCCTCCCAGATAATCCAGAATCATCTCCCCATCTGAAGATCCTAAACTTAATCACATCTGCAAAAACCCTTTGTTGGCCTTGTGGGCGAGGTGGTTCACACCTATAATCCTAGCACTTTGGGAGGCCAACTCGGGCAGATTGCTTGAGCCCAAGAAACCAGCTTGGGCAACATGATAAACCCTGTCTCCACAAAAAATACAAAAATTAGCTAGATGTGGTGGCTTATGCCTGTACTCCCAGCTGTTTGGGAGGCTAAGGTGGGAGGATCACTGGAGCCCAGGAGGTGGAAGCTACAGTAAACTGTGATTGCATCACTGCATTCCAGCCTAGATGACAGAGCAGGACCCTGTCTCAAATAAATAAATAACAAAGGGCCGGCCGGGCACAGTGGCTCACGCCTGTAATCCCAGCACCTTGGAAGGCCGAGGCAGGCAGATCACCTGAGGTCAGGAGTTCAAGACCAGTCTGGCCAACATAGTGAAACCCTGTCTCTACTAAAAATACAAAAATCAGCTGGGCAAGGTGGTGTGCACCTGTAATCCCATCTACTCGGGTGGCTGAGGCATAAGAATCACTTGAATCTGGGAGGCAGAGGTTGCAGTGATCCCAGATCGTGCCACGGCACTCCAGCCTGGGCGACAGAGTGAGACTCCGTCTCAAAAATATATAAACAGGCCAGGTGCAGTGGCTCACGCCTAATAATCCCAACACTTTGGGAGTCCAAGGCGGGTGGATCGCTTGAGGTCAGGAGTTGGAGACCAGCTTGGCCAATATGGTGAAACCCTGTCTCTACTAAAAATACAAAAAAAAAAAAAAATTAGCTGAGTGTGGTGGCATGTACCTGTAGTGCCAGCTACTCAGGAGGCTGAGGCAGCAGAATCTCTTGAGCCTGGGAGGTGGAGGTTTCAGTGAGCCCAGATCACACCACTGCGCTTCATTCAGCCTGGGCAACAGAGCAAGACTGCATGTCAAAAAAATAATAATTAATTAAAAATAAAATAAAAAAATAAATAACAAAGGCCCTTTGCAGTATGAGGCAACATTTACAGGTTCCAGGGATTAGGATGACGACATCCATGGGAGGGCATTATTCTGTCTCCCACATGGGCAGCTTCATAATATTGGGAGTCCAGACTTCTTTGCTCTCATGGCCTCTCGTCCTGAGCACTGGGCTTCTCTCTCTCTCTCTCTCTCTCTTTTTTTTTTTTTTGGACAGAGTCTCACTCTGTCACCCAGGCTGGAGTATCAGTAGCACGATCTCAGCTCACTGCAACCTCCGCCTCCCAGGTCCACTGATTCTCCTGCCTCAGCCTCCCGAGTAGCTGGGCCTACAGGTGCCTGCCACCACGCCTGGCTAATTTTTGTATGTTTTTAGTAGAGATGTGGTTTCACCATGTTGGCCAGGCTGGTCTCAAAGACCCAACCTCAAATGATCCACCTGCCTTGGCCTCCCAAAGTGCTGGGATTAGAGGCGTGAGCCACTGTGCCCAGCCGGGCTTCTCTCTTGTCCAAGACAGATCTTCCTGTATTACATGTGTGTTTCAGACAGTGGGAGGTAGGGAAGTAGGAATGAGGAGTATGCCTAGAAGTCACAGCTTTTGCTTGCCTCCAGTCCCTTGGCTAAGTCTCAGCCCTGTGGCCACCCCAAGCTACGGAGGAGTCAGGGAAACTTCGTCTTTGGCTGGGTGGCCACGTGCCCAGTCAAACTCAGGAGTAAAGGACAAAGGGGAGAATGATATTGGGCAGTGGCCAGCAGGGTTGGCACAAAGCTCCTGCAGGATTCGAATACTGTTTAACAGAGGATTTTCTACTGTGGTAAGTGGAGTGGTGTGGGCGTGTGGAATACGTGTATTGGCACAAAACCAAGGAAAAGGAATAGACTGATAAAACCAGGCTGGGCCTCCAAAGCTCATCCACTCCCCTCCTCTCCTTCCGTGTAAGCTTGCACCCAAACACCCCCAGATAACTTTCATTTTCTTTAGTCTTCACATAATGAGTTACCTTTTCTTACAAGTCCTTGAGTCAGAAAATTCCGTCTGACTTACTACCTTATCTTATCACTTAGAGCCAATATTTTGTGCCCCACCTTCCTATCTAGAAACTGAACAGTTGTCCCTTCCTTGTCACTCTTGCCTTTTTATCCCTCACACCTGGGGGTGCCTTCTGTCTAATCTCCCCAGCTCCAGAAGGGGTCCTGCAGCACTGCAGCCATTTGCCGCAAGGCAGATCAGTGCAAGGGAAGTTGCTCTTGTAATCGACTAGCCCCGTCTCCTGGGGAAGATGAGACGGTGGCTGGATAATAGCTTGAGATGAAAGGGAATTAACCCAGCTGAGGGCTGCCTATTGGCCTTGGAGGAAGCCAATTCCAGCAGCAGGTGCACTCCTGCATAAATGAGGGTCCTGACTCTGCTGATTAAGACATCAGAGCTCAGGGACCGGAACAGCACTTGCATGATTCATTAGATGAGAATCCGGTGGTAAGGAATGTGAACAGTCTGCCCTCCTCAGGCCTGATGTTTTGCTAGAACTGGCTGTGTTCCCTCCAGACACCTGTGTCCTTTTTCCCTTCAGGGCCAGCGACCTGTCACCTTGATTGGCTTCAGCCTGGGAGCCAGAGTCATCTACTTCTGTCTTCAGGAGATGGCTCGGGAGAAAGGTGAGCATGGATTATTGTCACAGACGGAAACGCTTCACAAGCTTGTTCCCAGGGACAGAGGTTCTGGGCCAGGGACCATGAGCCTTGCAAAATGTGTTCCCAGTTCTTAGAAATAATAGTCAAAAGTTTAAAACAGTTTAAAAATCAAGAAAAATCATCATCAAACTTTGGGAAATGATTTTTTGTGCATACATTAGAGTAGATGCAAGATGGACCATCCTGTAATAATGACACTGGCTTTTGTGTTCTAATGCACGTTCTCAAGTGGGAATGAAGGTGACAAGAAGTTCAAAATCAAGGTGTCGGCAGGCGCACGTTCCCTCTGAAGGCTCTAGGGGAGGATTTTTCCTGTCTCTTCCAACTTCTCGTGGCTGCCAGCAGTCCTTAGCATTCCTTGGCTTGTAGACACGTCATTCCAGTCTCTGCCTGTTGTCTTCTCTTCTCTCATAAGGACAGACAAGTCATTGGATTTAGGGCCCACTCATCCAGGGTGATCCCATCTCAAGATCATTTACTTAATTATATCCTCAAAGACCCTTTTACCAGATAAGGTCGCATTCACAGGTTCTGGGTGGACATATCTTCTGGGGGTTCACCATTCAACCACACACAGACACCTTTGGGAGTGTGTCATGCCTCCAGTGTCATCCTTTCTGTGCAAGGCAGTGAAAAGCTTGAGGGCCGCTGCTCCTGGCCTTGGGTAGGTGAGGTCTCCAGGGAAGAGTGCTGGTTTTGGATAGATCTGTCAGCAGGGACTGCCTGTAGGAGGGGCTGGTTGGGAGAGTGAGTTGCCGAGCCTGGGGCACTTGGAGTGGTTCACTGCTCCTGGGACATGGGCTCACCTCCTCTCAGTGGAAGGTAGCAGTGGCAGGACTCTGAAGGCAAGAGAAGGAACTCAGAGAGAAATTGTTGAACCTGGGAGTGGAGGGTGGATGGGAGAGAAGGCTTGGAGCTTAATATGATTTGGTTGTGCCCTCACCCAAATCTCATCTTGAACTGTGGCTCCCATAATCCCCACAGGTCGTGGGAGGGACCCAGTGGGAGGTAATTGAATCATGGGGGTGGGTTTTCCCCATGCTATTTCCATGATAGTGAATAAGTCTCACGAGATCTGATGGTTTTATAAAGGGCAGTTCCCCTGTACATGTTCTCTTGCCTGCCATCATGTACGACGTGCCTTTGCTTCTCCTTTGCCTTCCACCATGATTGTTATTTGTTGCTGCAAAACAGCCTCTCCAAACACGGTGGCCAAAAGCAGCAATAACTGATCATTTCTCACGATTCTATGAGTTGACAAGACCATTTGCCTTTCCTGCCTGGGCTTGGTCATATGGTTGTAGTCAGAGCTGGAACACCCAGGAGGTCCAAGTTGACCTCATTCATGTATCTGGCCATGGGTGCTGGTTGTCGGCCAATGCAGACTCCTCCCTGCTCTCCAAATCTACTTCTCCCAGGGAAGCCTTTGAAAAGTTGCCATCCTCTCTGCTGTCATCATTTCACTTCTTTCTTGGTCATCTTTCCCTCTCTGGCAGCAAACCATCTATCTGCCAGGCTCATTACCTAGAGAGATGTAGTCTTATTAATAGAACCGATTCTTCATTCAGAGGGCATGTCTCTGCCTCCAGTCAGCATAAATGCTGTGTTAAGATCGTTAGTACAGCCAAGCTTTTAATTCCCCTGCCAAACAAATTGAATTAATTACCATGAACCATTTGGCTGTGGTAACTGGAAGTGAAGTTGACTATCAGCTGTCCCCAGAATGTGAGGCTGGAAACTGGAAAGAGGGAAGAGGGAGGCAGGTGGCCTCTTGGTGACAGGGCTGGTTAGTGTGACACTGGGAAGTTCCTGCACTACAGCCTTTTGGGGGATGGTTCCCCAAGCAACTTCCTTCTAGCATCTTTCCTGCTCGCTGCTCCCACCCCTGGATCCTCATGGCCCGTGGGTGAGATTTGGGGTTTTGATATTAGGCAGACCTGGATTTGGCTCCTAGCTTTGCCACTCACTGGCTGTTGGACCTTGGGCTAGTCATTTAACCTCTCTGGGCCTCAGCTTCCTCAAAGGATATGAGCTTTGTACACTTATCTCAAAGGATCATGGGGGGATGACATAACGAACGTGAAAATTCCTGGCCCCAATTTGGGTTCACTCAGTAAATGTCCTCTGAATTCCAACCTGAGGACCTACTGTGCACAAGGAACCGTGGTGAGCGTTGTGTAGATGTCAGAACTTGTCATTTTGTGTCCGCTCTCTAGCCCCACATTAGACGTGAACTCCAGGTAGGCAGGGCCTGCCTTGAGCCCCGCTGCCCCCCGCCCCAGTGCCCAGCACAGTGCCCAGTGCACTGTGAATGGTCAGGAAGATGAAGGAGCTGGACTTTGGGCGAGGGAATCAGGCACGTGCTGCTGTGCCCACGAGCTAGTGCAGATCCACTGGGTGCCAGGCTGTGTTCCAAGCACTTGCAAGTATGATCACATTCCTTCCTCACTGCAGCCACAGGAGGGAGGTTCCACCAGTCTCCCTGCTTCAGATGAGAAAACTGAGGCTGAGAGGTGAAGCCACAAGAATCCTAAGTGCCAGAGCCAGGATTCAGGCCCAGGGAGTCTGGCCCTGGAGCCGTCACTCCTAACCACTATGCTGTATTTGGCAGATGGCAGCTGGACTAGGGCAGGGCATCCCAGAGGGTGGGCCAGCATGGGCAAAGGCGCGGCTCTCAGCGGTGTCTAGAAACGGTGGCATCTGGTGTCTCTGCAGCCCACGTAAGAGGCCCCCCAGGTGGGGTGGTGGGAAATGCTAACAGGTCAGGGTGGGAGCCTGGCACTGTGCTAGGCTAAGGAGTTGGAAACAACTGATTCAACGCTGGGTAAAGATTGAGGTCTTTAAACTGTGTAGTGAATGAGTAACTGAGTGGATCCTGCCAAGGAGGACCTGGGGGCACTGGTGCTGGGCACCCTACAGTTCACACACGTGCACACATACGCACACGCACATGCACACACACACACCTGCACACATTCATACACGCATCTGCACACACTCACACGGCAGCAACTCGGCAGACCCCAAGGGCCTCTAATGCCCCCACCGTTCTCTACATCAGTGCGGATGTCCCAGCATGACTCACAGGGCCCCACTCATGATCTGGTTTCAGCACCTTCCCCTGCCTCTCTCCACCTCACACATCGGCCTCCAGCAGACCAAGCTCTATTTCCATTGTTCCCTCTTGGTCCGTCCTCTCTGTCTCCTTTTCTAGATAATTCCTACTCATTTCTCAGGTCTCACTGTGTCTGGAAGCTTTCCCTCCAATAATAATGATAATAATAGTAGTAGTAACTGCAGCAGCACACACTTATGGAATACACTGCGTTTTCATGCACCAGACACAATTCTAAGCTCATCACATGTATTATTTCATGGAGTCCTTCCAACAGCTCTGTGAGGTGGGTACTATTATCACATCCATTTTACAGAGGAGGAAAGAGAAATGCAGAGTGTAGGGATTTGCCCGAATCACACGGCTAGGAGGTGGCACAGCAGGTAGTCTGGCTGGAGATTGTGTGGTCTTTACCTTACGCTAGACTGTCTCTCCAAGCCACACTCTATTCTTCTCTGAACATCCTTCCCAGCGCTGGCCTGTCTCCCTGTTATACCTCCCTGCTTGCTCATCTGTCTTTCCAGTCCACCGGTAATTGTCACCTAGAGGTACACATCAGCACCACTTGGGCAATTCTTTTCCCCAAATATATATATGAGGCCCCTATATGGAAGGGATCAGGCACCCCTATTTTGGAAATAGCTCCCCTGGGCAATTCTGGTGTGTAGCCCAGCCCACACACAGGGTGAAGGTGGGCAGGGGCCCTGTTTCTCCTTCTTGTCACTGTATCCCTAGCCTATCACAGTGCCTGGCACATACTAAGTGCCTGATGGACACATGACCCATGAGCCAAGAAAAGGAATCGATTCTGTGTGTCAGGGGCAGTGCATGCCCTGCTCAGCCATGTGTGTCCCCAGTGCTTGGCACAGATGTAGACAAACATTTGAGGGTAGAAGGGAGTCCTTTTAACATGGGCACCACAGGTCTTCAATATTTTATTTAGAAAAAAAAATTTTTTTTTTGAGACGGAGTTTCGCTCTGTCACCCAGACTGGAGTGCAGTGGTGCCATCTCAGCTCACTGCAACCTCTGCCTCCCAGGTTCAAGCAGTTCTCCTGCCTCAGCCTCCCAAGTAACTGGGATTACAGGTGCCCGCCATGACACCCAGCTAATTTTTTGTATTTTTAGTAGAGTCGGGGTTTCACCGTGTTGGCCAGGCTGGTCCCAAACTCCTGACCTCAAGTGATCCACCCACCTCGGCCTCCTAAAGTGCTGGCGTTACAGGCGTGAACCACTGTGCCAGGCCTTGAAAACTTCTATATTGACAGATGAGTAGGTAGTCAGCAAAAAAGAAAAAAAGAGAAGAAAGAAAGAAAAAAAGAAAACCTCTACATTTTAAAAGAAGAAGAAACTAGGATCCGAAGCCTTCCAAATGACAAGAATCTGATAGGAATCTGACTCCAAGATGAACCCGGTGGACAAAAGTGCAGCTGGCACTTTCCCCCTATAGTCACCTTCAGAAAAAAGAACTTGGGCCCAGAAAACTCTAAACACAGTCTTTATTTTTTTAAAGACAGGATCTCCCTGTGTTGCCCAGGCTGGTCTTGAACTCCTGGTCTCAAGCAGTCCTCC
This sequence comes from Nomascus leucogenys, assembly GCF_006542625.1. Taxonomy (NCBI): domain Eukaryota; kingdom Metazoa; phylum Chordata; class Mammalia; order Primates; family Hylobatidae; genus Nomascus; species Nomascus leucogenys. Next base: position 19,974,117 of record NC_044404.1, on the reverse strand, counting down.
TGCCTCAGCTTCCCACAGCACTCGGGTTACAGGCATGAGCCACCATGCCCGGCCCCCACCATCTTTGTTATTAATCAGCCTGATAGTTTCCCTCCTTATTTCATAACATCCCATCCCTGCCTCATTCATCATCTAGACAGGAAGTGAGAAAGGATGCTGGTCATCCTCTGCCTTGACTTTGGTCAAGAACACACTGAAGCCAGGTTCAGTGGCTCATGCCTGTAATCCCAACACTTTGGGAGGCTGAGGTGGGAGGATTGCTTGAGCCCAGGAATTCAAGACCAGCCTGGGCAACATAATTTTCCTCTACAAAAAATTTTAAAATTAGCCAGGCATGGTGGCACGTGCATGTAGGCCCAGCTACTTGGGAAGCTGAGGCAGGAGGATCACTTGAGCCCAAGAGGTTGAAGATGCAGAGAGCCATGATCGTGCCGCTGCACTCCAGCCTGGGTGACAGAGCAAAAGCCACACTGAGAGGGGTCTGTCCCTTAGCCATAGCTTATTCCAAATGTGAGCAGCAGGTGTGCGCACATTCACAGACATGTAGCCGGCTCTGTGGGACAGAAGGCAGCTCCTCCCGTGCAGGTGGGTGCACAGGCCCTGCTCAGTTTAAAACCCCCACTGCCCGTGCCAGCCTTCACAGCAACTCCAGGTGGAAGGGAGATCTCTCTGATGCAAGATCTCAAAGCCATTTATATCCCCAGTTTTCCTTTTTCTTTCCAGAGTGTAAGGGGACTCCTGATGGTTCATAGAAATGGGGAGTTGAAAACAAAAGATCACCCACTGCAGAGGGCAACAGAAACGTCCTGATCCCGAGAGCCAAGCACTCGAGTGTGACCTCCCTGCTTTGGGGACCTGAGGCCAAGGAAGCTGATGGGGACCAGAGCAGAGCCCTTCTCGCCAGACTGCTTTAACTCACCCCACAAAGCACAAAGCAGAACAAATCAAAACAGGGACATAGGGACATACTTGTGATCACAAAAATACACGCACACTTGGGGCCTGGCCCAGCGCCAGGCGATACGCGGCAAGATACAGGCCTCTGCCATCCCAGACGACGGGCCACAGGGCTCTTCTCCGCTGAGAAGCTGCCAGCTTAGTTGCTACAAGTATGTAAGCTCTGGAGTCAGGGCCTCTGGTTTGAATTCCAAACCCACCACGCACCCAGTCATGTAACCTCTCTGAACTCCACTTATGTGAGACATAGCCAATAATAGTATCTACAACAGGTTGTTAGGAGGATTACGTCATAGGCAATAATGCATATAAATGCTGGCCTATAAAAGAACCCAGAAGTACTCACTGAGCATTGATAATTTCCTAGAAACTGTTAATAAATGGGAGTAGGCACGTCATATTATAGCAATCCCTCCCCGATGGATGGCATGGACCCTGGACCTAGTTGAGGAATAATTGGCCTCCCACAGGGTCAGGGCCTCCAGTTTCCACTCCTTCCCATGGCCACAGCGCCTCCTACCTTCTTCCTCAACCATTCCCCTCCCAAGTCCTTGCCCTTGTATTACCAATGGGGCATCTTCACATCTCCAGATGGTTGAGATTGTCAATGAATTCTTCACACTTTGCCCAGGGCTGCTGTTTCACATCTCATTCCTCCCAGCTGCACTGCCTGGTTTCAGGCAGCCCTGCTATTTAACACCCAATTAATCTGCGCACTGAGAAGACCCTCTCCTAATTGCAGGATAGCTGTCATTATCTGAGTTAAGGGATGTAAAAGAGGAATTACCCTAATGCATTTGAATCCACTAATTGTTTTCTGGAGTCCCCTGAGAGCTAGTAACAAAATGGAGCAGTAAATCCTAGTCACCCAGAGCACATAATCCTTCCACCAGCCTCCCCTCTCCACTGCCCCTAACAAAACTTGTCCTTCCTTCCCCCTCCCCAGAAAAAGCTTCCTGTAGAATTAACTGTCTTCACAGCTTCCTCTCCCTTTTGGGGTGATTCTGCAAACACCAGGGGTGGCTCCTCTAGGGATCGCCACCCTTCCCAAGGTGCCCCTTACAGCCTGGCCTGCCCTTCCCTCAAGCTCAGTGTGGTCAACTTCCTTTCAAATAAGTGTTGAGACTGCAAGCCCCTTGAGGGCAGGGATTGTGTCTGACTCACCTCTGTGCCTCCTGTACCTGGAATAATGCCAACAGACAGTACATGCTCTCTAAGTAAATGGAACTTGAAGTTGAATGTTATCAGCATTCACAGTGTATCAGTCAGGACAGCCTAGGTTATGCCGCAGTGACAAACATCCCCAATATTGCAGAGGTGTGGTACAGCAAAGGTTCATTTCTCATTCATGGTGTCTGGGTACCCAGGGGAACTCTGGTTGTTGTAGATGCCCAGGTCGAAGGAGCTCCATATCAACGTATGGTTCCTCAGTAGGAGACAGAATGTGGTGACTTATGCAGTGGCCCTTAAAGCACCTTCACCCATAAGTAACACATGTGACTTTTACAAACATTTCATTGGCCAAAGCAAGGCATGGAGACATTCCTCACATGAAGGAGGGGCCAGTAAATGTCTTCCTACCATATGGTCAGAGACAGAGAGCTAGAACCATTTGGTAAACAGCATATAGCTTATTCCTTTTTTTCTCTCCATGCTAAACATTTTTACTGACATTATTTTATTTAATTCTCACAAGAGCCCGTGAAGTAGGCACTATTTTTTGCTTGTGGTTTTTGTGTGTATGTGTATGGGTACATAGTAGGCAAATATATTTATGGGATTTGTGGGATACTTTGATACAGGCATGCAATGCATAATAATCACATCATGGAAAATGGGGTATCCATCCCCTCAAGCTTTTATCCTTCGTGTTATGAGCAATAAAATTATACTCTTATTTTTTATTTATTTATTTATTTATTTATTTTGAGACAGAGTCTCACCCTGTCACCCTAGCTGGAGTGCAGTGGTGCAATCTCGGCTCACTGCAACCTCCACCTCCTGGTCCAAGCGATTCTCATACCTCAGCCTCCCAAATAGCTGGGATTACAGATGCACCACCACACCCAGCTAATTTTTGTATTTTTAGTAGAGAGGATTTCACCATGTTGGCCAGGCTGGTCTCAAACTCCTGACCTCAGGTGATCTTCCCCCCTCAGCCTCCCAAAGTGCTGGGATTACAGGTGTGAACCACCATGCCAGGGCTTTTTTAGTTATTTCTAAATGTACAGTGAAATTATTGGCTGGGCACTATGGCTCACACCTATAATCCCAGCACTTTGGGAGGCCAAGGTGGGCAGATCACTTGAGGCCAGGAGTTTGAGACCAGCCTGAGCAACATGGCAAAACACTGTCTCTACTATAAATACAAAAATTAGCCAGGCGTGGTGGCACTCCTGTATTCCCCGCTACTTGGGAGGCAGAGGCGTGAGAATCGCTTGAACCTAGGAGGCAGAGGTTGCAGTGAGCCGAGATTGGGCCACTGTACTCTAGCCTGGGTGACACAGCAAGATTCTGTCTCAAAAAAAACCAAAATTATTATTGACCGTAGTCACCTGTTGTGCTATCAAATACTAGGTCTTATTCACTCTTTCTAACTACTTCTTGTACCTAGTAACTATCCCCACAGCTTATTCTATATCCACTATGGGGCCCTCATGGTTCCGTAAGGATACCACTAAATGGCAGCTTCTATTTCCTGAACACATATTAGAACTTCACGGTCAATTAGCAGACAGAAGGCCATAGCTGGATTCTGGCCTCTGTAATTAATCCTCAGCTAAGATCTCAGCCAAGGCACCATTCTCACTGACCCTGTCTCCTTATCTGCAAAACAAGGACATTCCTCTCTTCCCCTACTTCCCCTCGCATTACTGCTGGAGGCTAGAAGTATATCTTGATGGAAAGGCAGAGTGGGGCAGGCTCTGAGGGTGCTGGGGTGAGAACCCCAGTGTTGGATGGTGCCTGGGAGCCCAGGAGCTTTGCCCAGGGGCCTTCACGCAGACAGAGGTAGGAATGGCACCCAGCACGTTTCCCAGCAAAGCAACAGAGCCAAGGCTAGTACAGAGCCCTGGATCCAGCCAGGCAGGGAGCAGGGCCCAGGCAGATCTGCGCCAAAGCTCTGGGCTCCTTGACAGCAATTGGCCTCAGACCTTGCCCAGTGCCCAGAAAGTCAGAGGAGATGACCTGGTGAAAATGCCTTGAAACTCAGAGCTGCCCATAAATGGGAATGACATAATAATATTAGTTATAGCAATAGTAGCGTAGCAATAGCCACCATCTATGAAGGCCTAGCTCTCCACCCAGTTTTTGCACAGTTTTATGTACATTCTATTCCATCCTCACAAACACCCCATGGGGCCAGTAGTTCTGCCTGCAGTTTCAGATGAGGAGAGTGGATTTAGAGAAAGGTGGAGTAGCTCGCCCTAGAATGAGGATTTTGACATATCTTTTTCCAACTCCAGAGCTCCTACTTAAAACCTTTTATTTTAGGTTCCGGGGTACATGTGCAGGCTTGTTATGTAGGTAAACTCGTGTCGTTGGGGTTTGTTGTGCAGATTATTTCATCACCCACCTACTAAGCCTAGTACAATAGTTACTATTTCTGATCCTTTCCCTCCTCTCATCCTCCACCTTCAAGTAAGCACCAGTGTCTGTTGTTCCGCTCTTTGTGTTTATGAGTTCTCATCATTTAGCTCCCACTTATAAATGAGAACGTGCGGTATTTGGTTTTCTGTACCTGCATTAGTTTGCTAAGGATAATGGCTTCCGGTTCCTTCCATGTTTCTGCAGAGGGCATGATCTCATTCATTTTTATGGCTGCATCATATTCCATGGTATATTTGCACCATATTTTCTTTATCCAGTCTACCATTGATGGGCATTTAGGTTGATTCCATATCTTTGCTATTGTGAATAGTGCTGCAGTGAACATACAGATGTACGTATCTTTATAACGATTTATCTTCCTTTGGGTATATACCCTTTAATGGGATTAGTGGGTTGAATGGTAGTTCTATTTTTAGCAGAGCTCCTATTTTTATCTTACTATATTTCAGCCCATCCTGGTTGGATGTTTTCAATCAAAGCAATATACCATATGAGACCTTTTAAAGAGAGAATCATTCAAAATCAAATTCACTCCACTAGCTCATATTTGTTAAGCACCTGCTGTGTGCTAAGCACTAGACTAGGCTTTAGCGAGTTGACAGCTAATAGATATAGCACCAACCTCACAGAGCTTATGTTGAAGAAATTACCCTCCCAAAGACATGAGTTGGGGTCTTGCAGAGTGGTGTGGGGATCAGCAGTGGTGTGTATCAGTCATCCCACGGAGTACCTGGCACATAGTAGGTGCTTGGTAAAGGGAGCTCTTACTGCTCTTTCAGGCCAGGTTCAAGGGCAGCCCCCTGGGTGGCGCTGACATCCCTTTGTCTGCACGTCCTGTCCTAACATGGAGACCATCTCTACCACTCCAAACCCGAGAGCATTTGGCTTAGGAAACAGAAGGAGTCGCAGAAGCCGGCCCACCAGGACATAGAGGCAGATGCTCAGCAAGCCTCCCAGCCTCCTCTGCTCCTCCCACGCCTCCAGGCAGGCAGTTTGGGTTTGCAGAAACCCATCCGGGGCTGAACCCAGCTCTACCATGCGTCATCCTAGAGATCTGTAAGGCCTCTGAGGAGATTTTCCCAACTGTTATTCAGATTCTCAGAGCAGTCCCGCCACGTGTTCAGATGTGCCCCGCAGGAGGGGGAAGGGCTGATCTCCCGTGGGAATCCCTGGCCTTCTGGATGAGTATTTTAAATGCATCATGTAGCTGAGGAATCTTCTCTTCAGACACAAACAGGCCCAAATTCAACTGGCATTTACTGAGATCCCTACTACCTGCTTGTAAGATCAACTGATTCCTTATCTTCATCCTCCTCCTCCTCTGGCCAGCTCAAAATTATTGGTTTCTGCAAACCCAGACCGCCTGCGTGGAGGCGTGGGAGAAGCAGAGGAGGCTGGGAGCCTTGCTGAGCACTTACTCTGTGCCAGGAACAGTTAAACACTTCACATGCCTTATTTAATCCTCTCAATAATCCTCCGAGGTTTTAATTATCTCCATTTTACAGATGAGGAAACTAAGGCTTACAGAGGTGAAATAACTAGTGCATGGTTACAGGACTAGCATGATGAAGCTGGAATGTGGAGCTACAGTGGCCGACCTGTGTTCTTTTTTTTTTTTTTTTTTTTTAAGACAGAGTCTCGCTCTGTCCGCTAAGCTAGAGTGCAGTGGCGCGACCTCAGCTCACTGCAACCTCCCAGGTTTAAGCTCAGAGCTGGAAGGTGGCCGAGCCGGGTGTCACACCCAGGGCCATCACCCACACCTGGGTCACGGCACTGTGTCCAGCTGCCTCCCTGCTTCCTCTCGGTGCTTTGCCCATCTTTCTTTCCCAGCTCACCACGTTGGGTTACGATGCATCTGCCCGCAGGTCTCTCTCTCCTGCTAGAATGTGGCTGATGCTTAAAGGGAAAACACACACTCATGATCACCAGGCACTGTCTGTTTTGTCCCCTCTGTGTCACCAGCTCCTGGCTCAGGCCTTGGCATGTAGACACTCATGAGGGACACAAAGGCAGCCATGAAGTTTGCTGTGAGTGCTGCTTGCAGGGGACCAAGCTCGAGGCCTCTGGGTGCAGCAAGGCTTGAACTGCCTTGGCATAGTGGACTCCTCGGCCCCCAAGGCCTGGGCCAGCTGGTTGATCTATTGCCCAAACTTCCCAGTGACCGCGCTGTGCTCAGCCCGCTCCATTCCAGACTGTCCATCAGGCTTGATCGGCTGGCACACACACACAGCCTGGGCAACGACTCTGCCCACTCAAAACCAAGACAAAACATGCACCTGCCAAATGATTGTGCCTTTGGGCAGGAAACCAGCATAGTCAGAATTCCTAGCAATGAATAGTCCCCCTCTAGCAACAGTCCAAGTCCCAGCCTAGGGCATGAATTTGCTTTGGGAGTGACTGACCCCCTTCCCAAGGGTATTTCTGACCCCAGCGTGTGCCAAGGGCAGGGAGGTGGTACCTGCTGCTAGGAACGGCCAGCATCTGAGCACTCACTATGGGACCCTGGGCCCTGATCACAGGGGGGCATTCATCTTTTCTATATTTTTGCTTTTAAAAATCTTTGAAAAATTAAGTAGTTGGAAAGCAAATTCAATTCCAATTGACTCGTAGTAGCTGGCTGAGCCAAGAAATGGCCATAGGAAATCAATTGCTGCTTCAGGTTATTTATGCATTTATTCTCCTCTGCATTCAAAAGGCTTTGAAGGGAATTAATTCAACATATTGCATATTGCCTGCGCCCCGTGGGCCTGTCCGTGCAGTTAGTTGACAAGACACCCTGAGCTGAGCCAGCCTGCCTGCAGGTGTCTTCATTCAGCACCGTAGAGCCTGCAGGACCTGCTTCACTCTGGGCACTTGGGTCCATGAGTCAATCCTGGCTCCCCCATCCCTTTGCCACCTGTAAGTGGGCTCTATTTGATCACTTTTCCTAGTGTCTTCAAGATGCAAGGATCATTGCAACCAGCTGAGAATGACATGAAAGAAGGAGCACTCACGCCTGTAATCCCAGCACTTTGGGAGGCCGAGGCGGGTGAATCACGAGGTCAGGAGATTGAGACCATCCTGGCCAACATGGTGAAACCCCGTCTCTACTAAAAATACAAAAATTAGCTGGGCGTTGTGGTGTGCGTCTGTAGTGCCAGCTACTCAGGAGGCTGAGGCAGGAGAATTGCTTGAACCTGGGAGGCCGAGGTTACAGTGAGCAGAGATCGTGCCACTGCACGCCAGCCTGGGTGACAGAGCAAGACTCCATCTCAAAAAGAAAAACAAAAGAAGGAGCACTGGACTTAGAGTCTAGAAACATTAGTTCAAACCCAGACTCTACTAGTTACTGTCTGGGTGCCCTTGGGCAAGTCACTTCACCTCTCTGGGCTTCAGACTAATTAGTAAAATTGGGATATTGATCTCTCTGGGGGTTATTCTAGGATTTAATAACCACCATTTATTGAACACCTACTATATGCCAAGTGATATGCTAAAGGCTTTGCCTGTTTTCCCTCATCTAATATACAAACAACTCTAAGATATAGTTATTGATTTTCCCATTTTGCCTATAAGGAGATTGATGGCAGGGACTGTGTCCATTTCATTCTCCCCTCTGTCATCGGCACCTAGCATGGGACTTGGCACAGCAAAGAGCTGCAGCAATTTACAAATAGTGGACCTGGGTTCAACTCCAGCCTGTCCGACCACAAAGCTGGCCTTTTTATATGGTGGATGGAACAGCACAATGCTTGGCGCAGAGTAGACTCCCAATAAGTCAGTGTTCCTTTCTTATTCTCCGTTAGTTTATCCAAATGGATTTTTCCAAGGCTGTAGTACTCACTGCCTCTGAGCTCACTAATGTAGCAGTAACATCTTTAGGCCAACTGGCAGCTCTCAGGGGAGTGAATTACAGAAGTGGGATTCATTTAATCTCTGCTTTAATCTAAACTAAAGGCCGACCAGCCCCCAGGCTCTTTCCAAGACTCAGCCTGCCGACTCCCTTTCAAAGGCATTTGCCTCCCTCTGGGGATGCAGGCACCCTTGACCTTAGCACCCGCTTTGATGAGCACTGGGCTACTTGGAAGTTGGAACTAGGTGGCGAGTCTCAAGTTGGATTTTCGTTTGAGTGGTTTTACGTTGCGTGTATTTAGCAGTTGCTTCATGGGATTGTTGTTGTACCTGGATCTCAGCCTCAGGGAGCAATGGGAAGCATGATTTTTAGTTGGTGCCGCCGCGTTCCTCGGCAGAAATTTGATAGAGCACACCTGCTCCTCTCCAAAATAAGAAACACACCAGGGAGCTGGTATGTATTGAGCACCTACTGTGTGCCAGACTGGAACAGAGTCCATCGCATTCTTCTTCCCAGTCACCTTGAAAGGTGTGGGCATTATTACACTGGCAAACAGGTGTTGCATTTTCTCTCTCTCTCTCTCTCTCTCTTTTTTAAGAGACAGTCTCATTCTGTCACCCAGGCTGGAGTGCAGTGGCACCATCATAGCTCACTGCAGTCTCAGACTCCTGGGCTCAAATGCCTCCCACTGCAGCCTCCCAAATAGCTGGGAATACAGGCACATGCCACCATACCTGGCTAATTTTTTAATTTTTTGTAGAAACAGGGCCTCACTGTGTTGCCCAGGCTGGTCTCAAACTCTTGGCCTCAAGCGATCCTCCCACCTCGACCTCCCAAAGTGCTGGGATAAGACACTGCACATGGCTTCATTTTCCATTTTTATTTTCATTAATTAATTTATTTATTTATTTTGAGACGGAGTCTCACTCTGTTGCCCAGGCTGGAGTGCAGTGGTGCGATCTTGGCTTACTGCAACCTCCGCCTCCTGAGTTCAAGCGATTCTCCTGCCTCAGCCTCCCAAGTAGCTGGGATTACAGGTGCCCACCACCATGCCCAGTTAATTTTTTTGTATTTTTAGTAGAGATGGGGTTTCACCATGTTGGCCAGGCTGGTCTTGAACTCCTGACTCAGGTGATCCACCCACCTTAGCCTCCCAAAATGCTACGATTATAGGCATGAGTCACCGCGCCTGACCCATTTTCCATTTTTGAAAATGGGAAACCTGAAGCCCAGGGAGGTTAGGTGACTTCTCCAAGGGCACCCAGCCAGTAATTAGCAAACCTGGGATTCTAATTCATGTATGTCTAAACCATTTCCTGTTAACCCTTCTTTTATGCTGCCTTTTCCAACAAGCCTGCTGCCCTCAAAGAGCCTACAACCTAGTTAAGAAAATAAAATGCCAGGCTTAAAGCAGGTGAATAACAGAACCAAATGCTGCATCTCAAGGGCCTAGACTTCAAGGACTGCAGCAGTTCAAAGGAGGGGCCTTTCCTTCCAGAAGGCAGGGAAGGCGCCAGGGAGGAGAGGGCAGGCTTTGAAGGACAGGTAAGCCTCGAGAGGCTTCGAGGCCGGCGGAAGGCCGGAGGGCCCAGGACTGGCAATACCCAAAGTCCAGAGGCAGGATGGTGCATGTGCTGGGAAGGGCAAGTGACAGCAGCCAAGGTTTCTGCCAGGAAGTTGTGAGAAACAAGGCTGGAGAGATGAACAGGGTCCAAAATGCAGGGCTTGACCCGTCCAGCAGAAAGCAGAGACCTAGACTCAGGCCCTGACTTGAACCTTTAGTAGTAGCATTTTCACTTGATGCAGTTAATTGATCTATCAGCCAGCAAATGTCTCCTAGGACCTACGCCATGACATCCCAGGACCTGTGCAGGGCGCAGAGGAAACAGTGATCAGGCAGACCCCATTCCCACCAGGTGTGATCTCAGAAGGGAAGGGACCTCCCCCTGAACACCCCATCCTTCAGCGGGTCCTCCCTGCAGCTGGGGAAGCCACACACCTTCTAGTCCTGGATTCCTCTTTTTTAAAATTTAATTAATTAATTAATTAATTAATTTGAGATGGAGTTTCGCTCTTGTTGCCCAGGCTGGAGTGCAATGGCGCAATCTTGGCTCACTGCAACCTCTGCCTCCCAAGTTCAAGCAATTCTCCTGCCTCAGCCTCCCGAGTAGCTGGGATTACAGGCGCCTACCACCATGCCCGGCTGATTTTTGTATTTTTAGTAGAGATAGGGTTTCACCATGTTGGCCAGGCTGGTCTCGAACTCCTGGCCTCAGGTGATCCACCCACCTCGGCCTCCCAATGTGCTGGGATCATAGGCTTGAGCCACCGCGCCCGGCCCTGGATTCCTCTTTTCTCACCCACTCGGCTTCCTTGAGGCTGGCGGCTCCAGCGTGGATGCCCAGGGACCGGGCCTCCGTGGATACCTGTTGAACTCACCAAGAGAAGGATGAAGTACCATTTTCAGGTCGGACCCTTTGCAAGTGGTATCTCATGCATCTGCACAACCACACTGGAGGGAGGACACCAGAACGGTCCCTGTTTTTCGAGAGAGCAGGTGCAGGGAGCCCAGGAGATTTGTTCATGGTCACACAGCTTGTAAGTGATGGAACCAAGGGAGGGCCACTTACCTGTCTGACACCCACACCAGGGTTCTTTCTACTGACCCTTTATCTGTCCCTTTAATTAAACAAAACAAAACAAAACAAAAAAAATTGGCCAGGCGCGGTGGCTCACTCCTATAATCCCAGCACTTTGGGAGGCCAAGGAAGGCGGATCACGAGGTCAGGAGTTCAAGGCCAGCCTGGCCGACATAGTGAAACCCCATCTCTACTAAAAATGAAAAAAAAAAAAAAGAAAAAAGAAAAAAAAATAGCTGGGAGTGGTGGCAGGCACCTGTAATCACAGCTACTGAGGAGACTGAGGCAGGAGAATCGCTTGAACCTGGGAGGCGGAGGTTGCAGTGAGCGGAGATTGTGCCACTGTACTCCAGCCTGGACAACAGTGCAAGACTCCATCTCAAAAATAATAATAATAATAAAATAAGAATAAAATAGAGAAGAGGTCTCACTATGTTGCCCAGGCTGGTCTCAAACTCCTGGGCTCAAGCAGTCCTCCCGCCTCGGCCTCCCATAATGCTGTGATTCCAGGCATGATCCAGTGCACCCGGTCTGTCCCTTTAATTCTATAGTTGAGGGTTTACCCAAATGGCCCTGCCCTCCAGGCAGGGCTAAGCCCAGAGTCCCACACTCATGGCTCCATCTCAGGGACTCCACGGAGGGGCGAGCGCTCTAGGATGTGATCAGACCCCACTCCCAGGGCGCTCCCTCCCTCTGTAATGGGAATGGCATTGTAGGAAGCTCTTGAGGTAGGGTCCTGCCCTGGAGATGCCCAGAGCTTACGTGGTCACCACAGCACCACCTGGTGGCAGCTCTCTGGTGCGCACACTTCGCAGAGGAAAAGGCCACTTCACGGCCACTTCTGTAGCCATCCCTCCTCCAGTCCCAGCTCAGAGGGAGTGTCCAGAGGGTGCTTGCTGGGGAGTTACCGACTGCCTTTCCTTGAGGGCTTGTGCAGAACTGGGCAGCTGCTCCTATATCCTGAGAAAGTTTCATGTCGTTATATTCTTCTTGTTTTCATTTGACTTGATAAGCATTTATTAGGCACCAAATATACAAAGAGGGGAAGGAACTAATATTTATCAGATACTCGCTGTGACAGGTGATTCTAGACATCATCTCACAGAACCTTCCCAATGAAAACCAGTCTCTAAAACAATTGTTTTTAATTAGCCATGCCTGGTAACCTGTGCCTGTAATCCCAGCAACTTGGGAGGCTGAGGTGAATCACTTGAGCCCAGGAGTTCAGGGCTGCAGTGAGCTATGATTGTGCCACTGTACTCCAGCCTGGGTTATACAGTGAGACCCTGTCTCTAACATGAATAAATAAATAAATAATTTGTTTTGAGACAGTCATTCTGTCACCCAGGATGGAGTACAGTGACATGAACACCACCCTCTGCAGCCTTGACACCCTCTGGGCTGAAGTGATCCCACCTCAGCACCCCCAAGTAACTGGGACTATAGGTGTGCCTGGCTAATTTTCAAATTATTTTTGTAGAGGTGGGGACTTCCTACGTTGCCCAGGCTGGTCTCATGCTCCTGGCTCAAGTGATCCTGCCACCTCGGCCTCCAAAAGTGCTGGGGTTACATGCATGAGCCACTGCACCTGGCCATATTTTTATTTATTTATTTATTTATTTATTTATTTATTTATTTATTTATTTTGAGATGAAGTTTCACTCTTGTCACCCAGGCTGGAGTGCAGTGGCACAATCTGGGCTTACTGCAACCTCCACCTCCTGGGTTCAAGCGATTCTCTTCCCTCAGCTTCTTGAGTAACTGAGATTACAGGTGCCCACCACCACGCCCAGCTAATTTTTGTATTTTTAGTAGAGACGGGGTTTCACCATGTTGGCCAGGCTGGTCCTGAACTCCTGGCCTCAGGTGACCCGCTCGCTTCGGCCGCCCAAAGTGGTGCGATTACAGGCGTGAGCCACCGCGCCCGGCCTAAATGATTTTTTGAAAGAGAAAACTGCTCTGGAGAAAATAGGTTCTCAATCTAGGCCACACAGATTCCTATATATGAGCAGCTGTAAAGATGAGTTTTCGATCCAGTCTTATAAAACCACCATGAAGAAAGGTTACAGAAACAATAAAATCAGAATTAGACTGTTAGTGCCCAGCAGAATGGTCTGAAGAAGCCCTCCCCACCCCCTAAGTATGTTACAGTTTTTAAAGACATAAATTTAAACTGAAAATAAGTGGAAGGAACAAGACATTGAAAAAAAAGAATAGGGAGATCTGAGAATAAATCAAATGTAACTTCTAGAAATAAAAAAATAGAGTCATTACAATGAATACTGGATAAATTAAAGTGGTTTAGACAAAACTAAAGAGAAAAATAACGAACTGGCTGGGTGTGGTGGCTCACACCTGTAATCCCAGCACTTTGGGAGGCCAAGGCAGGTGGATCAGTTGAGGCAGGAGTGTGAGACCACCCTGGCCAACATGGTGAAAACCCGTTTCTACTAAAAATACAAAAATTAGTTGGATGTGTTGGTGCATGCCTGTAATCCCAGCTACTTGAGAGGCTGAGGCACAAGAGTCCCTTGAACCTGGGAGGTAGAGGTTGCAGTGAGCTGAGATCACACCACTGCACTCCAGTCTGGGTGACAGACAGAGACTCTGTCTCAAAAATAATAATAATAATGATGAACTGGAAGATTGATTTGAAGAAATTAACCACAATGCATCATGGAGAGATAAAGAGATGGAAAATAGGAAAGAAATTAAGGTTTGACATTTGCTTATAGAAATCCCCAAGAAAAAGAGAATAGGGAAGAGAGATAATTTATTGGCTGAGAATTTTCCAGAATTAATATCTGAGCTTCAAGAAGCATGGTTTTTTGTTTGTTGTTGTTGTTGTTGTTGATTTTTTTTTTTTTTTTTTTTTTTTTTGAGACAGAGTCTGGCTCTGTCGCCCAGGCTGGAGTGCAGTGGCGTGATCTCGGCTCACTGCAAGCTCCGCCTCCCAGGTTCATGCCATTCTCCTGCCTCAGCCTCTCCAGTAGCTGGGACTACAGGCGCCCGCCACTACGCCCAGCTAATTTTTTTTTTTTTTTTTTTGTATTTTTTCTTTAGTAGAGACGGGGTTTCACCATGTCAGCCAGGATGGTCTCGATCTCCTGACCTCGTGATCCGCCCGCCTCGGCCTCCCAAAGTGCTGGGATTACAGGCGTGAGCCACCGCGCCTGGCCTGTTGTTGATATTTTTTTAGAGACAGGGTCTCTGTCACCCAGGCTGGAGTGCAGTGGCACAATCATAGCTCACCACAGCCTTGAACTCCTGGGCTCAAGCCATCCTCCTGCCTCAACCTCCTGAGTAGCTGGGACCACAGGTGCACACCACCATGCCCACCTTGATCTTGCCTAAAGGATTCTACCTGGGCTCACTCCTCCAGTTCTTTATGTGGATCCTGCCTTAGCCCAGGACTCCCAAAACCACATCCCCAAAAGCCAGCCACTTGCCAACAGCCTGGCATCATTCCCAGTGTTTTCCCCACCCCTTCCCCTTCTTCCTGGGTGAGAATTTGAAGAAAGATTCATCCTGAACTAGTGTCTTCAGGGATTTAACCCGTTGCCCATTACACGTGAGCTATCAGTATGTTGCAGTGTTTCAGACATATTGTGTACATCTGTGGTAGACTGATGGCAAAAAATGGCCATAATTCCCACCCCTGCCTGTATCCACACACTTTACAATGTGACCTTGAAACCCCTCCCATCAAGAGGTATCTGTTTTCCCACCCCTTGAATCTGGACTGGCCTTGTGACTTGCATTGGCCCATAGAAGGTACAGGAAATAACATCGTGCCATTTTCAAACCTAGGCCTCAGAAGGCCTTGCACATGAATTCCACTCTCTCCTAGAACCTAACCATAAGAATGGGTCCAGGTTAGCTCTTGGGGGGATGAGAGACCCCACCAAGCAAAGCTGGCTCATCCCAGCCAGAGTCAGCCTAGCTGCCAGCTGGCTGCAGACACATGAGTGCGCCCAGTGGGATCAGCCATGCCTGGATGATTTCAGCAGAACTGCCTGGCCAATTTGTAGGCTCATGGGAAATAATCACTGGTTATTTTAAGCCACTGAGTTCTGGGATGGTTTGTCACACGCCAGTAGCTAACTGATAGAAGACATATGGCCTTCTACGTCCCTGTGTCACATTTTGATAATTCTTGCAATATTTCAAACCTTTTCACTATTACATGTGCTCACTTTGAGCCTCTATGACACATTTGGTAATTCTCACAATATTTCAAGCCTTTTCTATTTTTTTTTTTTTTTTTTGAGATGGAGTCTCGCTCTGTTGCCCAGGCTGGAGTGCAGTGGCATGGTCGCAGCTCAATGCAACCTCTGCCTCCCAGGTTCAAGCGATTCTCCTGCCTCAGCCTCCTGAGTAGCTGGGATTACAGGCACCTGCCACCAAGCCTAGCTACTTTTTTATGTTTTTAGTAGAGATGGGGTTTCACCATGTTGGCCAGGCTGGTCTCAAACTCCTGACCTCATGATCCACCTGCCTCAGCCTCCCAAAGTGCTGGGATTACGGGTGTGAGCCACTGCACCCAGCCAAGCCTTTTCATTATTATTGTATCTGTTATGGTGATCAGTGATGTTTGATGTTACTATTGTAATTGTTTTGGGGCACCACAAACATTGTCCATATAAGACGGTGAACTTAGTAAATGTTGTGTGTGTTCTGATACTCCATCAACTGACTGTTCCCCACCTCTCTCCCTCTCCTCCAGCCCTCCTACTCCCTGAGACACAACAACATTGAAATTAGGCCAATTAATAGCCCTACACGATGGATGGCTGGGCCCAGTGGCTCATGCCTGTAATCCCAGCGCTTTGGGATGCAGAGATGGGAGGATTGCTTGAGCCAAGGAGTGCGAGACCAGCCTGGGCCACATGGTGAAACCCTGTCTCTACCAAAAAACTTACTTACTGTGTGACCTTGGATAAATTACTTGGCATGCCTTAGGCTAGGCTTCCCATCATTAAATGGAAGTGGTCATGCTTACCTCTTAGGATTGTTGTGAAGAGTAAAGGAAATTAATTGATGTATGAAGCACTTAGTCCTGAGCCTACCCTGAAATAAACTGAGATGATGATGATAAAGAAGAGGAAGAGGAGGACGAGGATTAAGAAATGGAATTCCAGCTGGGTGCCATGGAATCCCAGCACTTTGGGAGGCTGAGGCAGGAAGATTGCTTGAGCTCAGGAGTTCGATACCCACCTGGGCAACATAGTGAGATCCCATCTCTACTAAAAATCCAAAAAAAAAAAAAAAATGGGGGCATGGTAACACACACCTGTAGTTCCAGTTACTTGGAACACTGAGGCAGGAGGATGGCTTGAGCCTGGGAGGTTGAGGCTGCGATGAGCTATGATCACACCACTTGCACTCCAGCCTGGGCAACAGAGCAAGACCCGGTCTCAAAATATAAAAAATAAAATAAAATAAAAAAAAAATAGAATTCCAGGCTGGGCATGGTGGATCACGCCTGTAATCCTAGCACTTTGGGAGGCCAAGGCGGGTGGATCACCTGAGGTCGAGAGTTCAAGTCCAGCCTGACCAACATGGAGAAACCCCGTCTCTACTAAAAATACAAAATTAACCGGGCGTGGTGGCGCATGCCTGTAATCCTAGCTACTCGGGAGGCTGAGGCAGGAGAATCGCTTGATCCTGGGAGGCAGAGGTTGCAGTGAACCGAGATCATGCCATTGCACTTCAGCCTGGGCAACAAGAGCGAAACTCTGTCTAAAAAAAAAAAAGAAAAAAAAAATAGAATTCCAGAGCTTTTTTTTATATATAAAAAACAAACAAACAAAAAACAGAAAAAAAAAACCCTTGCAGCAAAATCTCCGGTTTCATTCCCTGCCCCGTGAAGTTACGCCAACATTATTGCCCATGATGTTTGCAAGATAAAACCAAAGCAAAAGAGTTCGTCCATGTGCTCACAAAGATACATTTAAACATCCTGACCCTTGAGTCCCCAAATTCTTACTTGGCTGAAAATTATGTCTGGGCTGTCACTAGATACCAGCTGAAATGCAGAACAGACTGTCACTCGGTCAGCTGGCTCTTTCATCTCCATGATAGCAGACAGCAGACACTACATTTGATGTGACTTATTTCCCTTCCATGGATTGTATCCACAAGTTGCTTTATTCTCAGACAAACCCGGCTTTAGTCCCCCTGGGGCGGCGGGGAGGGGAGAAGGAGGGGAGGTCAGGCAGTGCAGATTAATTTTTAGGGTCCTCCCCCCTCGGGATGTTAGTAATAGCCTTACCACTTTGCATGACCAAATAAAAGAGATGGGAATCAAAGAGGAGAGATGAAGGCTTAGTCATTCCACTAAAGAATTCATCCCAAATCCTGGTATATGTCCAAATAGGCTCATTTAAGCAATTCTTTCCAGTGTGAACCTCATTCCACTGCGGGGCTTGGGGGTAAAGTCAAAGCCGCCCTTTCTCCTTTCTTGGTCCCCCTCCCTTCTGTGGCCTCTCTCTCTGTGTCTGTCATGCGCACGTGTGTATCTTTGGAATGGATTTCATTTGTGTTAGTGCAGTTCACAGTGTTTCCTTCAAGGTCTTTTTACTGGACCCGCAGTCAGGAGATAAGTTCCTCCTTGGTTTCCTACCTTATCACTCGCTGCACACACAAACCCCCACCAGGAGGGAGAAAATCCTTCTTTTCTGCTTCTTGAACTTGTGATTCTTTGGTCTTTGCAGCCCAGAAGAATCTCATTATTGACAGCATGACAGGCAGGTAGGAGTGAGCGGTGCTGCCTTCCCAGCTGTTTGATGAGATTTCTGAGTGGCAGCTAAAGGAGCCGGCCCCGGGATAACAGAAAACTCTGCGAGGGTTTGCCTCACTTTAAGGAAGCTCACTATGTGCAAAGGGGGAAATGACAAAGGTGAGGCTGGGACCTTCACCTGATTCCCACTGGCAAAGGCCCCACACTGTCCGAAAGTGTTCTCTGTGGGGCCCTTCGGAAGGGCTGGCCCCACTTGGTGCATTTTAAGAATGTTTAGTTTCACAAAAAACTTAATTTAAACACAATTTTTGAGACCAAGGCTATCGTGTGAGCTGAAGTTTGCTGCTGTGACGAAGCTGTCCATTCTCAGCTCTTGGGGTTTTTTTAATTTTAATTTTTATTTTTTGAAAAGATAATTTCTAGACTTCTAGGGGTACCAAGTGGTAAAGCGCCATCTCTGGAGTCCAGTGTGAGCTGCTGAAAACATGACAAGAGCAATTCACAAGATAGAAACTGAATTATCTAAATTCTGGGGGTCTTTGACCTTTCAGCTTTCTTTTTCCTCTTCTGAGGATGTTGTCTGGAAGCATTCAGAATGGTTCAGCATGTGACAGCACCATCATAGGCTTCCCTACAATAGCCTCTAACAAAACTAGGCTGTCCTGAACCCCCAGAGTAGAATTGTTTACCCTTATACAAGTGATATGGTTTGGCTGTGTGTCCCCACCCAAATCTCATGTGGCATTGTAATCCACCTGTGTTGAAGGAGAGGCCTGGTGGGAGGTGATTGGTGATTGGATTATAGTGACAGATTTCCTCATGCTGTTCTCGTGATAGTGAGTTCTCACGAGATCTGATTGCTTAAAGGTGTGTCACACTTCCCCTTCACTCTCTCTCCTGCTCTACCATGGGAAGACAAGCTTGCTTCCCCTTCACCTTCCGCCATGATTGTAAGTTTCCTGAGGCCTCCCAGTCATGCTTCCTGTTAAGCCTGTGGAACCGTGAGTCAAATAAACCTATTTTCTTCATAAATTACCCAGTCTCAGGTAGGTCTTTCTAGCAGTGTGAAAATGGACTAATACAACCGAGAAGGCTGGGCATGCACTAAACCTGCATGTGGCATGTGCCCAGGCAGACTTTAAGGGGTTATATATTTTTTGAGATAGAGTCTCGCTCTTGTTGCCCAGGCTCGAGTACAGTGGTGCGATCTCAGCTCGCTGCAACCTCCGCCTCCCAGGTTCAAGTGGTTCTCCTGCCTCAGCCTCCTAAGAAGCTGGGATTACAGGCATGTGCCACCACCCCAGGATAATGTTTGTGTTTTTAGTAGAGACTGGGTTTTGCCATGTTGGCCAGACTGATCTCAAACTGCTGGCCTCAAGCAATCCTCCCACGTTGGCCTCCCAAAGTGCTGGGAATACAGGTGTGAGTCACCGTGCCCAGCTGCCAGACTCTAAATAATCAGATCTTTCATGAACTAATAGACTGAGATCTCACCCATCACCAAGAGGACGGCACCAAGCCGTTTATGAAGGATCCACCCCCATGACCCAAACAGCTCCCACCAGGCCCCACATCACATTTCAGCATGAAATCTGGAGGGGACAAACATCCAAACCATTTCAAAGAGGGAACAGCAAGGCCAGTGTGGCTGGAGCACAGAGAATGAAGGGAAGGTCAGGCAGGGCTTCGAGGCCATTGCAATGACTTTAACTTTGACTCCATGAGAGATGGGTCCGCTGGGAGGTTTTTAAGCACAAAGGTGACATGATCTGACTTTACTGCAGTATAATTTATGTACCACAAGACCCACCCATTTTAAATGCACAATTTAATGATTTTTAGGAAATATATAGAGCTGTGCAATCATCACCAAATCCAATTTTAGAACATTTCCATCAACCTAAAAAGACATCTCATGCCTATGACTTACAATGTAAAGGGATCAGCTGGGCTCCTGTGTTAAAAATAGCAATAAGAGGTAGAAGCAAAGAAAGTGTTGGAAGGAAACATTGTTTTCATGGCACATGTGAATGACAATTAAGTTCTAAGAGCTGAGGGGTAAAGACATGACTGATGAAGCTTTTCCAACTACTGCAGGTTTGGAACTGCCTGAATGCCAAAGTTATAATAGGATGAAAGGCCTTCAGCTCTCACAGTAAAAATAGGATATTAATAGCGAGAACTGTTTAAAAATGAGAAATGCAAGCATAAACGCTCTACATGTCTATGACTCGACTCCTGAACTTGAAGTTAATCCCTGCCCTCTTTTACATAAAAAGTCTGAACATTTCTAAAGCTATATAGGGCTCTCTTAATGCCTTGAAAATTTACAAGAAGAAAAGCTGATGGTAGCAGTAGGAATAAATCCCAAACATGTTTCAGCAAACACTCATTGTCCCTGCAGTAAAAGGGCAGTGAGGTCTTCTCATATCCATTATTATTGAAATGTTTAAATCCCAGTTTCTTTTGTCGGTCTTGAAAACTGGGGGCATTCTACATTGAATCCACATGATGATCTGAAGGATTTTCTGTCCCTGTGGAAGGGACTTGCTTGACACTACAAGTGGTACCTGGGCCAGATGCGGTGGCTCACTTCTGTAAATCCCAGCACTTTAGGAGGCTAAGGTGGGAGGATTACCTGAGTCCAGGAGTTTGAGACCAGCCTGGGCAACATAGCAAGACCTCATCTCTACTAAAATTTAAAAAATCAGCCAGGTGTGATGATGACAGACACCTATAGTCCCAGCTACTTGGGAGGCAGAGGCAGGAGAATCACTTGAGCCTGTGAGGTCGAGGCTGCAGTGAGCCACAATTGCGCCACAGCACTCCCACCTGGGCAACAGAGGGAGACCCTGTCTCAAAAAAATTAAATTAAATTAAATTAAAAAGTGGTACCTGAGTGAGGATTTTCCATAGTTTACCTGGAAGGCTGAATTATTCTAGTATTATAAGGTTTTGAACCAAACAGTGGATTTTTACTGTTTTTTTTTTTCCTTTCCAGCAGCTATGACAGCAGCCAGTATCGTCTTTTTCCTAACCTAAATAGGTTTCCCCTCCTGCACCATCCCGTTCTAGGAACAGTCAGGTGGTAATGGGCTCTGACCGCCTATCCACATCTACCTTGGGTGGGTCTAAGGCAAGCTTGTCCAACCAGTGGCCTGCTGGCCACATGCCACCCAGGATGGCTTTGAATGCAGCTCAACACAAATTAGTAACATTCTTAAAACATTATGAGGGTTTTTTTTGCAATTTTTTTTATTGTTTATCTCATCGACTATTGTTAGTGTTAATATATTTTTATTTATTTGTTTATTTATTTATTTTTAAGATGGAGTCTGTCTCTGTCTCCCAGGCTGGAGTGCAGTGGCACTATCTTGACTCACTGCGATCTCTGCTTCCTGGGTTCAAGCAATTCTCCTGCCTCAGCCTCCCGGGTAGCTGGGACTACAGGCGCCCACCACCACGCCCGGCTAATTTTTGTATTTTTAGTAGAGACGGGGTTTCGCCGTGTTGGCCAGGCTGGTCTCAAACTCCTGACCTCAGGTGATCCATCTGCCTCAGCCTCCCAAAGTGCTGGGATTACAGGCGTGAGCCACAGTGCCCGCCTAGTGTTAGTGTATTTTATGTGTGGCTCAAGTCAATTCTTCTTCCAGTGTGGCCCACGGAAGCCAAAAGATTGGACACCCCTGGCCTAAGGTGGTTCTTGCCAACCGCCCTTAGCTAACACCATGCATTGCTGAGAGCCTGCCACCTAGCTTATCTCCAGGTCAGCAGCCACGCAGAGAGCAAATCTTTAAAATCTAAGGGTACATCTGGGCGTGGCAGTGGTCTAAGGAGGAAAGGGGGAGGGGCCCAATTAGGCAGCTGCCAGCCCAGCTTCAGAGATGGGTAAATGTGTTGCCAGCTTGGTTTGGCTGTGCTCAGGACTATTTTATGGGGTTCAAGGTCCCAGGCAGCTCCCTTTTTAGGTTTTCCTGACAGCTGTCCGTGGATCCGGACTGTGGCTCAGGAATGCTGCTATTACCACCGCTGGCCACAAGGGGTCCCAGCCGTGCAGGCAGCCGCACCAAGACTCGAAAAGCAGCCCCAGCTCTTAGCAGGGCAGACTCTGCCAGGCAGAGAAGGCGCCCTGAATGGCCGGCCCCCAGAGAAAGCTGCTGAGCTCATGGTTATCCCTGGGTCCACAACCATTTGGCACTGTGGGAGCAGCGATAACCCGCATATGATCACTGTGCACTGTTATTGCAGACAGCAGAGAGAAAGGCCCCAGGGACCAGCAGCTCTGCATGCAGTCTGCGTTCTGGTGCCAGGCTTTTCTCACTGGCTATGTGGCCTTGGGCAAGCCCCATCCCCTCTCTGACCCTGTTTCCTCGTCTTCCAAGGGAAATCGCGTTGGTCTCTAAGGGCCTTTTCAGCAACAGCCTTGCCAACAACAAAAGCACCTGAAGTATCGTTTATGTTGGAGGGATATCTGAGCCATCCTTGCTATTCACCACAAACTGTCAGCTTACTGAAGTTTTAAATTCTTCTGCCAGATTATCATTGTCCTGGAAACAAAAGGAGCAAAATCAGAGTTCTGTGCTATGGAGTCTTTTAATCTCAGAGCCAGAGAGGAACTCAGAGAGCTTGGTACTACAAGGGTTTTCAAACTCTTATCAGCCTGGAACCCTGTATTCAGACAAACTCTGACATGGAAGCCCAAAAGGAAAAGCACGGAAAGCACTCTGGTTAGAAACTGGAGCTCAGAGAGAGGAAGCTGTCTGTCCTGTGTCGCTCAGCAAAAGAGTAGCAGAGCTGGTCAAAGCTGTCCCAGCCGGGAACATCTCCCAGCAAGGAACTAAGTGTGCGGCTTCCTGGTGTGTGAGGAAACTCAGACCATAAGAAAGAGCTGGACGGGCGCGGTGGCTCACGCCTGTAATCCCAGCACTTTGGGAGGCTGAGACAGATGGATCACCTGAGGTCAGGAGTTTGAGACCAGCCTGGCCAACATGGTGAAACCCCATCTCTACTAAAATATAAAAATTAGCCAGGCGTGGTGGCAATCGCCTGTAGTCCCAGCTACTTGGGAGGCTGAGGCAGGAGGATCACTTGAACCTGGGAGGTGGAAGTTGCAGTGAGCCAAGATTGCACCACTGCACTCTAGCTTAGGTGAGAGTGAGACTCTGTCCAAAAAAAAAGAAGAAAAGAAAAAGAAAGGAAAGAAAAGAAAAGAGAAAAGGAGGGAGGGAGAAAGGAAAGAAAGGAGGGAAGGAGGGAAGGAAAGGAAGGAAGGAAGGAAGGAAGGAAGGAAGGAAGGAAGGAAGGAAGGGAGGGAGGGAAGCAAGGAAGGAAGGGAAGGGAAGGGAAAAGGGAAGGGAAAAGGGAAGGGAAGGGAGTGCCACAAGGGGGAGGCAGAGGGCCAGGCAGGCCAGTGGGGTGCACGAACTCCCACTGTGCATTCAGTATGCTGGGGTTTTTCCCATGTGACTGAATCCTCATAAAGACCCTGTAAGGCCAGCATCATCATCCTCTTTTAGGCTTGGAGAAGTTACATGATTTGGTTCAAGTCACATAGCTCGGAAGTGGCTAAGCTGGGATTTGAACCTGATGTCAAAGCCTGTAAACTGGTTTTCCTGATAGAGACAGACATTTATTCACTGATTCATTCATTCATTCAAATCTTTATTGAGCACCAAATCTGTAACTGGTGCTGTTCTGGGCCCTGCCACACTGCTGTGAATAAGGCACTGGAGTGCCTGCCCTCACTGAACCTTCATATTAGAGGAGGAGACAGGTGATAAACAATAATCTGTGACAAGGAGAAAAATAAAGCAGAGGTTGGGATAGAGGCTGGGGAAGGGGTGCATTTGCACCTTTCGTTTGTCCAGAGCAGTATTTCTCTGAGCCTTGTCCACATGCCCATCTGGGAACTACTGGTTTCCAATCTGCAGCAAGATTTTAAAAGACATGTTGCTTCTCTATTTCTGTACTTACAGAACAATTGGATTGCACTTTGGTATTTGTTTGCTTGTTTGTTTTGAGACAAGGTCTGGCTCTGTCACCCAGGCTGGTGTGCAGTGGTGTGATCACAGCTCACTGTGGCCTCAAACTCCTGGGCTCAAGCAATCTTCCTGCCTCAACTTCCCAAGTAGCTGTAGCTGGGACTACAGGTGTGCGCCACCACACCCAGCTAAATTTTTTTTTTTTTTTTTTTTTTTTTTTTTGAGACAGAGTCTCAGTCTGTGGCCCAGGCTGGAGTGCAGTGGCCCAGTCTCAGCTCACTGCAACCTCTGCCTCCGGGCTCAAGCGATTTTCACACCTAAGCCTCCCAAATAGCTGGGATTACAGGCTTTTGCCACCACACCCAGCTAATTTTTGTATTTTTAGTAGAGACGGGATTTTGCCATGCTGGCAAGGCTAGTCTCTAAATCCTGGCCTTAAGTGATCCACCCACCTTGGCTTCCCAAAATGCTGGAATTACAGGCATAAGCCACTGTGCCGGGCCCTGACTATTTTTTTTTTTTTTTTTTGTAAAGACAAAGGTCTCAGCCAGGCACAGTGGCTCACGCCTGTAATCCCAGCACTTTGGGAGGCTGAGGCGGGCGGATCACCAGGTCAGGAGATCGAGACCATCCTGGCTAACACGGTGAAACCCTGTCTCTACTAAAAATACAAAAGATTAGCCGGGCGCAATGGCGGGCGCCTGTAGTCCCATCTACTCGGGAGGCTGAGGCAGGAGAATGGCGTGAACCCGAGAGGTAGAGCTTGCAGTGAGCCGAGATCGTGCCACTGCACTCCAGCCTGGGCAATAGAGCGAGACTCTGTCTCAAAAAAATAAATAAAGTAAAAGACAAGGGTCTCACTATGTTGCCCAGGCTGGTCTTGAACTCCTGGGCTGAAGCGATCCTTATGCCTTGGCTTCCCAAAATGCTGAGATTACCAGCACTAGGTGAACCACCGCCCCCAGCCCAGACTGCACTTTGAATAGCCCTGACCTGAAATATTTCCTGAATCATTAGATCGATGCAGCTGACGAGTGCACTCCCTGACCCCAGGACCTACTCGCCCCATCTCCTCTTCACCCCCTTCTTCCCACCAGTCTGCACAGATCCCAGGGAACTTTTTGCAGAGGAAGATACTGGTGTCTCCCACCTGCATGCAAGATGATGCGGGGCCTGTTAGTCTCTTCTAAAGGAAGACATCCATCCGTAGTCCACGGCTGGTGTGAGCTTCGTGGGTGGTGGAGAGAGACCTGGGTTCCAACTCAGGCTGTGTTGGAACTTATTAGCCATGTGATCTGGCAGATATCTTTGGTTTTCCTTAACTCTAAAATGGGGAAAATGAGGCTGGGTGCGGTGGCTCACGCCTGTAATCCCAGTACTTTGGGAGGCCAAGGCGGATGGATCACCTGAGGTCAGGAGTTTGAGACCAGCCTGGCCAACATGGTGAAACCCCATCTCTCCTAAAAATACAAAAAATTAGCCGGGCATGGTGGCACGTGCCTGTAATCCCAGCTACTCGGGAGACTGAGGCAGGAGAATCGCTTGAACCTGGGAGACGGAGGTTGCAGTGAGCTGAGATCATGCCACTGCACTCCAGCCTGGGCAACAGAGCGAGACTCCACCTCAAAAAATAAATAATTAATAAAATAAAATAAATAAAATGGGGTAATGATCCTTTGAAGGAATAGATTAGGCATATAAGAGGCTTGATTCAGGTTCTGGAACTCAGTAGGTAGAAGCCTCCATGCCTTTCCATGCATGTGTTTGCGTGTTTGCATGTGTGTACATGCACATTTGCACAGGATTGTCCATGTTCACGTGTGTGCATGTGTATGTGTGTGACATTCATCTCCTCCACTGCTCTTGGAGTCCCTCCCAGTGCCCACTGTGGCCAGGGACACTGACGGCCTTTTCTGGGGTCTTTTGCCAGATTGCCAAGGGATCATCGAGGACGTCATCCTGCTGGGTGCGCCTGTGGAGGGAGAAGCCAAGCACTGGGAACCTTTCCGGAAGGTGGTGTCCGGGAGGATCATCAATGGCTACTGCAGGTCTGTCCAAACCTCGTGCCAGCGGGGAAGTGACAATGCTTACTGAGCACTTAGTATGCCCAGACTCTGTGTTGGAGACACGTATTTGAGACCTAATCCCTGTCCTGGAAGATCCCAGGAACCGGCCTGGCACCGGCCCTGTTAGGAGCAGGCCCAGGCCTGGTGATCTGATCTGGGAAGCGTCCCTCCACTAGCATGATGGACAGCAGAGGGGATTCTGAGAAGATGTTTCTGTGTCAGGCCTGAGAGCAGCAGGATGACAGGAGAGGGTGGGCGGCTTGGCCTGGTTGGAGTTGGGGAAAGGGACATGGGTGAGTGGGACACAGCCTGAAAAACAAAGATTGGGCCACAGGGAGGTCTTTGAACAAGGTCTGAGAGGCTTCTATGTTAGTCTTTGGTGGTGGAGGGAGGGGCTGGAGGGGCCTAGGCTGAGCTTTCTGAGTAGTGCCTTGGAGGCAGGGCAGGGTGCTAGAACAGGGGGCCGACGGCGTGCAGGAGCCTGTACCCAAACAGGGTGACAGACCCTCCAGCCAGATGAGGGGGGCCATGAAGGCTGGCGGCTGCAGGGCTAGAAAGGAAGCAACCCTTGTTTGGGGTTTGAGAAGGAGGACCTGCGGGGTTTCAGCCAAAGCTGTGACTCAGACTTTAGGGCAGGAGGGAAGATGAAACCCAAAACTGAGCCCTCTAAGATTGGCCTGAGAAGAAGCCCCGTCCATCCAGCCTCTGGATGAAGCAAAGGTATTTTCAGAGCAACAATGTTTAAGGCTCATGATTTGGAAGCACACAGGCCTGGGTTCTAATGCCTGCCTTCGTTTCTCCATCAGTAAAAGAGGGATACTGGTAGCAACTGCCCTCAGAGTTGTGACGATGCTTGAAGGATTTACAGAGCTGTACAAGTGTGCGTGTTTGCACGTATGTACATGCTCGTGCACGATTGTCCATGTGCACATGTGTGTATGTGTGTGCATGGTACCTACATGCCTTGTGAATGACAGGTGATGTCACCATTTTTTTCATTCATCATCGTCAATCACTTGAGATATTCATTCAGCAAATTCAGTGAGCACCAACCTTAGGCCAGGCAGCATGGTGGGAGGCTGAGGCAGGACAATCGCTTGAACCTGGGAGGTGGAGGTTGCAGTGAGCCAAGATCGCACCACTGTACTCCAGCCTGGGCAACAAGAGCGAGACTCCATCTAAAAAAAAAAAAAAAAAAATATATAAAATAATATATATATATATGAAAAAGATAAGGAATGGACAAAGACTTTGATGCGAGACAGTCCTAGGTTAAAATCTTGCCTCTGCCATTTACCTTTTGAATGGGTTTAGACAAACAACTTCCCTGAATTCAGTGTCCCCATCTATAAAATAGGAATAATAGTCCCTCCTGTACAGAGGTTCTGGCAAGATTAAATGACATTATGAAGCAGAAGAACTGGCACTTAGTAGGTGCCCAATAAATGATAACAGTTATGTTTATTGCTTGGCATACTCACATAGCACATGACCTTTTTTTTTTGTTTTTTGAAACGAGAGTCTCGCATTGTCACCCAGGCTGGAGTGCAGTGTTGCAATCTCAGCTCACTGCAAGCTCCACCCCCCGGGTTCATGCCATTCTCCTGCCTCAGCCTCCCGAGTAGCTGGGACTACAGGCACACGCCACCACACCCGGCTAATTTATTATATTTTTAGTAGAGACGGGGTTTAACCGTGTTAGCCAGGATGGTCTCGATCTCCTGACCTCGTGATCCACCTGTCTTGGCCTCCCAAAGTGCTGGGATTATAGGCGTGAGCCACTGCGCCCGGCCGCACATGATTTTTTAGCACTTTTTATAAACATCAAAGGGAAAGAATTAAGATTGCACGTGTGCAGTGGGAACGCAGCAAAATCTTATTAAACCCATCTGTTCTGTTGAGAACCTGAGACGCATACACTTGGTTTTCAATTATTTTGTGAGACCTTGGGCCATCTCTTTATGGAAAGAAAGGAGGAGGAGGAGAAGAAGAAAGGGAAGGAAGGAAGGGGAAAGAGAGTGTAGATCAAAACAACTGTAGTTCCTTGGTTAAATTAAGCATCAGCCAGGAGTTCAGATTCTTGGCCTCCAAAGGCCGTTTAGTTGCTGTGAACTTAAACGTGGAGGGTTAGAGGGAAGGGGATTCCGGCCAACCCTACCCAACTACACAAGTTTACTCGTGTGTAATTTACATTAATAAAGCTCTTTGTAGATCCAATCCCTTACCTGGGCTATTCACGAACCTTCTGGAAGCTAGCTGGGGTGATAGCACTGCTGCCCGTCACATCCCTGAGGAAGTAAAGCTCAAAAAGGGGCAAGTGACTTGCCCAGGGTCCCACAGGCAGACCCAGGATATGAGCTCAGGCCTGTCTCACCCCACCGTGAGAGGGCTACATTCTGAGTCCTCAGGCGGGCTCCTTGTAACCCAGGACAAGAGGCCACCCTGTGGGCTCTGCCCCAGGTGCCGTGTGAGGAAGGGATGACAGAAGAAGGAGCAGGGAGGACCCCTGCCCACAGGTGGCTTGAGGCCTGGTGAGTGAGCCTTGTCTGCCTTCAGCAGGTGGCAGTTGTTCAGCCTGGGGCTTGCACATCAGCATTGCCTGGAGGGCCTGGGAGAGCCTGGCAGCCAGTTCCCAGTTCAGCTCAGGGTACAGGGATGACTAAGGCACAGGCCTGCCCTCAGGGAGCTCTCTGCTTTTCTAGAAAAGAGGAAACACAGGAGGACGTCTGGCAAACATCATAAAAGGAACAAGTACCAGGCACACAAGGGGTGAATGATTAATCATTTTGGATGGAGGACAGGTGCAGTGGCTCGCACCTGTAATCCCTGCACTTTGGGAGGCCGAGGCAGGAGGATCACTTGAGCCCAGGAAGGAGTTCAAGACTAGCCTGAACAATATGGCAAAACCTGTCTCCACAAAAAAAAAAATACAAAAATTAGCCGGGCATGGTGGCGCACACCTATAGTCCCAGCTACTTGGGAGGCTGAGGTGGGAGGATGGCTTGAGCCCAGGAGGCAGAGGCTGCAATGAGCCAAGATCGTGCCACTGCACTCCAGCCTGAGCAACAGAGCAAGACCCTGTCTCAAAACATATATATATATATATATATATATATAGTAGTGGGTGGAGAGGCCCAGGGGCACTCCCTGGAGGAGGGGATGTCCAAGGTGAATTTTGAAAGGATGGGTATAGGAACCCATCAGAGACTGGAAGCACAGACTGAACCAGAGAGAGGTGGCACAGCACACACACGTCCAGCACAGGCTCTAATAGTCATGCCTGAGGCTCCCTGAGCACCTGTGTATACATGTCCCTCCTCAGTTAATGGTCCCGCCAATGCTGAGAGCTAAGATATCCTGAGGAGACTGAGGCTCAGAAAGGTCAAGCAACCTGTCCAAGGTCACACAGCTCATAATCGACAAGGCAGGAATTGAACCTGGCTCTGTGTGGTCCAGAGCCGGGTGGAGAAGGTCTTGAATGCCAGTGAAGGCCCATGGTTTGCTCAGCACAGTGAGAGGGTACAGAACCTTCTAATCTGTGTTCCTGCTCTGCCCCTATATGTGTATAAATACATGTAATTCACATTTTAATTAAAATGTTGTCATAATTACAGCAGAAATAATTTTGGAGGAATGATACTGTCTTTGCTCATTTATACCCAGCTGTATTGGAAACATTTCCCGACCATCTTCATATCCAGTGTTTGATGCACTGGATTCTTATGAATAGTTCAATAAAACAACTGGAATTGATCTCCCTCTTCTCCCTCTAGCCATCCTTTTTTTTTTTTTTAGTTTTTTGTTTTTTTGTGACAAGGTCTCACTCTGTTGCCCAGGCTGAAGTGCAGTGGCACAACCATGGCTCACTGCAGCCTCAACTGCCTTGGGCTTAGATGATCCTCCTGCCTCAGCCTCCCAAGTAGCTGGGACCACAAGCACACACCACCACGCCCAGCTAATTTTTGTGTGTTTTGTAGAGGTGGGGTCTCCCTATGTTGCCTAGGCTGGTCTCAAATGCCTGGGCCCAAGCAATCCTCCCACCTCAGCCTCCCAAAATGCTGGGATTACAGGCATGAGCCACCACGCCCTGCAACCATCCATTCTTAGACAGTGCTTCTTGGACCCTCAATATTAAGATAATCATCAGTACCTGAAAGCATTGCTCTCTGGAGAGACTGAAGGAATTTTCTAGATGAGAAAGCCCATAGGCAATGGAGAGCCATGGTCTGCTTCTAAGGGAGCACTATGGTCAGATGGGTGTTTTAGGAAGACCCCAGTGGCTCAAGGTAGGTGATGCCAGGAGCAGGGAATGGGGTGAGGAGGTCGTTGCATTCATCCATGGGGCGGGGAGGGAGGATTGCCTGCTCTCAGGGCTGGACCACAAGGGGCAGGTATTGGAGGGGAGAGGGGAGGAAGAATTGGGAGGACTTTGATACGTTGGCCATAGGCAGGAGGCACCCAAGACGTTGGTTTCTACTTGAAGGACTGGGCAGATAACAGTGGGGAAGGAGTTAGGGACGGATGAGCTCACTTCGGGACACAGCAGGAGAGTCTGTAGAGGACCCCTCAGCTCAGGGACCCAGTCCTCCTGGGGGTTTTCAGAGTGATACCCACTCACAAACCCACATGCTCAGAGACCACAGAGGGTCAGAACTTGGAGAAGCCCAGAGAGCACCACTACTCTCCCACACAGGTGGAGGACTTGCCTGTGGTCACACAGCAGGGCACATAGACAGGGCCACCAGGACTCCAGACCCGGCCTCCTATCTCTCAGCCATTCTTACCCCCCTGCAGTGAGGGAGGGCCCTTCTTTCAGATCAACAAGTGTGCAAAAATAACGCCATGTAAACCAGAGTCAGAATTAGTCCACATAAAAGACAGCAGGATGGGCTGAGTTGGATCCGAGCCTGGGGTGCAGAGGGGAGAACAGAAGCTTGCCTGTGCGCAGACTTGCTGGGCGGCAAGGCCCAAGGGCATGGTTCTGGGATGGCCCAGCTGCATCCCAAGGCAGTTCAAGCGTTTGCGAGGGAAGGCTGCCTCAAGGGGCCCCTCAGACCATGTCCTCTGTAGACAGTGCTCATTGAACCTGAAGCAACGGGCGGCAGAGGGTCCGGAGTCATTTCTTCTAGATAGTGTAGGGGCAGTGTTTGGCTGGGGCCAGGTTCACAGAGTGGGGTCACAGCACCCCTGAAAGTAGAGGAATATTCCCAGTGCTGTGACTGCCTGGACAACCACCTTCGCCTCCTCTGCTGCCTGAGGGCAGGGAGGACCTGCAGCCTGGGCTGAGCCTGTCCTGGGAAAGCCAAGCTGGTCCCTCCAGCCACAAATAGGTCATCTAGACCCCAGAGCTCCTCCCCTCCTCACAGGTGGACCTTCTCTGCTTTTCTTTTTCCAGGGTGCCCTGGACAAGCCACCTTTCCTGAGCTGGGAGTAGTTCTCCTGAGCCACATGGTGACTTTTTGAGAACTTTATCCAGATTCCTCATTCATTCATTCAGCAGATATTCCTCTGTTGCCTGCCGGACACTGTTCTCAGCTCTGGAGACCCAGCTGGGAAGAAAGCACACAGCCCTCATGGAGCTACCTGGTGCTTGCGCGTAGCCCTGCACACCGTGCCTGGCAACCAGGCCAGGCTCCAAAAGCATCAGCTGTAGCTGCTTCATCTTCCATCTCCACCGTCCAATCAGGGGCCCTGTTTTCCCACAGAAGCTCCATTCCCACCTGGCTTCCCCAGGAGGCAGCCTGGCCCGTCCTGTCCTTGGGCTGTCCAAGGCTGGTACTAACGTTCACATGCTTCTCCACCCTCCCACAGGGGAGACTGGCTGCTGAGTTTCGTGTACCGCACGTCCTCGGTGCAGCTCCGTGTCGCCGGCCTACAGCCCGTGCTGCTGCAGGACAGGAGGCTGGAGAACGTGGACCTGACCCCTGTGGTGAGTGTCGGCCTGTTCCTCCTGGGCCTTGTGTTTGCTTAGTTGCTCCAGCCCAGCCACCCCTGTCCCCCGGACCCAGCCTGTTCCACGCCACAGGAGAAAGGTCATAAGATTTATTTGGGGCCAGGCACAGTGGCTCATGCCTGTAATCCCAGCACTTTGGGAGGCCAAGGCAGGCAGATCACGAGGTCAGGAGATCGAGACCATCCTGGCTAACACAGTGAAACCCCGTCTCTACTAAAAATACAAAAAATTAGCCAGATGAGGTGGCGGGCGCCTGTAGTCGCAGCTACTCAGGAGGCTGAGACAGGAGAATGGCATGAACCGGGAGGCAGAGCTTGCAGTGAGCCGAGATCACGCCATTGCACTCCAGCCTGGGTGACAGAGCAAGACTCCGTCTCAAAAAAAAAAAAAAAAAAAAAAGAATTTATTTGGAGCCAGGTGCAAGTGGCTCATGCCTGTAATCCCAGCACTTCGGGAGGCCCAGGAGGGCAGATCCCTTGAGCCTAGGAATTTGAGACCAGCCTGGGCAACATGGCAAAACCCTATCTCTATAAAAAAAATTTTAAATTAGCTGGGCATGGTGGTGCGTGCCTGTAGTCCCAGCCTCTTGGGAGGCTGAGGTGGGAGGATCACTTGAGCCTAGGAGATCGAGGCTGCAGTGAGCCATGATTGTGCCATTGCATTGCAGCCTGGGCATCAGAGCATAACCCTGTCTCTAAAAAGCAAAAACACACACAGATATACAACTAGCAATTAACGGGACCAGGATTAGATTTGAACCTCCAGAACCCTCACTCTTGCTCCTGTATTACTGCCGTTCCCCACTCCTGAGTCCCCCCAACCCAGGGCTCCCCAGTAGCCCCATCTCAGCTCACTAGTCAAGACTGTATGTTTCTGCGAGAAGCAGCTGGAGCAAGCAGGGGACACAGGTGGAGGGCTTTAGGCTAGACCAAAAGCAGAAGCACCCGCCTGCCAGGCTGTGGAAAGATGGGATGCAGAGTGGGACATCTAGGGAATCTTTAAAATGCAGAGCCCAGGGCCCCACTGCCCAAAAATTCTACATCAGTCTCTAGGGGCAGAGCCATGAGTCCACATTTTAAACATACTCCCTGAGGGTTCCCATACAGCTAAAACTAGGCTGGGGTGCAGGGGCAGATGATCAGAAAGAATTCTTGCAGTGAATGGGGTGGGAGGGCACCTGCTGGGCAGCCACACAAACCCAACTTGAATTTCTTTTCTTTTTCTTTTTTTTCTTTTTTTTTGTTTGAGATGAGGTCTCACTCTGTTGCCCAGGCTGGAGTGCAGTGGCGTGATCTCAGCTCACTGCAACCTCCGCCTCCTGGGTTCAAGCAATCCTCCCACCTCAGCCTCCCTAGTAGCTGGGAATACAGGCGCATGCCACCACCCTGGCTAATTTTTGTATTTTTAGTAGAGATGGCATTTCACCACATTGGCTAGGCTGGTCTCGAACTCCTGACCACAGGTGATCTGCCTGCCTTGGCTTCTCAAAGTGCTGGGATTACAAGCATGAACCACCACACCTGCTCTCTTTTCTTTTCTTTTTTTTTTTGAGACGGAGCCTCAGGCTAGAGTGCAATGGCACGATCTTGGCTCACTGCAACCTCTGCCTCCCTGGTTCAAGCCATTCTCCTGCTTCAGCTTCCCGAGTAACTGGGACTACAGGCACCCGCCACTATGCCCGGCTAATTTTTGTATTTTTAGTAGAGATGGGGTTTCACCATGTTAGTCAGGCTGGTCTTGAACTCCTGACCTCAGGTGATCTGCCTGCCTCAGCCTCCCAAAGTGCTGGGATTATAGGCATGAGCCACCGTGCCTGGCCTTTTTTTTTTTTTTTTGTTTGAGATGTGGTCTTGCTATGTTGCCCAGGCTGGAATGCAGTGGCACAATCTCAGCTCACTGCAACCTCTGCCTCCCAGGCTCAAGTGATCTTCCTGCCCCAGCCTCCTGAGTAGCTGGGACCACAGGTGCATGCCACATCTAGCTAATTTTTTGTAGTTTTGGTAGAAACGAGATTTCACCATGTTGCCCAGGCTGGTTTTGAACTCCTGAGCTCAAGCAATCCACCCATCTTGGCCTCCCAGAGTGCTGGGATTATAGGCGTGAGCCACCATGCCCGGCCAACTGGAGTTTTTTAGACTTGAAAGAACCTTGTTCACCTGCCACATGCCATCCTAGGGAGTTAATAGCTTCCCGTGTGGACACTCACTCTGTCTGGCTCTGCCCTAAGCATATTTATTTATTTATTTATTTATTTATATTTTTGAGATGGAGTTTCATTCTTGCCACCCAGGCTGGAGTGCAATGGCGCGATCTCGGCTCACTGCAACCTCCACCTCCCAGGTTCAAGTGACTGTCCTGCCTCAGCCTCCCAAATAGCTGGGATTACAGGCACCTGCCACCAAACCCAGCTAATTTTTTTTTTTTTTCGTATTTTTCATAGAGATGGGGTTTCGCCACGTTGGTCAGACTGTTCTCGAACTCCTGACCTCAGGTGATCCACCCGCCTTGGCCTCCCAAAGTGCTGGGATTATAGGCATGAAGCACCACGCCTGGCCCGCCCTCACCCTTTTACAGACATTAGTGTCCCCATTGTACAGACAAGGTCACTGAGGCTTACAGACGTTCCAGGGTCACACTGCTGAAACATGGCACAGCAGGACTCAGACCCAGGTCTGAAGCCAATAGATGTAGCCCCAGCCCAGGTAGATATGAGAAACAGTGGGAGAGGTGCTCCACAGGGGGAGGCGGGGAGGGGAGGAATAAGGAATAAGCTGTAACTACAAGCACAAGCCGACTTCAGCCGGTACAAACCCTTGCAATGTCAAGGGACCCTGAGAACAAAATCTTTGGTTTCTCGTTATTATGTTGTTGGCTGCCATTTATCAAGTGCCAAGTGCTTCCCACGTGTAAACCAGTATATTAGTCCGTTTTCATGCTGCTGATAAAGACATACCAAAGACTGGGTAATTTATAAAGAAAAAGAGGTTTAATGGACTCAATTTCATGTGGCTGGGGAGGCCTCACAATCATGGTGGAAGGCGAAAGCCATGTCTTACATGGCGGCAGGCAAGACAGAGAATGAGAACCAAGTGAAAGTGGTTTCCCCTTATAAAACCATCAGATCTCAGGAGACTTATTCATTACCACGAGAACAGTATGGGGGGAACCACCCCCATGATTCAATTATCTCCCACTGGGTCCCTCCCACAACACATGGGACTTATGGGAGTACAATTCAAGATGAGATTTGGGTGGGGACACAGCTAAACCATGTCACCCAGTTTTCCACTAATGGTAGTTTGAGCAGCTCCTTCCTGCAGACAGACTAGACTCCTTTCAGGGCATCTAAAAATCCCCTGGTTTGAGGGGCACTCTGGCTTCCCCATTCAGCATCAGCAGCTGCCTGTTCTGACCACTCTACCACTGCATCTCAGTGGCCGATGAAGCTAGGCCCTGGATCCACCCCGCCACCATAGTGTGGTTCACACTGGGCTGCATGTTTTTTGAGACTTGACTGAGCATTTGATAACATGGGGGAATTCTTGCACAAAAAAACAAAATCAAAACTTCACCAGGTGCTGCTGTCCATGAAGTCTGTCAGCCATGTCCCTGCCCAGAGGTCACCCGGGCCTCTCACCTGGCCTGACACCAGGTCACTGGGGCCAGTTCATTCTCCCTTGTATCTTCACCCCTCAACTCCCAGGGCCCTAAGACACAATTCGTAACCCACCAGAGGATCACAAATGAAACCACCCTGTGCCTTCCTAACTGGGAGCTTTGGGGGCTGGGGTAGATTAAGAGTCATTTCTAGACTCATCCATTTATGAAACTGGTTGCTCCTGGTTAAAGAGTCTTCGCAGGGGCCGGGCACGGTGGCTCACACCTGTAATCCCAGCACTTTGGGAGGCCAAGGCGGGCAGATCACAAGGTCAGGAGATCGAGACCATCCTGGCTAACACGGTGAAACCCCATCTCTACTAAAAATACAAAAAATTAGCTGGGCATGGTGGCAGATACCTGTAGTCCCAGCTACTCAGGAGGCTGAGGCAGGAGAATGGCGTGAACCCAGGAGGCGGAACTTGCAGTGAGCTGAGATGGCACCACTGCACTCCAGCCTGGGTGACAGAGCGAGACTGTGTTTCAAAAAAAAGGAATCTTCACAGATAGACTTGGCTCACATTCTGTAAACCTCGCAACTCCCTAGAGGAGGTATTAAGCATCCCCAGATCACAGATTGGGAAACTGAGACCTGGGAGCATGGAGTCATGGCCAGAGTTGTAGGTCTGGACTCTGAACCCAGGTTGGAAGCTGTGCTGCCCTCTTCCCTGTGGGAATGAGGTAAGCTGAGTCGCAAGACCAGCAAACCACAGTGACAGGAATTTTCTCTCGGCCCCGTTGCCACACTTGCAGCAGGGGCGCCCCGTCTACTCGGTCCACCACACTCAGCCCCTTGCAGGAGGAAGCACATGAATGAGCAAGTGCCGGGTCTGGCTGACCACTCCAAACACCAACACAAGAGCAAGCTCCATGCTGGGCCTGTGGCCAGACCAGGCATGTTGCCTCGAGGGGAAAGTGGCAGCACCCGGGCAGGGGTACCCGCGACCCTGAAGCCCCAGAGGGGAGGTTAGTGTGCTAATTAGCTGTTTTAGTTCCACCATTGATGGCCCAATAAACGGTGGTGTGTTAACAGCTCAGTTGGCCCCTGGCCCCATCACATGGGGCAGCTGCCCTCCACTGGTGAGGGCAAAAGGCCAGTGTGACAGCCTTTCTGGGTACCCACACTCAGTGGGTCCCAAGCTCTGGTCCAGCATCCAGGAAGAATGAGGATACGCTGACAATTGAAGAGTGAGCGAGGCGGGGAGTTTTACTGAGTGATGAAACAGCTTTTCGCAGAGAGGGGATGTGCGGGTGGTTCCCCTACCCAAAGGCAGGAAAGCCCCCACAATGTGGCTGAGTCTGGGGTTTTATAGGCTCAGAATAGGGGAAGGTGGGCAAACAGGAACAGAAGTTCTCACTCTGGGTCACGGGTTTTATCTGGGACCAGCAGTCCGGTCTTTCAGCCTTCAGGCTGTTTTTTTGGCTTGAAGGTGGGGTTTCACTGGGGACCCGCCCCTGTCTGCCTAGGTATTTGTCTGCCTCCTGTCACCATCAACAGGGCTCAGAGCTGATGCCTCCTGACCCGTGTCCAGGGCTCTCTGTCCTATTCAAGGTGCCTGCACCCTGAATGGGGTGAAAGGGAGCAGGGACTTTGTGCCTCAGCACCCCAGGAGTCTCCCTTTGCCAGAAGAATCAGAGATAAAAAGCATCTGCTGAAGAAAGTAGCTTTTAATGCTGCAAAGCCCTCACAAGATCTGATTTCTACTGGGAATAGGATATGGTAGGAAGAGCACAGCCTTTGGCACCAGAGAGACATGGCTTAGAATCCTGGCTCTGCCACTGGTTTACTGGCTGTGTGACCTTGGGCCAGTTACTTAACCTCTCTGTGTCTCAGTGTCCTCATCTAGGAAATGGTGGAAACGCCTAACTTCCAGGGCAGTGCATGTAAGATGTTTGGCGCATAGTAGGCCTTCCTTTAACCCTAGTCCCTCCTGGCCTGCCCCTGCCACCACCCCCAGTTTGCTTGCCTCTGGGACCAGCAGTTTTGGAGACTCTGCTCCCTCCTCAGACTGTCTTGGTGGCAGCTTCCCAGCTCCTGCCTAATAATAGCTCTTTATCACATTAGGAGTACATCACAAAAACCAGTGCTTTCCTCTTCTGGGTAATTAGAGGTAATTAGCACTGCCTTTGTGCTGGCCTCCTGTTTTCCTTGAAAACGCTTTGCTGGAGAAGTTGCTGGCAAGGGAGCCTTCATTACTGCTGTTGGGGAAATGCTGGCCGCCCTCTGCTCCCAACAGAGACCCACAGGACCTGTCTTCTCCCTGCTGGACCAACCACACAGCAGGGCCCTTTGTGATCATCCCACTGGGCTCTCCCTGTCGAAGGCAGGCCGCATCTCTGGGGTGAATGAAGCTGCCCTCCTGCCCCTCAGTCTCTCCTCACAGGGCCGGGGTTACAGTGGATGGGGGATTTGCCACCCCAGGGACCAACTCACGAGGCTTCTGAGGTGCAGAGACCCGACCCACGGCAAGACTCTTCATGTCCCAGAGGAAATGCCAGGTGGCCTAGAACTTAGCAAAAGGCTTGGCACAAAGTAGATAATAATAACCACAGGAGCCCACAACTCACATGTTTTACGGGGATAAATCTTTTGATGCTCATAGAGGTCCTGCATAGTGGTAGTAACCCGTGGTACAGATGTGAAAACTGAGGCTGCAGGCAGTGCCACAGCATGTGAGTGGTAGAGCCAGATGACCCTGGGCTCTTCACCACTGCCTCGGTACTGCCTGCATTCACACATCTCTGTAGCTTCTGGTAGTGGCCTCTAACCCTGCGCCGATAAGCCTGTTACATGTACTATCTCATCAAAGCCACACAGCCAGCCCACGTGGTATGGGTCTCTTTATTAGCCTGATTTTATACATTAGGAAATTGAGGTCCAAGAAGTGAAAGAACCCAAAGAGGCCGGATAGGCTTGGAAGGAGTCACTGGGGCAGGCGGAGGTGGGTGATGGCAGCCTCTGTTTGGGTAAGTTGGGGTGTCTTTTGAGGCAGGAAACAGGAAGGGCTGGGCCCCATTTGTACGTGCCGGGATCTGGTCCACACCGAGCCCCCACGATGCGCAGGGC
The DNA here is from genome assembly GCF_006542625.1 of Nomascus leucogenys. Lineage (NCBI taxonomy): Eukaryota > Metazoa > Chordata > Mammalia > Primates > Hylobatidae > Nomascus > Nomascus leucogenys. The sequence continues at coordinate 19,935,614 of NC_044404.1, read as the reverse complement.
TGGCTGTGGGGCACAGAGGTGAGTGAGAAGTGGTCCCTGCTCCCCTGCGCTCACAGTTTATCAGGGAACGCAACCTCATGAGCATGTGACGATGACGGGTTATCAGTGCCGTCACAGGGTGTCCACAGAGGCCCCTGCCAGCACGGGAAGCCACGGAAGGCTTCTGCACGCCAGTCACATCCGGCGTGTATTCAGGCGGCTCGCAGATTCAATCAAGACAGCCTGGGAGATGTTCAGGGGCTGATTCTTTACCTAGTATCGGCTACACCAGAACTTTCTGGTGCTGAGAAGAGGCTCTTTCCCAACCTGCTTCACCCCTCTTCTCTCATCTCTCCAGCTAACTATAAAACCAGAGCTCTGCCCAGCACCTGCTCCCCTGGGTCTTTGCAGAGGGGTGGCTCAGGGACTAGGGTTGCCTGAGACCCGGACGAACTTGTAATCGAGGAGGGCCAGAGCTGTGTGTTCTAGGACAGCACTCAGTGGAATTTCCATCTGGTATCAGCTGCAGCCAGTGGACACAAACGCCTCCCTTCCTTCCTGGCCTGTTTCTACCCAGCACTGGCAACAGCCATCTACAACACTAAAAAGGTATAGGGAGGCAGTTCTTGTTTGTCCTCAGAGAGGCAGTTATCACTTGTCCCTGTGGCTCTGAAGTTTCTGCTGGCTGGAATTCAGACGTGATGGCTGGAGCTTGAGCAGCCATCTTGGGCTCCCAAAGGGATCAGCCCAGCTAACTCCCTACTCTCCATCCCCCACTTCTAGGAAACTAAGGTAAGGGAACTCATATTTACAGAGTACCTCCTGGGGTGCCAGGCACTGTGCTTCATGGTTTGTATTATTTCTTCCCAGCAACTCCTTTAGGTAGGTATCACTAACTCAAATTGCATAATGTCTCTTTAAAAGTGTTTGAGGCAGGGGATGGTGGCTCACGCCTATAGTCTCAGCAATTTAGGAGGCTGAAGCAGGAGGATCTCTTGAGCCCAGGAGTTTGAGTCCAGCCTGGACAACATAAGAAGTCCCCATCTCTATATTTAAAATTTAAAAGGCCAGGCGTGGTGGCTCATGCCTGTAATCCCAGCACTTTGGGAGGCCAAGGAGGGCGGATCACCTGAGGTTGGGAGTCCGAGACCAGCCTGGCCAACATGGTAAAATGCCGTCTCTACTAAAAATACAAAAATTAGCCAGGTGTGGTGGTGCACATCTGTAATCCCAGCTACTTGGGAGGCTGAGGCACAAAAATAGCTTGCACCTGGAAGGCAGAGGTTGCAGTGAGCCAAGATCATGCCATTGCACTCCAGCCTGGGCAACAGAGCAAGACTCCGTCTCAAAAAAAAAATTTAAGAAAAACAAAAAGTGTTTTGGATCATATAGGAACATAATATCAAAAGCTAGCATTCTCTGAGTTCCTGTGAAGTGCCAGGCCCTTGAACTCCTTACAGCAATCATTCAAGGTCATGACTCATTTTACAGATGGGGAAGCTGTGGTTCAGGAAATTGTGAGGACTGGCCCAGTTACTGGTAAGAGACAGAGCCAAGGCTGGTACCCCAGCTTTTCAGAGTCCAAACTTAGGTTCCTTCTCAGGCCCTGCAGCCACTAAATATGTGTCTGTGTCCTGCTGCAGAGGGGCACTGGCTCTGCCTTGACAACCACCCTGAGCCCAGGGCCCTGAAAACCACTTAGATGGGTGAATACACATGTGTATATTTTCCCTGGAATCTGTTTAAAAGCATTCGTGAGGAAAGGAACGAGAGGTGGGCAGATTCTAGTGGTGAGAAAATAACAAAACACAGGGAATTGTCCTTTCGTGTTTTTGAAAAATCATTTGAATAACGCAGTGTGATTTGCGATTCAAATGAAAATGCAGATGTTACCCACAGTGTCTTTGTGCTGTTTTCTGAGATTCCCGACAACAGCCTCCCTGGTGTTTTTCCTGTCCTTTTTTTAAAAGAAAGCCTTCCCCTTCAGCCTTAAAGGAAAGTCCGGTCTCGTGCGCATCTTTGGCACTAAAGCAGTCCCCCTCGACTGGCTGAGGAGAACGTGAGGCTCCATCTCAGGGGCAGATCCAGGCTGAGCAGGCTTTTGCAGGCAGCATCTCAGGCTCAGCACCAGATTTTGCTGTTTATGCGCTGTGTGTCATTAAGCAAACCGCCACCCCTCTCTGGGCTTTGCTGCCCTTCTCTGTAAAGTGAGGATGAATTTTAACCTTCCTTCCTTTCCCAGCTGATTTTCTCTGAAGAGAACAGGCTTTGGAAACAGGCCTGGATGGCCGGGCACGGTGGCTCACGCCTGTAATCCCAGCACTTTGGGAGGCCGAGGTGGGCAGATCACGAGGTCAGGAGATCAAGACCATCCTGGCTAACATGATGAAACCCTGTCTCTACTAAAAATACAAAAAAAATTAGCCGGGCGTGGTGGCGGGCACCGTGGTGGGTGCCTGTAGTCCCAGCTACTCGGGAGGCTGAGACAGGAGAATGGCATGAACCCAGGAGGCGAAGCTTGCAGTGAGGCGAGATTGCGCCATTGCACTCCAGCCTGGGCGACAGAGCGAGACTCCGTCTCAAAAAAAAAAAGAAAGGCCAGGCGCGGTGGCTCACGCTTGTAATCCCAGCACTTTGGGAGGCCGAGGCGGGCGGATCACGAGGTCAGGAGATCGAGACTACGGTGAAACCCCGTCTCTACTAAAAATACAAAAAATTAGCGGGGCGTGGTGGCAGGCGCCTGTAGTCCCAGCTACTCGGAGAGGCTGAGGCAGGAGAATGGCGTGAACCCGGGAGGTGGAGCTTGCAGTGAGCCGAGATTGCGCCACTGCACTCCAGCCTGGGTGACAGAGCGAGACTCTGTCTCAAAAAAAGAAAGAAAGAAAGAAACAGGCCTGGATTCAAATCCCAGCCCTGCCATGTTCTAGCTGTGTGACCTTGGGTCAGTCACTTTACCTCCCTGTGGCTCAATTTCATCTACAGTGAGCAGCCGACACCTAGCAAAGGAGTATATCCAAGAAGCTTATTTGCTGCAATGTTTTAAGGACCTACCACGTGTCAGGCATTGTCCATTATCGCTGCTAGGCATCAGGCATTTCAATCATACCCCTACCTGTTACTCACCAACACATCCCAACACAAAAATGGGATGGACATATGACTCTGACGAAGGGGGCGGCCACTTCTGAGTTCTTGGCCTTTGTCCTAGTTAAGCTGCAGGCCCATATAACAGAGGCCCTGCTAATGTTTTGTGCTTTTTGTTTGTTTGTTTGCTTTTTCTGGAGACAGAGTCTTGCTCTGTCGCCCAAACCGGAGTGCAGCGGCACAAGCAGGGCTCACTGCAGCCTCAATCTCCCAGGCTCAAGCCATCCTCCCACCCCAGCCTACCTAGTCACTGGAATTACAGGCACATGCCACCATGCCCAGCTAATTTTTGTATTTTTTTGTAGAGACAGGGTTTCCCCATGTTGCCCAGGCTGGTCTCAAACTCTTGGGCTCAAGTGATTCTCCTACCTTGGCCTCCCAAAGTGCTGGAATTGTAGGGGTGAGCCACCGTGCCTGGCCTAATTGTCTTAAATACATGAGGGTTGATTCTGTCACTTAAAAGAAATCAGAACAGGCCATTTAGGGCTGATGTGCCACTCCACAGTCTTCAGGGACCAAATTTCCCTATTGCTACTTGTTCTGCCTTCCTTAGTGGGCTGACTCATGGCCCAAGATGGCTGTTCAAGCTCTGGCCATCTTGTCTGAATTCCAGCCAGCAGGAAAGAGGACATGAGGGAAGAAGAGCACTCCTCCTCTTAAAGAGAATTCCAAGGAACACCACATCACACTACTGCTTCAGCTCATGGGCCAAAACTAGTCACAGTGCTATTCCTAGCTGCAAGGAAGCCTGGGGAGTGTGCCCAGCTATAAATTTGAGTCCTTGTGACTAAATAAGAAACGGGAGAGTGAGTTGTAGCCAGCACCTTGCAGTCTATGCCATAGCTTTCTTTCCAATTTGGGGACTTTTCCAGGGAAAATCCTCACAGCCAACCACTGGTGAAACTACCCTTGTGTTCCCCTTTTTACAGTGGAGGAAATTGAGAGCCAGAGGGGCAGAGGGGCCTGACCAGGGTGTCACAACCAGTGAGTAGCAGAGCCCTTCTGGGGTAGCCTAGAGCTGCAGGCATTGGCTGGGCACAGTGGCTCAGGCCTGTAATCCCAGCACTTTGGGAGGCTGAGGCAGCAGGATTTCTTGAAGCCAGGAGTTCAAGACCTGGGCAACATAGGAGACCCCATCTCTACACAACATTTAAAAATTAGCCAGGCATGGTAGCATGCATGTGTAATCCCAGCTACTCAGGAGGCTGAGGTGGGAGGATCGTTAGAGCCCAGGAGGTCAAGGCTGCAGTGAGCTATGGTTGTACCACTGCACTCCAGCCTGGATGAGAGAGAGAGAGCCCATCTCTCTCTCTCTCATTTTTCTTTTTTCTCATGCTGTTTAAACAAAAAGCTCATCCCTTAAAAAAAAAAAAAAAAAAAAAAAAAAAAAAGCTGCCAGGCGCAGTGGCTCACGCTTGTAATCCCAACACTTTGGGAGGCTAAGGCCGGTGGTGGATCACTTGAGGCCAGGAGTTCGAGACCAGCCTGGCCAACATGGTGAAACCCCTTCTCTGCTAAAGATACAAAAAATTACTGGCATGGTGGCACACGCCTATAATCCCAGCTACTTAGGAAGCTGAGGCAGGAAGATCGCTTGAACCTGGGAGATGGAGGTTGCAATGAGCCAAGATCGTGCCACAGCACCGCAGCCTGAGCAACAGAGCAAGATCCTGTCTCAAAAAGAAAAAAAAAAAGCCTCGGGCAAAGAATGAGAGCTTCTACTCCTCCACCTTTCTGTTTATCAGGAGGTTCCTTCCTGCCCCCAAAGGATCCAGATTTTTTAGAGACACATCCTTCATCTTTATTTAATAAATCCTAGAACAGCTTTGAACATAGAGCCTTCCCACCCACTCTGGATTTGAGAGCCACTGAGAGATGGAGTCATGGGTTTGGTGATCGGTTGGCTGCGGATGCTCAGGGCAAGGCTGAGGCCCAAAAGTTTGGCTAGAGGTCCCTGGGGAGGGCTGGGCTCCGCACACCCACCGTGGTGCTCACTCACTGTCTCCTGCAGGTCAGCGGCCACCTGGACTATGCCAAGCAGATGGATGCCATCCTGAAGGCCGTGGGCATCTGCACCAAGCCAGGCTGGGACGAGAAGGGCCTCTTGGTGCTGGCCCCAGGCTGCCTGCCCTCCAAGGAGCCTCGCCAGGCAGCAGCCGCCGCCTCATCAGGCGAGACCCCCCACCAGGTTGGGCAAACCCAGGGTCCCACATCCGGAGACACCTCCAAATTGGCCATGTCCACAGACCCCAGCCAAGCCCAGGTGCCGGTAGGGCTGGACCAATCTGAAGGGACCTCCCTTCCTGCTGCTGCCAGCCCTGAAAGGCCCCCCATCTGCAGCCATGGCATGGACCCCAACCCACTGGGCTGCCCCGATTGTGCCTGCAAGACCCAGGGCCCCAGCACGGGGCTGGACTGACCACAGCAGGGGACCTGAGCCGTCTTCCCCGGTCTCCATATGCAGCTCTCTCTTACACCCTCGGGTTCCTCCCAGGAGTTCTGGAGGTGCAGGATTTCCACAGGTCTCTCCTAAATTGAAGGAATTGGAACTGAAAGGGAAAGGAAATGGAAGGAAGGAAGGGGAATTTGGAGGAGCGAACATGCCCACCTTGGGAAGCTGCCTGTCCCCAGAGGATCCCCACCAGGGAGCAGCCGCCCCCTCATCAGAGACCTGCAGAGTCAACCAAGCACAGGTTAGAGTCCCAGGACTGGAAACCAACTGTGGGCTTTCTGTACTTCTTCTCATAGCTTTGGAGTCTGGCTGGCCATCAGGAGGTCCCAAGGGCTCTCTGGGGCCTGAGGCTCCCACACCAGCTCTCCCCTGGCCTCAATAAAACCAGGTGCATGCCTGCTCTTCCATCCATACTCCAGGGCTGCCCACTAGCTGACAGGCACCATCAACTGGCAGCAACAGAGCAGGCGCAGGTACAAAGAAGGCAGCTCACTCCTGCTCTTAGGAGATCCAATCAGATCTGCCCTGTACAGCCATGCAGGTTGTGCACTGCACAACTTCAGGGACATTCATCACACAGACACAATGTGAGTGTGCTCCCCCATCATGCAACATCTGGACACAACTAACAGAGCATGGTGAATACATGCTGAATTGCATTCAGTATGGCTGTGAACTAGGCCTGGGGACAAGAATGAATTTTACATGGAAAGAATTTCCTGTAGCAGGAACAGAGGGGATAACAACAGCAATAATAATAAGAAGAAGAAGCTACCACTTCTTGAGCATTACCACATACCAAGTGGTTGCCTGGGTTGTGTCAGTTGGCATTCACAGCAATCCTGTGAGGTAGGGACTATTATTATCTTCATTTTATATTTGGGGAAACTGAGGCTCAGAGAGATCAGGTAACCTGCTGAAGCCCGAACAGCTGATTAATGATGGAGCCAAGTTCCAGGCCCCTGTATGTCAGACTCCAATGCCCAAGTCCCAAGCCGCTGGGTCTGCATCCGTGAGAGCCTTCCTCTTTGTTCCTCCCACAGTCCCTGAATGACAGGGCCAGAGATAATGCACTCTTGTGCAGATGGAGAAATCAAGGCCCAGGCAGAGGAAGGACTGACAAGCTCTGGGGGAGGTGGGAGGAGGGCAGCAGAAATTAGAGTCGTAGAACATAGGAGCCAGATCCCTGCTCAGGTGCGTGTGTATTCATTTGTATTCATTTGTTCATTCAACACACGTTTATGGCTCGGCTCACACCTGTAATCTCAGCACTTTGGGAGGCCAAAGTGGGAGGATTGTTTGAGGCCAGGGGTTGGGCAACATAGCGAGACCCGGTCTCGACAAAAAATTAAAATAAAAAAATTAGCCACTGCCAACTACTCAAGAGGCTAAGGCAGGAGGATTACCTGAGCCCAGGAGCTCAAGGCTGCAGTGAGCTATGATTGTGCCACAACACTCCAGCCTGGGTGACAGAGTGAGTGAGACTCCGACTCTTTTTTTTCTTTTTTTTTTTTGAGACAGAGTCTTGTCTTGTCACCAGGCTAGAGTGCAATGGCATGATCTCAGCTCACTGCAACCTCCACCTGCCGGGTTCAAAGGATTCTCCTGCCTCAGCCTCCCGAGTAGCTGGGATTAAGGCACCTGCCACCACACCCAGCTAATTTGTTGTATTTTTAGTAGAGATGGGGTTTCACCATATTGGCCAGACTGGTCTCCAACTCCTGACCTCAGATGATCCACCCGCCTCAGCCTCCCAAAGTGCTGGGATTACAGGCATGAGCCACCATGCCCAGCCAACTGCAACTCTTTTTTTTTTTTTTTTTTTTTTGAGACAGAGTCTTGCTCTTTTACCCAGGCTGGAGTGCAATGGCGCGATCTCGGCTCACTGCAAGCTCCGCCTCCCAGGTTCACGCCATTCTCCTGCCTCAGCCTCCCGAGTAGCTGGGACTACAGGTACCCACCACCGCACCCGGCTAATTTTTTGTATTTTTAGTAGAGACGGGGGTTTCACCGTGTTAGCCAGGATGAGTCTCAATCTCCTGACCTCGTGATCCACCCGCCTCGGCCTTCCAAAGTGCTGGGATTACAGGCGTGAGCCACCGCACCTGGCCAACTGCAACTCTTAAAACACAAAATTTAAAAACAAATATTTATGCAACTCTTGTTGCTTTTAAACTAAACTGCTTATGTCATACATGGAAAATGGAGGATCTGAAAGGGGAAAGGATTTTGCTGGGGTCCCAGATTGAAGGGGCAGACTCTGGACCAGAACCCAGGACATCTACACCCAGGCCTCCCCACAACACCAGCTGCTTCTCAAGCCCCGAGTGGCCCCTCAGTTGAATCCAGTCCACACCACAGCCACTGCCTTCAGCTAGAGTTTATTGAGAGTCCCTTGGGCAGGCCTGGGGGATAGGGGAAGCCCCACAAGCACCATGGCCCCTCAGTGGCCAGCGGCCGGGGCCAGAGTTGTGTCTCATCAGCACCAAGAAGAGGGCCAGGCCAGGCGTGGAGGACCCCCTGGGAGTTTGTGTTGATGGAACTTGGGGGAGGCAGGGCTGAAAAGGGACCGATGGCAGGTAAACTGTGGCAACCAGGAGTTCCCCAACCCCCTGCCCCCAGAAACCAAGGCCCCTGTGCCGGAGTCCACCTGCCGCCTCGTGGGCCCCACCCCACACCAGGGACAGCTCTTCTTCGACTCGGCTGTGCTGACCCAAGTAGCTACCATTCCCATTTCTCTCACTGACCCCAGGGAAGGCCAGAGGGAGGTGGGCAAGGGGCTGGATTTATTTCCATCAGTTGTTCCCATCTAGGTCCAAGGACCCCCCCAGGATCGAGGAAAACCAGTCCTGAGGCTGAAAAAGAAACTGCCACCGGCCTCTTTTGCCCCCAGGAGAGGCAGTGCAGCAGCTTGGGAGCTGGGAGGGTCACTGAGAGATGGGGTCCCCACCCAGGAGCCAGAACAGGGAGTTGGGGAACCAGAGTCAGGCTTTGGGAAGCCAGGCCGGGGCTGAAGAGGGGGAGGCAAATGGAAAGAGAACAACGGGAACAAAGAGCCCTTCCTGACACACAGCCAGAGAGGCCAGGGGGCTGGATAGCTGGGGGTCGTAACAACAGAACGTACCACTTAACTGACCATGTACTGGGTGCTGGGTACACACTGTCTTAATTCTCAAGACAACCCTGCAAGATAGGCATCATTTCTCTACCTTACACATGGAATAACCGAGACTCGGAGAGGTTAAGTAACTCGTGTCAGGCCCCAGAGCTCACAGGTGGTAGAGCAGAGGCCCACATGCATGCTTGCCTGCCTCCCAGGTGCAGCTGCTGCCACATATATACCAGGGAGGGGAGACTGGCAGGTCCAAAACCCTCCAGCAAATCATTCTGAGGGTTAAAGATCATCTAAGGCAGCACATCTCAAACTGTAATGGGCATGTGATTCACCTGGGATCTTGGTAACATGCAGTTCTGACTCAGCAGGTCTGGGCAGGGGCAGAGATGTGCATTTTTCACAAACTCCCAAAGGTGATGGCAATGCTGATCGTCCATGGACTACACTGTGAGTAGCAAGGGGTTCAGCCCAGCATTAATCCATGCCTGCGGGTGGGGGCATTCCCTCCCGTCCAGCCTGAGAGAATGGGCAAAGACCATGATTGTTTTCATCCCAACCTGAACCAAGAGGTCCTTCTCCCCAACATCCAGAGTCCTCCAGCCCATCCTCTGCACACACACGTTACGCTCAACAGTGGAGCATCCTTCAGAACACGGTATCTGAGTCAGCTATGATCCCTGCAGGTAAGGGGCCTGGAGATGGCAGCAGGGGCCAGCTCTGCGCAACCCCCTGGAGCTCAGAGGGCTCCTAGGAGACCTGCAGCCTCCTAGTCTTAGCCAGGAGCTGGCCCAAGCCCTCGGGGTCTGGGTTCTGCTCAATCCAGCTCCCCACTGGCCAGCCCCAAGCCCAGGTCAGTTCGTGGGGGTGCCAAGTGGATGCGGCCGCAGCTCGGGCTCCGCAGGGTCGATGTTGAAGAAGTTGACGGCGGCAGCAGCAGCCCTGGTGGGCAGCGGGGGGTCCCGGGTGGCCTCGCCAGGAAGCAGCAGCTGGGCCGTGAGCTGCAGGCCTGAGGAGCCGCCTGAGCCTGCGTCTGAGTCCGAGTCTGAGTCCGGCGGCAGGGGCAGCGGCAGCACCTGCTGTAAGCTAAGGCCGGGCCGGGGGCCGCTGTGAGAGGTGCGCAGTGATGGCGAGGCCAGGTTGGACTGGCGCTCCCGGGGACAGCGTGGACATGGCAGGAACCTGCCCAGCGCCCGCTTGAAGTCCCGCATGAAGAGTGGGTAGATGATGGGGTTCATGGTGCTGTTACAGTAACCCAGCCACGTGAGGACATCGAAGAGGCCTGGGGAGATGCAGTCGCACACGGCCTGAGGGGAGGGGATGCGTCATGCCTGGTCCCAGGGCAGGGACCCAGGCCACCCTTCCCAGCACGGATGGAGCAGACACACACACATGCACCACGAGAGGCAGCCTGCCCTCCCCTGTCCCCATTGCCTGGGCTGGGATCCAGGTCCTCTCCTGCAAGGGCCGGACTCACCTACCCCCTGCTGCGGCATTACCTGGACTATGTTGGCCACAAAGAAGGGCAACCAGGTCACAAAGAACATGCCCAGCAGGATGCCCAGTGTCAGGCTGGCCTTCAGGGCCTTCCTGCTGTGCTTCGTGGCTAGACGCCTGCTGTCAGCAGACTCCACCCCTGGGCGTGGGGTCCTGGGCACCTGCAGAAAGGAAGGCCACGTGAGTCCATTGAGAAAGGGCCCCCGTCTGACCCTGATCCTAGCCACAGACTGAGCTTCAATCCTAATTCTAGACTGAGCCCTAGTGCCAGGATTAAACTGAGCCCTGTTCCTTGACTGAGTTCCAACTAGAGTCCTAGACCGAGCCCTGACCCTGACTCCAGGCCAAGCCCTGACATCAGCAATAAACTAAGCTCTGACCTTGGTCCCCCACTGAACCCTGACACCTACCATAAAGCCCTACATAACCGAGTTCTCAAACCAAGCCTCAAGCGTGGACCTAGACTGAGCCCTGATCCTGGTCCCACACTGAGCCCTGATCCTGACCCAGAATTTCATAAGGAGCTCTAGGAAGTGCAATGAAACAGAACAATACCTGAAACACAAATCAGATGGTTCAGAAGAACAACCATCCCTGCAAAGACAATACGTAACACAGGCCAACACACTTATTACAATGAGCCCAGCACCTTCCAAAGCCTTTAGTGCTACAGAAATCAATTGCAATTGACTGGGCGCAGTGGCTCACGCCTGTAATCCCAGCACTTTGGGAGGCCAAGGCAGGCAGATCACTTGAGGTCAGGAGTTTGAGACCAGCCTGGCCAACAGGGTGAAACCTTGCCCCTACTAAAAATACAAAAATTAGCCAGGCATGGTGGCAGGCACCTGTAATCCCAGCTACTCGGGAGACTGAGGCAGGATAATTGCTTGAACCCAGGAGGTGGAAGTTGCAGTGAGCCAAGGTTGCATCACTGCACTCCAAGCCTGGGTGACAGAGCGAGACACACACAAAATCAATTGCAATTGAACAGTACTTGAAAAAGAGGACCTGTTACTGTCCAGAGCTTGACAATTGCTTTGTATGTGGATTCTCTTCATATTTGGGAGCAATAGTCTTGCCTGGGCAATTACTCTTGAGCCCCACAAAATAGAAAGGCTTTTTGGAGAATGTGTGCACAAAGCCAATGTTTGCAGCTAAATCTCTTATAGGTTCCTAAGGATGCTGGTGACCTTGGCATTTTACAACTCAATTATACTGTGAACTGGCAGGCATCTCCATTCTCAAAAGTGGACAGGAAGAGGAGGAGGGGGTAGGAGGGAAGAGGAGAAAGAAGCTACTTCCCAGCAGCCACTGAAAGGAAGGCATGGGCCCGGGGAGGTTAGAATTTGACTTTGCAAACTGGCCCCCACAGTTCCAAAGGGCTCTCTGAGCTGGATGATTCTTTAGCTCAGCAGTGCTCTTCACTTGTTAAACTTCATGAGCCCTTTGAAAAGCTAACAAAATCTGCACACACACACACACACCCCTCCCCAGAAAATAAAAGGCTTATAAATTTTTATACACACACACAGACAAGAAAACAACGTTCCACACTTCCAGAAGGTTCAGAGATGACCTTGAAGTCTCTAGGTTTCCACCAGAAACCCCTAGGAGTCCGTGAAAGCTGGGATGTGAAGCCCTCCTCTAAACCATGTGTTTCTGTAATCAATGTGGATTTTCATATATTAGATTTACACAAAATTAGGCCCACCTCTATTTCCTATTTAATTCCCGTGGGCAGTGGTGTGCACAATTCATCATGAGCTACGCAAAGGGTGTGTTTGCTGTCTGTGAACACATCTGGGCTTTGACAGCCAGGGATTTTCCTGGCACTGGGATTTGTCCAGTTCCTAAATTGCGTGAGAGCCCTGCTTAGTTCTCGAGGCCAGAGGTGGGTTGGATGTGGGGAGATGAGGTCAGAAGGAGGCAGGAGCAGAGCCAGATTCCCAGGCAACCTTCCGCAGATGGAAAGGCGGAGGAGGCAAAGCCAAGATGTGTCAACTCCAGGGAGCACCAAAGCCAACACCCCACCCCACTCTGCTGCGCATGCCCTCGCCTCCAGCCCCTGCTCTTTCTAGGCCTCCAGAGTTGGTGTCTTGTCCATGGTGCTGAAACGCCAACTACATGCGGTCTTTTCATAGGAGCTGGAATTCTAACTCCGAAATGGCAAGGAGGTTGCTGGGGCAGGGAGACGAAGCACATTGTAATCCCCACCCCTCAACGTGTTTCTTCACATGAAATCTGGTTGTACAAATATCAAGGTTATACAAATTCACAACAGAGGCCTTGGTTTCTCCCTTCTGTCTTGGTGCGACAGCGTTGTACAGAGGCAAAAGCTGGGCTTGTAAGACAGGTGATCTGGCTTCAAATCATGCCTCTACCACTTACTCACTCTGTGATCTTGAGAGAGCCTCTGTTTCCACATCTGCAAAATGGGAGAAATGATACTCAGCTTACGGCGTTGCTGTGAAGCTGTGGATAATAAATGCATGCATAGTGTCTGACACTGAGTAGGTGCTAAATGCCTGGTAGCCATGTTGCTGTTTCAGTGATATGTGCTGTGACGTTGGGGTGATTTTGAGCACTGCTGGGGAGCCTGTCCTTCTGCCAGCAGCTCTGGCCTCCCAAAAGCAGCACAGACACCAAGACAAATGCTCTGAGTCACCAGGCTGCAGCTCAGATGCTATGACTAGAGGATGCTCTCCTCCGACTCCACCCCATCATACACAAGTCTGCTCCAAAGTCATTCCAAGTTAGTGAGGGAGCAAAAGAGGGTCTTACTCTCCTCCCTCCTCCTCTAGTTTTCTCTCCTCCAGAGCGGACTCTATATGGCTTTTGTGACCACATCATGGTCGGCCTGGAGGAAGAGGCTCCTGCTTCCCCAGAAGAATCTCCTAAGACCTGCCACACCTTCAAATTGCTGCCATCAATGGGAATAGACGGCATGGAGAGGGATGAGACACTCATCTAGGCATCACTTTGACCCTTAGTGACCTGAGGAGGGCAGGGGACAGGAGGCAGCCCTGATCTTATCAGAGCTCTAGGGCATGGGGGAAACTGAGGCACTAGGGGGAATATCTCAGGTCAATCACTGGGGAAAGGAGCTCCAGAGAATGGGGTGAAGATGAACTGAGATTCCCTTTCTAGTCTCCCTGGGAACAATTCCAGGTTTTTCTTTCTCCTCTGCTTTCCAGAGAGTTGACTCAAGAACACAGGCAAGAGGAAAGAGAGAAGGAAACTGAGACTCAGAAAGGGTAGAGGACACTCTACCCTTCCCAAGGTCACACTGTTCCAGTACAAGGCCTCCACGCAAAACCTGAGTGGCCCCAAATCAGCATTATCATCCCCATTTCTTGAGCACTTACTACACATCAGCATTTGATAGTCATTAGGTTGTTCAGTCTTTGTGAGAGGTAGGCATTGTCATCCCCATTTTGCAGATGAGACAACTGAGACTCGGAGAGGCAAAATGACTTGCCAGAAGTCACACAGCAGTTGAGAGTTGAGCTGGGGATTCCATCATTTCTGGCCTCAGGAACTCCACTCTGCCCACTTCACCAAGCTGCTTCCACCTTTGGAGATGGCATCCATGGGCCCAGTCAGGGTGGGGTTACAGAAACCCCACCACTGTCAGCAAGAGGCCCTCATGGATCAGAAGCCAATGGCAGTCACTAGTCCACACCCCGGCATCTGGCTGATGCTGGCATCACCCTTCTGGATTCTCTCTCCCCTGTAAGCACCTCGCAGCCCCTCAGGGCCATGTCCTGTCATTTGCATCTCCCGTCTGTATCAGTGTCAGAGGGCAGCTTCCTGAAGGACAATCCAGGGCCCTTCCAGCCAACAATCGCACGTACAGCTTCCAGCCAACACCTACATTCATGTCTGCATGCTTGACACATCCAAGAATGTGTCCCACAGCACTACTCGTGATAGGAAAAAATTGGAAACAGCCTTAATGTCCATCAAAAGAAGAGTGGTTTAGGCTGGGTGTGGTGGCTCACGCCTATAATCTCAGCCCTTTGGGAGGCCAAGGTGGGCAGATCACTTGAGGTCAGTAGTTCGAGACCAGCCTGGCCAACATGGCGAAACCCTGTCTCTACTAAAAATACAAAAATTAGCCAGGTGTGGTGGTGCATGCCTGTAGTCCCAGCTACTCAGGAGGCTGAGGCAGGAGAATCACTTGAACCCAGGAGGTGGAGGCTGCAGTGAGCCGAGATCACACCACCACACTCCAGCCTGGGTGACAGAGTGAGAGTTTGTCTCAAAAAAATAAAAAGAGAAGAGTGGTTTAAATAAACCATGGTGCATTCCCACTACAGAATACTACACAGATGTTTTAAAAGAATGAATCAATCAAATGAAAAGATCTCCATGATTATTAAATTATAATAGCAGCTTGCAAAGTAATAGATACAGCATGATTCTATTTGTTTAAAAAACAATATCCAACACAAAGCACTAAGTTTCTTTAGGTACCTGTATAAATACATAAGCACATAGAGAATGACCCGGAAGGGCCAGGTGCAGTGGCTCACACCTGTAATCCCAGCACTTTGGGAGGCCGAGGCAGGTGGATTGCTTGAGTCCAGGAGTTCAAGACCAGCCTGGGCAACGTGGTGAAACCCCATCTCTACAAAAAATACAAAAATTAGCCAGGCATGGTGATGTGTGTCTGTAGCCCCAGCTACTGGGGAGGTTGAGGTGGGAGGATCACCTGAGTCAGAAGAGGTCAAAGCTGCAGTGAGCCGTGGTTGTACCACTGCACTCCAGCCTGGGTGACAGAGTGACACCCTGTCCTAACAGAAAAAAAAAAAAGACCTAGAAGGACATATCCTAAATTGATGCATGTCCCTGGGAGTGAAAGGTGATTAGCTGGAATTTGGAGGTCTTTTCCTTCATCCCTATTGTTGAATTTTTAAAGTATATTTATGTATTCCTTTATGCAATTAATTTTATTTATTTATTTATTTTTTGAGACGAAGTCTCGCTCTTGTTGCCCAGGCTGGAGTGCAATGGCACGATCTCAGCTCACCACAACCTCCGCCTCCCGGGTTCAAGCGATTCTTCTGCCTCAGTCTCCCAAGTAGCTGGGACTACAGGTGTGCACCACCATACACATCTAATTTTGTACCTTAGTAGAGATGGGGTTTCTCCATGTTAGTCTCAAACTCGCGATCTCAGGTGATCCGCCCACCTCGGCCTCCCAAAGTGCTGGGATTACAGGCGTGAGCCACCACGCCCAGCCCACAATTAAATTTTTTTACCATCATCTGATCATAGTGTGAGAGTTACAAGACAGACTCTGGAGCCAGACTGCCTGGTTTCAAATCCTGGCTCTGTTACAAACTAGTGGAGTGACCTTAAGCAAGTTACTTCATCTATGCTTCCACTTTCTGTTCTGTAAAATGGCATTAAAACAGCATCTACCTCATAGGATTATAATAAGGATAAAATAAAATAATACACTGAAAGTTAGAATGGTGCCGGCACATAGGAAGTCCCATAGAAGTGTTAGCTATGATTGTCGTTATTACTAGTCTCTGGCTCAGCTGTTTGATAATGGTGGTGATGGTGCTGGTGACAGCAGTGATGTTTTTCCCTAGAAAGGGTCAAAGTCGGCCGGGCACAGTGGCTCACACTTGTAATCCCAGCACTTTGGGAGGCCGAGGTGGGCGGATCACGAGGTCAGGAGATCGAGACCACGGTGAAACCCCGTCTCTACTAAAAATACAAAAAAAAATTAGCTGAGCGTGGTGGCGGGTGCCTGTAGTCCCAGCTACTCGGGAGGCTGAGGCAGGAGAATGGCGTGAACCCGGGAGGCGGAGCTTGCAGTGAGCTGAGATTGCGCCACTGCACTCCAGCCTGGGCGACAGAGCGAGACTCCGTCTCAAAAAAAAAAAAAAAAAAAAAAAAAAGAAAGGGTCAAAGTGGTGAGCTCCCCAGAAACATATATTTTACCAACAACAGGAAAAGACAGGCACGAACAACTGTTGTTGTTTTAAAGATGGGGTCTTGCTCTGTTGCCTGGGCTGGAATGCAGTGGCATTGACCATACCTCACTGCACCCTCAAACTCCTAGGCTCAAGCAATCCTCTCACCTCAGCCTCTTCGAATAGCTGTAACTACAGGTATGTGCCACCAGGCCTGGCTAATTTTTTATATATATTTTTAGAGACAGGAGCTTGCTATGTTGCCCAGGCTGGTCTCGAACTCCTAGCTTCAAAGGATCCTCCTGCCTTGGCCTCCCAAAGTGTTGGGATTACAGTTGTGAGTCACTGCCTAGCTGAAATTTGTTGATCACTTACTATGTGCCTGGTATTTTATATATATTATCTAATTGACTCTTCAAACAGACTTGTGTGATAGATGTCATGACCCCTGGAGCATAAGGAGGTAAAATGCCTTGCCCAAGGTCGTCCAGCTATGAGGGAAAAGAGGCAGGGCTTGAACCCTGACCAGCCAGACCCCCAAGCCCCTGCTCCAGCCCTGGCTGCACCAGGCTGCCTGGCTCTGAGCAGCAGCCAAGCCTGCCATGCTCGGCAGTGTCACTCTGCCAGCCTCTCCCTGGCTCGGCCCCCTCCTCCCCCTCACAGATATTTCTGTGATCACAGCCTCCTCCTCTGAGGAGGAGGAAAGACAGAGATGGAAGGGAAGATGGATCACTAAGACAGAATGACGCTCAGTTGGGTGAGAGAGGGTGAAAAAAGGAGGGGGAGGAGGAAAAGCAGGAGAAATTGATGGGACAGGAGAAGGGGGAGGGGAAGACGGAGCACACAGAAGGAAGACATGGGAACTGAAGGAGAGAAGGGTGGGTGGGTGTGGGGAGGAAGGTGAGGTGTAGAGATGGGATGAGGTTATGGGCCACAGAGACCCAGAAATCCTGCCAGGAAGAGGAGGAGGCTGGGCCTCTCCTGCTGGGCTCTCCCTCAAGCCGATGGCCCATGCTGCATCTCTGAAACTGTCCCTAACACCCTGGACCCTCCACAATCTCCCAAGGATGGCTCAGTGCCACCCACATCCAGGCCCCCACCTTCCACCCTGCTCCCAACACACACTCCCCTGCCCCGGTAGCTCCTCACTCTGCCCCACAGCTCTTCCTCCATTCCCAGCCCACACTCCCAGCCCCAGTGCTAAGCTGGGCCCCTTCCTCCCAGCCCTGAGGTGGTGGGAACACCTGGTGGAAACCACTAAGCCAACCAGTGGCCTTTTAAAAGCCCGTTTCCATAAATAGACATATGGAGAGGGGATGAAATGCTCAAGGCTGACCAGCTCCCATGTTCTGACCCCAGAGGAACTGGGGCCTCGAGACCTATGCCCAGCTCCTTTCCCTCTGCAGGGAAGCTAGAGACTGGAATGGGGCAGGAAGCCAAGGCTAAGTGGGGCTGGGCACAGGAAAAGGGAAGGGGTCCAAGGCACTCACATCTGATTCATTCTCATCACTTCCTTTAGGTCCAAACATTGAGGGGGCCTCCACCTCCAGGCCAGCTCTGGTGGGAAGAAAGGGGCGGTGACCCAGGAGGGCCAAGTAGAGGCAGCATCCCAGATGCAATTTCCCAAAATGCAGGCCGTTCACCAGGCAATCAGGAAAATGGCCTGCAGGAGGCTTGCTTAGGAGCCGAGTGGATTTGAAAGCAGGAACAGAGGCAGAGTTTGCACACGTCACGTTCAAACCAAGAGAATGGGCTTTCCAGAAAGCGGGGGGATTAGAACAGACACATTTCTGGCTTGAGAGGCCCCTGAGTCACTCTGCCTTAGAAGTAAGGTGCTGGCCTAACCAACCCATGAAGACCCCTCCAGCCTTTCACTTTAGGGCTGGGTGTGAGTGCTTTGCTTTCATCTTCAAACATACACAGTAAATAATAGATTTTGAATGTTTGCCGGGTGAGGCACCCCTCTTATAAGCTCCATAATCCTCATCATGATACAGTTTGATGATTAATGTCTGTACCCCTAACTAGAACAGATTTCAAGAGGGCAGGTGCTGTTGGTCTCGTTCACCACCACATACACAACCTAGAACAGCTGCTGTGCAAAGCAGGTGTCAATACATGTCACCAAGCAAATGAATTCACACGATAAAAAGCTCAGGATCATGACACTCAAGAAGTGACTCTGAAAGGCATGAGAAAACAGGCAACCGCACAAACAGGGCTGGAATACCAGGCTCCTTGAAGCACTGTGTTCACTGAGTTCCTTCCATCAATACATACTGAGCACCCACAATGTGCCAGGTGCCCCTAATTCCTGAGACCATGGGGGAAAACAGAAAGACAGGCCAGGCACGGTAGCTCACGCCTGTAATCCTAGCACTTTAGAAAGCCAAGGCGGGTGGATTGCCTGAGCTCAGGGGTTCAAGACCAGCCTGGGCAACACAGTGAAACCCCATCTCTACTAAAATACAAAAAATTAGCCCGGTGTGGCGATATGCACCTGTAGTCCCAGCTACTCGGGAGGCTGAGGCAGGAGAATTGCTTGAACCTGGGAAGCGGAGGTTGCAGTGGGCCAAGATCACGCCACTGCACTCCAGCCTGGGCGAGAGAGTGAGACTCCATCTCAAAAAAAAAAAGAAAAGAAAACAGAAAAACAAGTTCCCCACCCTCATAGGCCTAAATTCTAGAGGAAGGAAATAAACAGTAAATAAATAAAAATGGGTAGGTATAGAACACGTCAGGAGGTGGGAGGTGCTGCTGAGAGAAATAACTTAGTAAATGAGGACTGGAGAGGACCTGGGGAGGGTGACAGGTGCTGCTCTTGAGAGAGGGATTAGGGGAGGCAATTCAACAGAGGCTGGAAGGAAATTATGGAAATTAGGGGGAGAAGAGGGTGGAGACCTGAAGAAAGGGCACTCCAAGCAGAAGGAACCGCAAGTGAGGCAGAATGGGCTTGGTGTGTTCAAGGAACAGCAAGAAGGCCAGTATGGCGGAAAGAGAAGAAACAAGCGGGATTACAGAAGGAGAGGAGGCCAGATAGGGTCAGAGGGCCAGGTGATGTGAGTCACAAGGCCACCAGAGCAGAGGAATGAAGCGGCAGGAACTGCATTGTAAAGGGATCATTGGGGTCACTGTGGAAGGTTGAAAGGGAGCAAGAATGGAATCAGGAAGTCAATTAGGGCCAGGTGCAGTGGCTCACGCCTGTAATCCCAGCAGTTTGGGAGGCCGAGGCTAGCAGATCACATAAGGTCAGGAGTTCAAGACCAGCCTGGCCAACATGGTGAAACCCTGTCTCTACTAAAACTACAAAAATTAGCTGGGCGTGGCGGCACGTGCCTTTAAGCAGCCCAGGTAGGAAGTCATCAGCGTGTGGGTGATATTTTCAGTTACGAGACAAGATGAGGTCACTAACAGAGCAAATGTGGAAAAAGGATGAGATGCTCCGGGGACTGAGGCCTAGGGATGCCATGGCTTGGGCGGATCAGGAGGACCCAACAGAGGAGACCAGAAGGCACAGAGAAGAAAAGGGGCAAGGTGTAGGGTCCCCGAGCAAAGCATTTCAAGAGCATCACTGCCCACAGGCAGCACACCAGCACAGGGCGATGGCACCAGCCAGATCTGAGCTTAAACCTCACTTACCAACTGTGCAATCTTGGGCAAGTCACCTCCCTCTCTGAGCCTCAGTTTCCCCACCTGTCTAACAGGGGTGCTGGTAGTACTTGACTCATTGGGTGTTTGGGGGATTAATAAGTTTAGCTCAGTGCCTGGTACAGAGTGAGTGCTCACAGATTGTGGGGCTGCAGCTGTTAGCACCTGGGAGACTCCTGCCCAGGTTCCAAGACCACAGATTCAGGTTCAAGCCTAGTACCAGCCAGCGAGATTCATGGAAAGAAAATCTGTGTGGTACCGGCACCGCTGGAACTAGGAATCCTGATCTCTCCCGCCCCAACCTCACCCAGACCAGCCAACTTCTCACATCCTTAGTCATGAGAGCAGAGCTTTCTGAACTGTGGGAATGGAGATGATTTTAGATGGTAAAGGGACACCCCATAAAATGAGTGAATCACAGAATGAGCACGTCAGCCCATTACAGCTGTCTTCCAGCTCTTCTAGGTGCATCAAGAGAAAGTCCCACATTGATGCTATCATGTTTGTGATACCTTCTAGCACGCTACAAAGAGAAAGCAGGCCCTAGGCGCATCACCTCAACCACACCAAGCTGCATTTCAGTGATACAGCTGGAGCTTCTTCAGTTTCACTGAAGTGGTGTTTGTGATCGCCTTCTATTCATGGCAAGGGATACAGATTTTCCATTTCTAGAGGAGATACGAAGTTTTCTTTCTACACAAATTCATGGAAGTAAAAAGATAAAAGAGATGATTTAAAGAAAATGCTAAGAATGCCAGGCACGGGGGCATGCACCTGCAATTCCAGCTACTCGGGAGGCTGAAGTGGGAGCTCGAGGCCAGCCTGGGCAACATAGTGAGACCCTGTGTCTAATAAGTAAATAAATAAAATGCCAAATGCATGTGAATTAAGTGGCTTGAGGTGTGGAGGTGGTGGTGGAAGAGGCATTAAGGAAGATATCCCCAGGCAGTTCTTGAATGCCTGAAGCTTGTGAAACACTCCTTTTCAAGAACCCAGGGACGCCTGTAATCCTAGCACTTTGGGAGGCTGAGACAGGAGGATCGCTTGAGCCCAAGAGTTCAGTGAGTTATGATCGTGCCAATGCATTCCAGCTCTTCAGGCTGGAATGAGCTATGATCAATTCTAAGCTGCAGTGAGCTATAATCACGCCACTGCAGTCCAGCCCTCCAGCCTGGGTGACAGAGCAAGACTCTATCTCTTAAAAAACAACAATAACAACAACAACAAAAAAAACAAGAACCCAGGGTATATGGCCCAAGGCAGCCATCCCACCCATGAAGAAGCAAGTCAGAGTCCCAGCCACCTGCCAAGGCTCAAGAATATTCTACAGGGAGCATGGATAGGGAGAAGGAGCAGGGTGGCAGCCAGGACTCCCAGTCCATGTGGGGCCCTGCCCCCACCCCAGGTGATGGGCAGGGGCAACTTTGGGCCTCACCCACTGGGGTGGGACAGGCAAGCTTGTCTGGGGGACTGCCAAGAAGGGTATTAGCCTTTCACCCCTCTGCCAAGTCCCCATGTGCCCAGTGACCTCTAATGCAACCCCCACCCTCCTAGAGCTTTCACCACCCAAGGCTACACCAAAAGAGCCCGGCTGGGACTTTCCTCAAGACCTGCAACCTAAGTCACTGGGTCTCAGGCCTGGTCGGTCTACACTCCCACCCCTCCAGGGTGGACAATAGGAGTCAGGTGCACTGCGGCCTGCATGGCAAGAGCAGGCAGTCACTTATAGAAAATGCAAGGCCTTGAGCTAAGAGCACCTACCCCATTCCCAGGCACTGAAACAAGATGGGACCTACTATGCACAGTGGGGATCAAAACTGACCTCGATCAGGAGGTCAAGACCAGCCTGGCCAATATGGTGAAACCCCGTCTTTACCAAAAATACAAAAGTTAGCCTGGCGTAGTGGTGGGTGCCTGTAATCCCAGCTACTCAGGAGACTGAGGCAGAAGAATCACTTAAACCCGTGAGGCGGAGGTTGCAGTGAGCCAAGATCGCGCCACTGCACTCCAGCCTGGGCGACAGAGCGAGACTCCGTCTCAAAAAAAAAAAAAACCAAAAAAACTGACCTCGTTATGTGTGACCTTCCTGGAGGGTCAGGGAGGCAGAATGAGCAAGTCATTCTTATGACTTGTTCTTATGGAGAATAACAGAGATGGGGAGTGCAGATGGGCCTGCAGACAGGGTGGTCAAAGATGGCCCCTGGGAAGAAGGCAGCCAGGGGAAGAACATTCCAGGCACAGGGAACAGCAGGTGCAAAGACCTGGGCACAGAAGTAAGTCCAGGGCCTTCTAGAACCGTGAGAAAGGCCACAAGGCTGTTGCAGAGTAAGAGAGAGGGAGAGGGGAGGTGACACTGGAGAGGTTGGCAGTGCGGGATCCTGAGGCCAGATCCTGAGACAGGTTTTCTTTATCTGGAGCACAGTGGGGAGCCTGAAGAGTCTGAAGCAGGGGAGCGACATGATCACTTCTTTTTTAATTGCTCCGGCTTCTATGCAGAAGATGGAGAGTACTGGGTCTGCGGCAGAAGCAGGGGAGCCAGGAGAAGTCTATGCACCCTCCCGGGTAAGAAGTGGCAGGGGAGATGGCACCTGTTTAGAGCAGCACCAACAGGTCTCGCTAATGAATGGCACGAGGGTGAGGGAGAAAAGTATTCCTAAGTTCCTGGCATGTGATGCCGCAATGGTGGGGAAGACCAGGGAGGCAAAGATGGGGAGAGTTGGGCCACCATAAATTCCCTGTTGCACATGGTACGTGGGAGAAGCCTGCACCACCATCCTGACGGAGCTATCCTGTGGTGGGTGGGTCAGGCATCGGGTCTGGAGTTCAGAAGAAAGGTGGGCGCTCCCAACAGCCACGCAGGGCCATGAGCAAATGTGTGCTAAGTGGGGATGCCCAGGGGGTCCCCAGGGACTGCTCATTCCTCTCTATCCCACAGCCTGGGTCTCCCTGCGCACCCCGGGTACCTGCAGCGTCTCCGAGGCCTGGCTGGCCATGCCGGTAGTGAGGGAGGCCACCTGCACGGCCTGCTTGCGGGCAGCCAGCAGGATCCTGCAGTAGGTGAAGCATATGGCACCCGAGGGCAGGAAGAAGGTGAGGCCCGACGCCACGAGGACGAAGGGCAGGCTGGCCAGCAGGCGGCACTGGCCCGGGACGGGTGGCCGTGCGTGGCCCAGCTCGTGCCAGCCCAGCAGCAGGGGCAGGAAGGAGGCGAGTGCGGCGAGGCTCCAGGCGCCCAGGACTAGCGCCAGGGCACGCGGGAGTGTCATGCGCAGCTTGTAGCGCAGCGGCGAGAGGATGAGCAGGTAGCGGTCCAGGCTGATGAGACAGAGGTTGAGGATGGAGGCGCTGCAGCACATCACGTCGAAGGCTGTCCAGAGCAGACAGAGGCCGCGCGCCAGCACCCAGCGCCCGTACAGAGCGTTCAGCATGGCCGGCGGCATCACCACCAGCCCCACCATCAGGTCGGACGTGAAGAGCGACACCAGGAAGAAGTTGGACGTGTTGCGCAGCGCGGGCTGAGTGCAGATGAGCGCGATCAGCAGCGAGTTGGCCGCCGCCGTCAGCGCGATGACCACGCACAGCGCGGCCGCCACCCAGCCGCTGCCTCCCGGGGCCGACGGCGGCCCTGCCCCCCAGGCCAGGGTGCTATTGGCGGTGGGGCCCGGCTCTGGGACCATGAGGACCGGGGGTGGAGGGCAAGGGCGTGATAGGGTGGCGGGAAGGCAGATGAGGGCCCCGGCGAAGCCCAGGCTGGACGGGGACCGTCGGTGAGAACAGACCGAGACTCACCACGCCCCCCGGGGGAGGCGAGAGGCGGGACATGGGCGGGGGCGCTGGGTCGCGCTAGGTCAGAGGGCAGCGACTACGGGAGGACGCAGAGTGGCTATTTGGGCGCCCTCGGGGACGGGGCAGGGACACCTGGAGCAAACGGGTTGGAAGTTTGGGGAGGGGCACCCGATGAGCCGAGGCCCCTAAAGGAAGCGGCGGAAAGTCAAGCAGAGGTCGGATGGGCGCCCTGGGGTGGGAACAGAGCCCCCTGGAGGGGGCGGGCAGCAAGATAGGGGAGGGGCGTCCAGCCGGGTCAGAGTGCGGGGAAGTGGGAACGCGGAGAGGTGGGTGCGGGGGATGAATGGGCGCTCTCGAGCCGGAGCAGGCTCCCCGCGGCCGGTGGGCGTGTGGGGTGCCAGGGCGGGGTCCGCAGGACGGGGGCCTAGGGGCCGGAGCAAAGCCCCCCTGGGAAAGGCAGGACTCAGCTGGCGCGGAGGCACCGGGATCGGGCGCACACGGCCTGTGCGGCGCGGGGGTTCGCCGGGGCCGCCAGGCCCCGCGGGAAGAGGAGGGCAGCGGCCGCGCGGCGCCCCCTCCCCACCCGGCCGCAGGGTCGCCTCCGTCTCCCGCCCGCACTGGTACCTGGGGCGCTCTGGCTGCTCCGCCGCCTGCGACTGCGGCAAGCGCCGCGGGGCTGCGAGAGGAAGAGGCGTCCGCGGGCCGGGCGGGCGGCGGGCCCGGGTCTCCCGAGCCCGGGAGGCGCCGCGAGGGGCCCGCACGCGCGGAGGAGCGGCCGGGTGCAGCCTGGAGCGCGCGGTCCCCGCGCCGCGGAGCGTGCGCCCCGCCTCGCGGTGGGCGGGGAGAGCCGAGCCCTGGCCCTGCAGGGGGGCGGGGTCCTGGCACCCCGGGCCTGTGGGCCGAAAATCAGAGCGCCCCAGCTGCGTGGGGTCACCTCCCGGGCTGTGGCAGCCCCCACGCCCTCAGATGCTCCTCCCAACCCACATGTGGCGGCGGCGCAGGCGGAACTCGGAGAAGGGGGCTGTGACCTGCCTTTATCCAGGGGCTGCTCCCTAATGGGTGCCTGCCCACTCACAACGGGGTCACCGGGCTTTCAGGGGAGCCAGGAGTTGGGAAATATTGGACAAATCGCCTGACACCCCTCTGGGCCTCAGTTGCCATATCCGTAAAATGGGTTAGTAATTCTGGGCGTTCTTCACCGTTAGTTTGAGCAAGAAGCTAACCTTCCCCCAGGGCCTTTCCGGCAGAAACCATCCCAATCGCCAAAGGGGCCAGGCACTAAGGTTGAAGTCCCTGAGCTGTTGGCGCTCCTAGTCTAACAGAGCGTGAACAGATTTGAGAATCCCCAGGCTAGGTGGGTTAGAGTCGCTGCAGGCAGAGGCGCGGGGTGTGGTTTCCCCTGGGTGTGACCTCCCTCTGTCCTCTCCCCTCTGGCTGAGAAGGGTCTCTGTCTAACACTGCTGTGCAGGTTAATGCTGTCATTCATTCATTCATTGAACAGATATTTCAATGCATCTTTTAAGGCGCGCCCACTAGATGTCAGGCACTGTTCTGACCCATCAGGACACTACAGTGGCCAAAACAAAGATCCGCACCTCCGTGGAGCTTACATTCTAGTGGAAGGAAACAGACAATAAACAATAAGCATAATCAACAGAGAACGTGGGCCCGGCGCGGTGGCTCACGCCTGTAATCCCAGCACTTTGGGAGGCGGAGGCAGGCAGATCACCTGACGTTAGGAGTTCGAGATCAGCCTGACCAACATGGTGAAACCCCGTCTCTATCAAAAATACAAAAATTAGCTGGGCCTGGTGGTGGGCGCCTGTAATCCCAGCTATTCGGGAAGCTGAGGCAGGAGAATCGCTTGAACCTGGGAGGCAGAGGTTCCAGTGAGCCAAGATTGTGCCACTGCACTCCAGCCTGGGTGACAGAGCAAGACTCTGTCAAAAAAAAAAAAAAAAAAAAAAAAAAGGAAAGAAAGAAAGAAGGAAGAGAAAAAGAAAATGTAGTATAAAGAGAACGGGGTGGGATCATTTTTTCTCCACAGAAACAGAAAAATAATACTTTCCAAATCGAAGACTCCTGCGATGTCCCCAGGGGCTTTGTTATATGGTTCCTACTCCTCCAGTTATTTATTCCGACCCCTACAATAATGCTGAGAGGTAGACGTTAAACTGGGGTTCAGAGAGGCCAAGGGCCTTGCCCCAGATCACCAGCAGCAAGTGGTGAAGTGGAAATGAAACCCAGACCTGCTCGATGCCCATGGCAAAGAGAGCCCATTACAGATGGTCAAAAACCTCCCCTCAGGCACCTCAGAGCCTGCAGCACCCACCCGCCAACTCTAAGCCGCTATTTGGTGCTCAGAGCCCCAGCCTTGCCCACAGAAGCATCTTTTAAGCAGATAGAGGAGGCCTGTCCTTCCTCCTTGCCACCATACTGCACCACTGTGACGATTTCTGCCATGCCCCCAAGGAACAGAATGTAGTACAGCAAGCCTGGCCAGAGAGTCAGAAAGACCTGGCTTGGGATCCCAGCTCTGGGATTATAGGGCCAGTGGCTCCATCTCCTTGGGTCACAGCTTTCTCTTCTGTAATAGTTAGCAGAACAATATGGCACCCACCTCACAGAGTAGCTGAGGGGATTAAATGACACTGATGTAGTCTGTATCTTTGGTACTATGTTAACGCTAGCTGGCTGGGCGCGGTGGCTCACGCCTGTAATCCCAACACTTTGGGAGGCCAAGGCGGGCAGATCACCTGAGGTCAGGAGTTCGAGACCGGCCTGGGCAACATGATGAAACCCTGTCTCTACTAAAAACACAAAATTAGCCAGGTGTGGTGATGCATGCCCATAATCCCAGCTACTCAGGAGGCTGAGGCAGGAGAATCACTTGAACCCATGAGGCAGAGGTTGCAGTGAGCTGAGATCACACCACTGCACTCTAGCCTGGGCAAAAACAGCGAAACTCCATCTAAAAAAAAAAAAACAAAAAAACAAAAACAAAACAAAAAAAAACCTAGCTCTTGGCCTTAGCGTTCCCATCAGCACAATCATAATGCATTCAGCTCTGTGCTAACTCCTTGAGCCCAGGGATTTCTGACGTGGACAACTGCAACCCTGAGAGGTGCTGTGTGGAAGGATTTTAGAGCCCAGCAACCCGGGTTCATCATCCAGAGTCTGCCACTTGCTCTGTGAAGTTGTGCAAAGCCTCTTTGCTGCTATGAAACCAAGGCAGTGGAGCTGTGAATGAGATGAGTAAAAAATTTTGCCTGATAAATGTCGCTTTGTAAAAATCTGTATGTAGTGCATAGAATACTAGTCTTTCTGCTTTCACTTTTCCCACAATACTTGATATCTATTTTTAAAAAAGACCTAAAGATTAGCTGAGTGTGGTGGTGCACGACTCTAGTTTCAGCTACTTGTGAGACTGAGGTGAGAGGATTGCTTGAGGCCAAGCGTTCAAGGCTGCAGTGAGCTATGATCACACCTGTGAATAGCCACTGAACTTCAGCCTGAGTGACGGTGTCTCAAACAAACAAACTAACTAAAGAAAACCTGGCAATAACTTTAACATTTGTTCATTCTGGGTGATGGATCCACTGATGTTATACTATGCTTTGTGCTAAAATTTAAAATTTTAAGATTGGGCCAGGGTCATGGTGCCACCTTGCGGCCATACTGTTATTATCTTGAACTTGAGGCTTTTTTTTCTTTTTTAGAGACAAGAGTCTCGCTCTGCGGCCCAGGCTGGAGGCAGTGATGCTATCATAGCTCACTGTAACCTCACACTCCTGTGTTCAAGCTACTTCCCACCTCAGCCTCCCAGGTAGGTAGGACTAGAGGTGTGCGCCACCACACCCAGCTAATTTTTAAAAGTTTTTTGTAGAGACAAGGTCTTGCTGTATTGCCCAGGCTGGTCTCAAACTCCTGGCCTCAAGTGATCCTCCTGCCTCAGCCTCTCAAAGCACTAGAGTTACAGGCATGAGCCCGACACCTGGCTGACACCTTTATAGACGCTTCGTGTGTGCTCTCCTATAACTGTCATTTGGGTCATGAAATAATGAAGTCCTAGACCTCTTAACATTTCAGGGTAAAGAGGGACTTTCAAGAATACTCAGCTTTTGCTTGATTACTTCTAGCCATGACAGCTTCCTCCCCAGAGGAGACAGCAGGTGCCACTATGGAACAGCTGAGTTTTAGGGAGCTGTCTGCCCCAGACCTCCATGCCTGTCAGTTCACAGAGGACTGGGGCAAGCTCCTCATGACAGAGATGGAGAAATCAAGGCCCCAGGGAGGTTGTCAGCCTGCCCAAAGCTGCTCTGTGTCAGAAGGCAACTGAACAACTGGGTAAACTCCCTGAAGGCAGGCAGGGATCTGTCCGTCTGGTTCACGTTGGATCTCTGGCACATATTAGGCTCTCAATAAATATCTGTTCAATTAATGAATGAATGAACAAAACAGTGCAACACCCTGCAGCGTGGGCCAATCATTCATTCTCAATCATAATAACAGCTGACATCCATTGAGGTCTTACTAAAGCCAGGCATGTCCCAAGCTCTACACGTGCCCTGACTCACGTAACGCTCACTGCGACCCTAAGAGTGAGGTCGGTGCGACCATTATTCCCCATTTTGCACATAGGAAAAGTGAGCCTTGGAGATCTATGTGACTTGCTCAAGACTATAGTTAGGAAGTGGTCCAGCTAGGATTTGAACCCAAGCAGACTCAATCTCCTCAGAGGCTTGGAGCAGAGGAAGAAAATCAGTTGAGAGCTGGCTCCATGCAGGCAAACAAAGTGGAAAGAGAGGGGCCTGCATTGCTATCTGCGCTGCTACCAGACTTTAAGTCCCAGGCCAGGCGCGATGGCTCACTCCTATAACCCTAGCACTTTGGGAGGCCGACGCGGGCAGATCACGAGGTCAAGAGATCGAGACCATCCTAGCCAACATGGTGAAACCCTGTCTTTACTAAAAATACAAAAATTAGCTGGGCGTGGTGGCATGCGCCTGTAGTCCCAGCTACTCGGGAGGCTGAGGCAGGAGAATCACTTGAACCCACAAGGTGGAGGTTGCAGTGAACCGAGATCGCACCACTGCACTCCAGCCTGGCAACACAGCCAGACTCCGTCTCTGATAAATGTTGCTTTGTAAAAATCTGTATGTAGTGCATAGAATATTAGTCTTTCTGCTTTCACTTTTCCCACAATACTTGATATCTTTTATTTTTAAAAAAAGACCTAAAGATTAGCTGAGTGTGGTGGTGCACGACTCTAGTTTCAGCTACTTGTGAGACTGAAGTGAGAGGATTGCTTGAGGCCAAGCATTCAAGGCTGCAGTGAGCTATGATCACACCTGTGAATAGCCAGGTGTGCTATTAATTAAATTAATATTTTAAAAAGCTATTAATATTAATATTAAGCTAATTAATTAATATTAAGCTAATATTTAAAAAGCTATTAATAGCTTTTAAAAAGCCTTAAAAAGGACTTTTTAAGTCCCTCCTCACTGGGGGAGGATGCAGGATGCAATTCCCTCCATCCCCGGAAGGTGGCACACCAAGGGATGCTTCTCAATTGACGTCTCTCAAGCCAGGCTACTCCCTCTCGCTGGGCTCCCACATCCAATCAGCAGCGCTTCTCACAGCCCGGCCTCTCCAACCCCACCGCCTGACATAACTGGCCCCATCCTCTCCCGCCTGCAGCCTTGCAGTCCCTGCTGATAGCCCCAGCATCTCCCTCCTCCAGCCTAACTTAGTCTCCTGAAACCCAGCTTTGCACAGACACCTCTAGGGCGTCTCAGTGCAAAGAGAATGAAATCTGAACTCTGGCTGGCATTCCGGGCTGCACCAGCCAGGCCAACTCACCTTCCTGCTTTATTGCTTTATCTCCAGCAGACCATTATAGGCTTCTTTTTTCTTCCTTCCTTTCTCTTCTTCCCCTTCCCCTTCCTTTCCTTTTTTTTTTTTTTTTTTTTGAGGCGGAGTCTCGCTCTGTCGCCCAGGCTGGAGTGCAGTGGCACGAACATGACTCACTGCAGCCTCGACCTCCAGGGATCAAGCAATCCTTCTGCCTCAACCTCCCATGTAGCTGGGAATACAGATGCGTACCACCACACCTGGCTAATTTTTTGACTTTTTATAGAGACAGGGTCTCACTTTTTGTTGCTCAGGCAATCCTCCCGCCTCAGCCTCCCAAAGTGCTAGGATAACAGGCGTGAGCCACTGTGCCTAGCCCTTATTTATCTATGAATGTATTCCCAGCTTTGTTCCAGACACAGGATGAAGGTAGGTCCTGCCCAAGACTGTGCTGCCATTAAGTGTCCAGGTGTGAGGTCAGGAGTCAAGGAAACTGCGAGTTTATACGAGTCACCTGTGCTTCCAGAGCCCCAGTTTCCCACTCTGTAAAACAAAGGTGAAATGTCCTACTATGGACTTGTTCAATGATCAAATGAGTGCTGGCGTGCCCAAGCTTGGTGTGGGCCCTGAGCCTATGCCTGGGTTCCAGTCCTGCTGATGACATTTCTTCACCGCATGACCCTGGGAAAATTACTTACTAGCACCTGCTCTTCGGATGCCTCATCTATAAATTGAGGCCATATCCGCATCACTGGGAGGTGGTGCAGACTGGGCGAGGACCCAGCACAGGGCCCAACCCTATATATTCATCTGTAACCAATACTTTTGTCCGTTTCCCCTTCTCCCAGGCGGCCAGGCAGGCCAGGCCCAGGCAAGGGCTGATCCTGGGCCATTGTGTGGGTGAAGAGATGGCATGAGGCAAACCCAGGAGACCAGGGGCCAAAATCCACGAAGCCCAGTGCTGGAGGCCGACCCAAGGTGTATGCGAGGCCAGAAACCGGCACCCAAGGAAAGAGGTGAAACCTGGGGAGACAGAGGGTCAGGAGCCAGGGGTGCACAGGGCAAGAGAGGGAGAGGGTCACAAGGAGGCAGAGACGGTGGTGCTGCATGGGGGCCGCAAGGAGGCAGAGACGGTGGTGCCGCGTGGGGGCCGCAAGGAGGCAGAGACGGTGGCGCCGCGTGGGGACCAGGCAGGTCTGCTCAGCACCCCACTGCCTGGGCCCAGGCCCTGCCGCCCCTGGGCCTCGCTGCCGGCACTTCCAGAGAACCTGGGTTGGCAGAGCCAGTCAGTGAGGAGAACACAGGCATTGAAGGAATTTATTCATGAGAAGACTGAGGGTCCGTCAGGGAGACTGTCCAATGGTGACAAGCTCCAGAAGCCCGCATCGCAACAGCCGGGTGGGCCGGGCCACCCCAGGCAGGAGGCGGTGGGCTGGCAGCCACCCTGGGCACAGAAGAGCAGACACACAGCGCTGGGCAACAAGGGCCTTTCTTCACGGCCCGCCTGCCCCGCCCCTCCCCCCAGGCCCCCACCCTCTAGGGTTAAAGTGCAGCTGGGAGGGAGGAGGCAGGCAGAATTTGGGAGCTAGAGGGAGCCCAAGTGAACCCTGGCTGTCCACGCGAGTCCCATGTCCTCCTCGTCCTGGAGTTCCTGGAGGTTCAGCGAGCCCATCCCACCTAGGGCCTCTGGAACCTTGGGGTGAGGGAGGTAACCCCTCACTTCCACACCCATATTTAGAAAGAGCACCCCTGGGAGGGAGAAGAGGGCGGAAGGCTACGGCAGCTTTCTCGGGGGCCTAGAACTTGGGGGACAGTGGGGGGCACTAACATTTCTAACAGGGAGAGGAGGGGGATGCTCGTCTTCAGGGGTGGTCTTGGGGGGTCGTCGCCCTCCCTCTGGCCTTGGAAGACTCTTCCCTTTCCTTCTTCCCCTCCTCCCCTTCCCCCACCAGGCAAGCCAAGGAAGCCAGAGAAAGGCCCGGAGAGCCTAGCTCCCAGCTCCTGTGCCATGAGTCAGCAGGGTCCTGCCCAGGCCTGACTCCCAAACCCCTCCACTGAGGGAGGGCCACTTCAGTGCCACTGGGGCGATGCTTCCCTGGAGATGGGAAGTGGGGTGAGAGGCCTTGGGGAAACCTATGGGGCCGGAGCCTCCTGTTTGTGCCAGTGGTCTTTCCAGCTCAGCCCTCCCTCAAGCCTGAGGCTGGCAAGATGCTCACCCTAAGCCCGGGACCTCAGCAGTACCATCTGCACCCCCAGGGACCTTAGCCCGATTGATGCCATCTTGGATGGCCTCCCCCCGCGCTCAATGGCTCAGCCAACTTCCTCCCCCTCCCACAGGCACATCTCTAGAAGCCAGACAGGAAGAGACCACCACCCCCCCTCCAAAAAAAGAGCCCTGAAGACCTCTGCTTCCTCCCCCCGGTCTTGAATATATTAAATTGTGCAGCTTGGCTCCAACCCCTCCCCTTCAGATCTCCATGGCAACCGGGCAGCATTCCAAGTCCGAGTCTGAAGCCAAGTCCATCCAGTGCCAAAGGGGGGCTTCAGCCTCTCCCCTGACTCTTCCCCAGAGAGTGAGACCCAACATTCCACAGGGGGATGAGAGGGGAGGAAGAGTCGGGGGGCCTCAGTCCTCAGCCCCCTCTTCCTCCGTGTGGGGGGCCCCAGGGGGGTCCTCAGGCTCAGGGGTCTGCCCGCCAGGGTGGGGATGGGGATGGGGGTGAGGGTGGGTGCCGGGCTGGGATCCCGGCCCATCCTCGCCCTGCACATAGACGCTCAGCCCCTCATGACTAGGCTCCTTGCCGCAGGCCTGGCAGCTACAGTGCAGGATCTTCTCCACCAGCTTGTCCACCCTGGGCACCTCCTCGTGGCCCGGGCACTCCAGCGTCACCTGCAGAGAGCAAGAGAGAAGCGGAGGCATGTTCCCAAAGGCCTGGGGCAGGCAAGGAAGCCCCTAGGGTAATACTTCCTCATGGGATCAAGAATCCCAGAGCCCACCTGTGATGCCCAGTTAGCTCTGGGGTCCCATGGGGAGGGGGAAATTGAACCCCTGCACAAGCCACCAGAGCTGTTTCCTCACATCCAGTCCTGCCACCTTCTCACCCATTCCCCACCAGCAGCCACCAGTGTGGCCTGCCCCTGCTAAAATCGCCCCCACCGCCGCCATCCCCCTGCACTTGGAGACAAACCCTGACCCCTCACTAAGGCCACCCAGGACCTTCAAGTGCTGCCGGCTGCCTGGCCTCCCTACCCCTGACCCTGCATCACTCATACCAGTCCTGTGCTTGGACTCTGCCTCAGGGACTCTGCACATGCTGTTCCCTTTGCCTGGAAGGTTCCCCAACCGCCCCCACCACTACCACGTGCCCTAAACTGTGCCTTTGGGTCTGAGCTCAGACTTCACTTCCTCAAAAGAGCCCCACCCCAAAGCCCAGCCCAGCTGAGGCTCACTCTGCAGGAACTCCATCTACCTCTTACTCTGCCCCTAACATCACCCATCTAAGTACCTTCTTTCCTTCTCCCTCCCTTCCTCTCTTCCTTCCTCCCTCCCACAGAGCGCCTACCCTGTGCCAGCTCTGGGGACACAAAGACACATTTCCCTCAAGGAAATCAGAGTCTAGTGGGGGAAACAGACCTGTCAAAATCACCCGGATGCAGGTGGAAGGCTGCAGGTGTGAAAGGCGCTTGAAGCGGAGGCACACCGTGCTCTGAGAGCCAACGGTACCCGGGTGTGCCCCAGTCAGGGGGCCTGGAAAGGGGCCCTGAGGAAACGCTGCTTGGGCCAAGGGCAGAAGAATGAATAGAAGTGAACTAGAGAAGGGGGACGGAGGTGGTGTTCCAAGCAGGGAAAAGAACAGGTGCAAGGGCCCTGGGTAGGAGCGAACAGAGGAGCTGCGAGGCACTGAAAGGAGGCGGCTGTGTTAAGCGTCAAGCTAGTAAGGAGGGCAGGAAGCAGGAGGAGGCTGGAAAGGCCACTGAGCCAGGCCAGGCCAGGTTCTCGGGACAGGGCAAAGATTTCCCCAGCACAAGCCCTTCACCCTGCACACAGTGGGGCCTTGCTAAGGCCCTGTGGCCATCTGCTGGAATACAGCAGCCTGGGGAGAAAGGCCAAGGCCGGGGCAGGCTCCAGGCAGAGACTGGGTGGGGCAGGCAGGCAGTACTCACAATCTCCCACATGGACTGGGCTGGCATGCAGGAGTCACAGTGAACCAGGGACTCTGTGGACTGCGGGAAGGTGTTGGGGACGCTGTAGCTGAAGCACTGTCCTAGGCACGCCCTGTGGGAGGAGAGGTCACCATGCCCATGTCACTGTTGGGGGGGCAGGGATGGGCAGCCCTGGTCCTCTTCCTCCCTCCTTGGGCCCCTGTCCGCATCCCCCCACCCACCCCTTGGGTCCCACCTGTTCTGGATGGACTTGGCCTCACAGCCGCTGTGGCCCACGATCTGGGTGATGTTCTTGGCTTCGCACCAGGCACTCTTATCTGGGAACAGTGCCAGCTTGTTGATGGGCGGTGGGGCAGCCAGTAGCATGGCAGGGAGGACAGCCCCCACCAGGACCCGAAGCATCATGCCCGTGGCCTCCAGAGCCCTAGAACGGAGCACAGGTGCCAGGTGAGGCACAGCAAGGTGCAGGGGGCCGGGCAGTGGTGTTACAGCATGAGCTCTGGCATCCGACTCCTTGGCGCAACCCCAGCTCTCCCACTTACTAATCAAGTGCAACTTTGGACAAGTTATTTCTCCCCTCTGAATCTCACAGTTGGAGCTGGGAGTAGTACCTACATCAGATAGGTATCTGGAAGTTCAGATGAGATATTAAATGAGCCTAGCAGATAATACACATTCCATATTTGTTGGTTGGTTTTACAACTTCCTATATTGCCTTGAGCAAGTTACTTTTTATCTCGGTGCCTCGGTTTCTTCATCTAAAAAGGGGAGATGGTGCCACTGCCTGGCGCAGGATTGCAATTATGAAGTGTTCAAGCACATGTCAAGTGCTGAACAATTACTACCTCCTTTCTCCCTTTGATGCTGTGAGTCATCCAGGAAAATACACAAAAAGTTGTCCACACAACCCTCGAGGGGCTGGCCACACACCACGTCTCCTGGAAAGCCACTGCAACCGTTGTCAGGATTCCGATGTTTGAAAAGTTAGCCTTAACCTTCACGTTGCTGTGATTTCTTTTTGGTTTTCTTTTTTGAGAAAAGATCTCACTCGGTCACCCAGGCTGGAGTGCAGTGGCATGATCACGGCTCACTGAAGCCTCGACTTCCCTGGGCTCAGGTGATCCTCCCACCTCAGTCTCCTGAGTTGCTGGGACTACAGGCGTCGGCCACCACACCTGGCTAATTTCTGTAAAGACCAGGTTTCGCCGTGTTGCCCAGGCTGGTCTCAAACTCCTGGGGCTCAAGCGATCTTCCTGCTTCAGCCTTCCAAAGTGCTAGGATTACAGGCGTGAGCCACCGCACCTGCCCTGCAGTGAATTCCTGGGCCACCTTGGCTGGCCAGACCTCAGGCAAAAAAACTGACCCTGAACCAGACAGTATTGCTTTCTAAGATGCGTCAACACAAACTCGAATCCACGAGGGCTCTACACAGATCACTGCCCCCAGCCCCATTGTAACACGTGAGTCAAGCGGGAGCCAATCAAAGCTAAGCACTTGGCCATTTGCAAATTCCCCTGCTATACGACGGAGCAAGATACTAAAACTATACCAGGATCTGCCAAAAGGTGGCGCTGCAGGGCAGTCTGTGTCAAAGGATTCCGCTTGCAGGAGACTCGCCCCAGGTAAGTTTCACCCATGCCCCCCAATGCAAAAAGCACAGGGGAAGGAGGCTTCAGAGAGATTCAGAGATGAGGGCAGTGCCTTCTTCAAGGAGGCCCCCAAACCCTCGGAGGACGGCACAGCGGAGAAAGGGCATGGGTCCACGTGTGCTGGGTGATGGGGACACTCAGGCCTGTTTCCCCACCACCTGTAAAATGAGTGCACTGAGCCAGGCCAGTGGTTCCCAAACCTGACAAATGATCAGAATTCCCTAGAAATTTGTGCAGTAAAAGTTCTAGGGTGGGTAGGAGTCTGCGTTTTGATCAGGCTCCCTAGGCAGCAGTGTGCTTAGTCGGGGATTCTTTACCTTGGGACAGTCCCTAAAGGGGCCTGGGTGAGGGTAAGTCAGGAGGAAGAAGGGACAGGTCCTGGTCCCAGTGGCCCCACAGAAGCCCAGCACCAGGAGTCAGGTGGCTTGAGACTGGGCATCCCATTTAGGACAATCCTACCATGGGCCATGGAGATGGCAGAACCAGGTTTTTTTGTGTTTTTTTTTTGAGACGGAGTCTCGTTCTGTCGCCCAGGCTGGAGTGCAGTGGCGCGATCTCGGCTCGCTGCAAGCTCCGCCTCCCGGGTTCACGCCATTCTTCTGCCTCAGCCTCCCAAGTAGCTGGAACTACAGGCACCCACCACCATGCCCTGCTAATTTTTTGTATTTTTAGTAAAGACAGGGTTTCACCATGTTAGCCAGGATGGTCTCGAACTCCTGACCTCGTGATCCGCCTGCCTCGGCCTCCCAAAGTGCTGGGATTACAGGTGTGAGCCACCGCGCCCGGCCTTACTGATCTATTTTTTTGAGACAGACAGAGTCTCGCTCTGTCGCCCAGGCTGAAGTGTCGTGGCATGATCTCGGCTCACTGCAACCTCCACCTCCCGGGTTCAAGTGATTCTCCTGCCTCAGCCTCCAGAGTAGCTGGAATTACAGGCATTCACTACCACACCTGGCTGATTTTTGTATTTTTAGTAGAAATGGGGTTTCATCATGTTGGCCAGGCTGGTCTCGAACTCTTGACCTCAAGTGATCTGCCCACCTCGGCCTCCCAAAATGCTGGGATTACAGGTGTGAGCCACTGCGCCCAGCCCAGAGCCAAGTACTTTATAAAGTGTCTGGGGAGCAGGGGTCTAGAGGTAGGCTGGCTGAGTGGGGCTCCTGCAGGGCTGTGACCCCCTCCAGGCACTCCGCTCCCCATCCAGCAAGTTCCCCCAGCTCCTGCCCGTCTCCTGCAGGTCTCCATCTCAGGGGACCCCAATGCTGGGATAAGACCCACTCCCAGCCCACTGGGGAGGAAAGGCAGCTGGAAGTGAGGTCGGACAGGCTGCTCACCCTCCCCCGGCCTCCCAAATGAGTTCCTGTCACGATCCAGGCCCTCACCCACGCATTTCCGGTCTCGCTGACAAAGCCCACGTTTCCAGTACAACCACATCCTAACAAAATAGAATGGATTCCTCCCTAACTGGCAACCCAATGAATTTTTCAACAAGCCTGGCATGCAGGAGGCTTCCTCACTCCTGAGTCAGGGTCTGCCCACAGCACACCTGAAGGGTCCTGGAGGTCCATTTAAGGCCAGGGCTCCCGGGGCTGGACTGGCCCCCTAGACCCTTAGGAGAGGCCCAGGGACTCTTGCCCTCCTCTATCTGACCCCATCTTGCCTCCTCAGGAACAATAGGTCACAGGGGGCCAGGGAGGTGACTGGGGCAGGAAGTGATGTGGATTTGGAATTGAGACTGGGGTTGTAATGAAAGTAGCCTGGGCCAGGCATGGTGGCTCACACCTGTAATTCCAGCACTTTGGGAGGCCAAAGCGGGAGGACAGCTTGAGCTCAGGAGTTCAAGACTAGCCTGGGAAGCAAAGTGAGACTTGGTCTCTAAACAAAATAAAATAAAATAATTTTTTTATTATCACATTGTGATAACACATTTTTTATTATCACATTATGCATTGTGATGTGCACCTGTGGTCCAGCTATGCGGGAAGCTGAGGCGGGAGGATGGCTTGAGACCAGGAGCTTGAGGCTGCAGTGAGCCATGACTGCATCCCTGCACTCCAGACTGGGTGACACAGCAAGAACCTGTCGACAAGGAAAGGGAAAAAAAGGACAGGAAAGAAAAGAGGGAGGGAGGCAGGGAGGGAGGGACAGAGGGAGGGAGGGAGGCTGGGATGAGCACTTGAGTTGGAATTAGGAGAGGTCACAACTGAGGCTGTGGGTCAGGACCAGGCTGAAGCCGTGTCGAGACCCGGGTTGAGGCTAATGGAGGCTTACTGGGAAATGGGGTAATGGTAACTTTTTGGAGGAGGTTGCAGGCCCAGAGATCAGGAACCGGTTATCAGGGTCAGGCTGGGGCAGGGGTTAGGAGAAATGAGACGAACTGAGGCAGAAGGCCCCCTCCTTACCTTCCACCCTTTCCAGTACACAGCTGAGGTCATCACAGGGCCAGCTGTACCCACAGAGGGGTGCTATAACCCAACCCACTAGGCCCTGGCAGGCTCTCCGTAGGGCGCTGGGGCCTCGGCCTCCCCGGGCCAGCAGTGTGGAGCTCCAGCATTTTCCCTCGGCTCCCCCTGTAAGCGTGGACCCTGGAGTCCCCAGTGTTTGAACTGCAGCCCCTCCCCTTGGGAGCTGTGTGACTCCCAGAAATAAGTTCACTCCTCAGAAACTGCCCTTCTCAACCCTAACATGGGGAGCATTGCGCCTTCCCTGGAGAAGAACTGGGAGGAGTAAATGAAGGTACTCAGCACCTAGGAGGCACCCACTAGGGTCAGCTGTCTTCCCCCCAGGGGATCATGGGAAAGGCTGGGCCAGCATCAGAGCCAAGGCTGGGCTGGAACAGGAGGCAGCGAGGATGCCAGATGAAGTCTCTCCCACACACGGCTGTCATCCAGACACACCTGCCTCCGCCCGCCCTCCTGCCCAGCCCCAAAGAGCCCAGGCTGCCCCCACCGGTGGGGTGGGCTCTTGGCTAGCAAGTTTTCTTTTTTTGTTGGTTTATGCTTTTTCGTTTTTTCAAGCAGCAACTCATCTATTTTTTTTTTTTAAGCAGCGATCGTACTTTCCTTCTTGAGCCTTGAGAGCCTCACCCAGATTCTCAACCCTTCCTCCCGCCCTGAAGGTCACACAGCAAGTCATGGGACTCCCCAAAAGCGAGGGCGGGAAGGAAAGTTGGAGATCTCCCAGGCCAAGTCTCCCCGCTCTGTGAGGGGCTGTCCCAAGGCCCCCAGCAAGTCAGGCAAAGCAAGGCTCTGCTCTAGGCCATTCAGGGCCCTGCAGTTCCACACTCACTCACTCACTTCTAGGAGGGTGGGGAGAAAGGCAAGGGTGAGGGCAGGGAGCTGGGGGCACAGACCCTATGCCCACTCAGACATTCCCCTGAGGGGAGGTCCAGGGACATGGGTAAATAGGGGGCAGTTGTTTTGAGTTGGTGCAGTCAGAGATGGTTCTCAGGAGGGAAGCAGAGGTTCCGAATTCTGAACTAAATATAAAAGCGCAATTATAGTCATGCGTCACTTAGCCATGGGGATGCACTCTGAGAAATGTGCCATTAGGTGATTTTGTTGCTCTGTGAACATCATAGAGTGAACTCAAACCTGAATAGTCTAGTCTGTTACAAACCTAGGCTATATGGCATAGCCCATTGCTCCTAGGCTACAAATCTGGACCACATCTGACTGTACTAAATATTGTAGGCCACTGTAACACACACGGAGGCTGAGGGAGGAGAACGGCGCGAACCCAGGAGGCGGAGCTTGCAGTGAGCCGAGATCACGCCACTGCACTCCAGCCTGGGCGACAGAGTGAGACTCTGTCTCAAAAAAAAAAAAAGAAAGAAAAAAGAAAAAAAGAAAAGAAAACGCTGGGCGCGGTGGCTCACGCTTGTAATCCCAGCACTTTGGGAGGCCGAGGCGGGCGGATCATGAGGTCAGGAGATCGAGACCACGGTGAAACCCCGTCTCTACTAAAAATACAAAAAAAAAATTAGCCGGGCGTGGTGGCGGGCGCCTGTAGTCCCAGCTACTCGGAGAGGCTGAGGCAGGAGAATGGCGTGAACCCCAGGAGGCGGAGCTTGCAGTGAGCCGAGATTGCGCCACTGCACTCCAGCCTGGGCGACAGAGCAAGACTCCGTCTCAAAAAAACAAAAAACAAAAAAAAAGAAAACGTATAGTAGGCTAAGCATGGTGGCTCACACCTATAATCCCAGCACTTTGGGAGGCCAAGGTGAGAGAATTGCTTGAGCTCAGGAATTCAAGACCAGCCTGGGCAACATAAGACGATCCCATCTCTACAAAAATTTAAAAACTAGCCAGGTGTGGTGGTGCATGCCTGTGGTCCCAGCTACTTGGGAAGCTGAGGTGAGAGGATCACTCAGGCCTGGGAGGTTGAGGCTGCAGTGAGCCAGGATCGTGCCACTACACAATCATGAAAGAAAGAAAAGGTGTAGTAAAAATACGGTATTATAATCCTATAGGAGGCCAGGCGCAGTGGCTTACGCCTGTAATCCCAGCATTTTGGGAGGTCGAGGTGGGCAGATCACTTGAGGTCAGGAGTTCGAGACCAGCCTGGCCAACATGGCGAAACCCTGTCTCTACTAAAAATACAAAAACTAGCTGGGTGTGGTGGCACATGCCTGTAGTCCCAGCTACTCAGGAGGCTGAGGCAGGAGAATCCCTTGAACCCGGGAGGCAGAGGTTGCAGTGAGCCAAGATTGCACCACTGCACTCCAGCCTGGGGGACAGAGCGAGACTCCATCTCAAAATAGTAATAATAATAATTTTATGGCAGCACCATTGTGTACGTGATTCATCATTATGTGGTGTGTGACTGGATATTAATTTATTCTGTCCTACAATAACTGCCTGATCCTATTCTTTCCCCCATTTTTAGATGAAGAAACTGAGGTACACAGAGGCTAAGAAATCTGCTTGGGCTTACACTGTTAGTAAACAAGAGAACTGGGATTTGAACCTGGACGGTAGCAGGTTAACCCCCGGCTACCCTTGCAGGTGAAAAGGTTCACCAAAGAGAAAGAAGCAAGAAACGATGGAATCTGGAGTCAGGATGAGGCCTGGAGCTCCCACCATTGCCCCAGCCGACTGTGCCTCCCATTCCTGTTAGCACCCTAGCGTGCAGCCACTGCCTGGACTGGAAGCTTGGGGGCTCCACAGACCAGAGTTCAAATCCCATTCCTGACTCCCTAGCCAACCGTCTTGTGGCCATGGCTGACCCTGGCTCTTGGAGCCCTGGTAAAGGTATGTGTGACACGATCCTTCCTCACGGGGGCGCGGTGAGGCTTTAAAGGAGGTGTCCTTAGCACAGGTGAGTGTCTTCCCAATCCCATCCACCCACCACTCCCAAATCCAAGCCCTTCACTTCCTGAGCGGCCCCCTGCCAATGCCTGGTACATTCTGAGCTGCCGCCCACACAGAAAGGAAATTCCCCGGGAGGTGACAACAGCAGACCCATTTTGGCACTGTGGAAACTGAGGCACAGGTCAAGGAAGTGACCCACCCGTAGCTCCCACTCCAGGGAAGAGGGCAGGGAACAAACACAGCAGCCCTGCCCTGGTTGCTTTCCTGGAAGGTCTTGGTCCAGAGGGTCCCCCAGGAAGGCCAGCTTCGGGGTCAGGCCTGTGAAGCCTCTTTCCTGAGATGCCTGCCAAAACTGAGACGCCAGGGCCTGGCCCTCCTCGCGTGACCCCCCAGGTACGAGGCATGGCCTGGGCACCTGAATGCGCTCCCCACGGGACTCCGAGGCCCAGCCAGGCCAGGAGCAACGGCCTCCCAGCCCCCAGGAAAGGGGCTTCGATTAACAGCACTGCCGCTGAGGCCCCCCAGCCCCACTGCCTGGATTCCAGTACCTGGAAAGGCATCCTAAACGCACCCTAAATACATGGGAGTGGCCTAGATTTCAAGGAACACTTACCTCTTCCTGACTCCCGCCCACCATGAAACCCTTTGGAGAATGGATCGGCTTTGGTATAACAAGTGAACCATCCTCCCCAATTCCTCTTCTGGGTCAAGTCTGAATATTCAAGGTCACTCAAGGCCAGATATACCAGGATTTTCAAGGTAGAGTGTATCCATTCACCCCAGACCCACACACACACAAAAGCAGGCATACCCCAAACCACCTGCGCCACCTATGAACACAGAACACACAGACGCATATTTAAGCATGCCTATATATGCACAAGAAAATGCACATCCGCACAAGCGCGCGCGCACACACACACACACACACACACACACACACACACCAGGCCTTTCCTGTTACCGGTTCCAGCAACCACTCAGTGCAGAGCCGCGGAGGGCAGGGCTGACGAATCCTCAGTGGAAAGGCAGGGCTCTCCCTCCCCATCTTCACCTCCTGCTTCCAGAACCGCCTCTGGGAACCTCCCCACACTTGGCCTCAGCTGATGGGGATGGACGATTCTACCTGTGGGCTCAGCATGCAGGTGACACCACAGTCCGCATGCACAACGAGCACGCAGCGTTTGTGGCTGGTGGCTTTCAAACCAGATGCTCCCCCTCCCCTGCCTCTCCCACCTTTCCTCTCCCCCCACACTCACTAAGGGCAGGGTCTGGCTCTCCTCCTCCATTCTCCACAATTATGACAGACTGGGGTTCAAATCTTAGCTCAGCCATTCTAATCTTTCTCTTTTTATCTTTATGTTTTTATTTGTAACAGGATCTCACTCTGTTACCCAGGCTGGAGTGCGGTGGCACAATCACAGCTCACAGCAGCCTCAAACTCTGGGGCTCAAGTGATCCTCCCACCTCAACCTCCCGAATAGCTGGTACTACAGGCATACACCACCATGCCCAGCTAATTTTTTGTATTTTTTGGAGAGACAAGGTCTCCCTTTGTTGACCAGGCTGGTCTTGAACTCCCACTTCAGCCTCCCAAAGCGCTAGGATCACTTGGCCCCATTTTAACTTTTCTGTACCTCAGTTTCCTCATCTTTCAAAATGGGGACAGTGCTAATATCCAGCTCACAGGACAGCTGTGAGAATTAAACTGAAGAATACATGGAAACCTCTGGAGAGATCGCCCATCATAGTTAATTCCTCAGTCCATGTCACTTTAAGTGCTAGCTTGGGCCTCTTATCCTCCCTGGCCTCTGCCTGCTCCCTTCTGCCCCTCGCTCCCACAGGATCCTTGGCAGGCCCTGAGGCTGTTTCAGTCTGGGCTGCATCTGCCCCAGTGAAACTGGATTTAGGGAAAACCTTGAGGTGAAACTCAAGCAAGTGGGATGACAGCTGGAAATGGATTTTAGAAACTGTCAAGGGCGGCCCAACATGATTCCCTGCCAAGGTGGGAACTGGGAGGAAGATCCCACTCAGACTCTTAAGACAGGGTCGTGGAGACAATAGCCTCCTCCAGAATCCAAATTCAAGAAAACAGGCTGTGCCCCGCTGTCAGGCTGAGCGTGCTGCTGGGCGCAGAGGGTGTGGAGGGCGGCTGGGCTGCAGCCCTAGGCTTGGGGCTTGGCAAGGGCGGGGCGATCGCTCCAGGTCTTGG
The DNA here is from genome assembly GCF_006542625.1 of Nomascus leucogenys. Taxonomy (NCBI): domain Eukaryota; kingdom Metazoa; phylum Chordata; class Mammalia; order Primates; family Hylobatidae; genus Nomascus; species Nomascus leucogenys. The sequence goes on along the minus strand of NC_044404.1, from coordinate 19,892,876 downwards.
AATGAGCACAGGGACTTCCTTGAATGGTGCAACTAAAATTATTGCTCTGTGAAGGGGCAAAGCAGTGTCAGGCCTGGGGCTCCCTGCTCACCCAGGTCAGGCCCTGGATCTGGTCAGCCTGACCGTGTTTCCTGGGCTCACCCTGGGGTTTGAGGATGAGTTCTCGCCAAAGCTCATATATTGGCTCTCTGTGTGCCTGGAGTCAGGAGAGTCTAATGGTTACAGCTCGAGCCACTGACCATTTGCTTCCCCTCCCTAAGCTTCACATTTGCAACCTGTAAAATGGGCAGCCTGGCCTGGGAACATCCATTTCAGCAGATCCCCCAGGGAGGAGCCTGGCTCCAGCATACTGCTTAAGGCCACTGTGATTCCACGACCCCAGTCTCATGGCAGGATGGCTTTTCCTTCCTTCATTCAGCACTGGGGAGAGCATGAGTCAACTGTCCAGGGGGCAGACACACAGGGCCGACCCCGTGCCACCCAGGCCTGCCTGCACCTTCCAGCCCTGGCCACCTCTGTGCCAGCCCCCCAACCCAGGCCACGGCCCTCCTTACTGCAGACCCTCCTGCCCGCAAACCAAAAACAGTCTCCAAAACAAATCCATGCTAATGAGCTGCTGCAGGGCCGGGCTGCACATCTGCTCAGCAGAAGTTCCACTGCAGACCTCACCAACAACCCTGCCCGCTCCAGCAGCCTCCGACCCTTGGGGTTGTGGGTGGGGGGAAGCAGCTAAACTCAGCCTGAAATTTCACTTTAAAATAATGAGGCCATATCCCTGGCCGATGCAGAACACCTACTCCCATGTCCACCCCTCCAAAACACAGGCCCGGGAGAGAGGTCCAACTTGCAGGGGTGGGTGGAGAGGGGTGGGGGTCACCCAGGAAACGCTGCAGCCTCGCCTTTTCTTTGGCCCCAACTCAAGCAAACCACGCCCAAGCAGTCCCAGCATCTGGGGGAGTCTAGGGAGGCCCCATTCCGCAGTAACAAAGGGTGAGGGGCTCCTTGTTGACAAATTGCTTCCCTGCCAGTGCTCGCTCTTTGGCCTCCAGACCTGACCTCTGTTTTCCTAGGGTGCCCCTAGTTACAGGCTGGTGGCGTCCAGCTTGGGGAGCGAGGGCCTCCGAAAGCCTGGAACTGTGGCCTTCTCCCTTGATGCCCGCCAACCCCCGGCCACGCCAAGGCAGGCGGCTGCCCCCTTTGCCGCCGCTTGTAAACGATCAGAATTGCCCCGCCCTGGGAGCGGGCCGGGCAGGTGGCCCGCAGCAGGGCCTGTCGTCCAGCCGGCCTCGCGGGGGTGGAATTCTTAAGAAAACTGAGCCCCCGGAAAGGCTGGCTCTCCCTGCCCCAGACTCAATTCCAGGGAGATGACCCGGGCCAGGCCTCGGGGCCGGCGGGAGGCAGGGGGAGGGTTTGGCGCACCCGGTCCAGGAAACTATTCGTGAACCCCGCTGGGGGAAGGCGAGCCTCCGACAGTGGGGGGATTGTCTGGATCGGAGGGCGGGGGGTCAGGGAGACGCGCAGACACAGGGCGAGACCCCCACAGAGGGCAGCGCAGAGACAGAGGGAGAGAAAAGCCAGAGGCAGAGACACAAACGCGGGCAGCCGAACACGGAGGCAGGCGGGGAACGGAAAGAGACGGGCAGACGCGGGGAAAGTGAGCGGCGGAAACGGAGCGACGAAGAGACAGACACACGGACGTGGGGACCGAAGCAGAGGGGGCCGCGGGAGGCGGAAACGTCCAGAGCCGAGAGGCGCGGCGCGGCGCGGCGAGGCCCGGGCACGGCCGGGGGACATGCGAGCCCGGCCCGCCCGGCCACGCATCTCCCTCCCTCGCTCCGTCTCTCTCCCGGCCGCGGAAACTCCGATCGAGAAACGGAATCCCGGGGCGAGTCTGGGGACGGGCTCCGGACGCGGCGGTGCCCCCCGGCCACCCCGTGCCGCGCCCACGTCCCCAGCGCCGGCGTCCGGAGGCGCCCGCCAGGTCCCCCAGGGCTCCTGAGCTCGGCGGCGGCGCCTCCACCCGGTGCCCGCGGCCGCCGGACGCGCCGGGGGACGCAGCTCCGGGCTGGGGGCGCGGCACTGCCCCCGCTGCCGAAGCCTCTGGAAGCCGGGCGCCCGCGTGCCGGCCCGGGCGGGACTTACCGCGCGCGCCCGCCGGGTCCTGCGGAGCTGGGTGCGGGGGTCGCGGGCCCGGGCGCCCCAGGAGGCTCGGCGAGGCAGCCGGCAGGGCTGGGGGCGGCCCCGCGACGCTCGGCTGGGCTGCGCTGCGCGCTGTCTGCGGCCCCGGGCGGGCGCGCGGCGCGGGGGAGCGGCTCCGACGTCAGGGTGGCTCCCTCCAAACAGGGCGCGAGGGCGGGGGCAGCGGGGAGGGCCGCGCGCAGAAAGAGCGGGCGGGCGCGCGCGGCCTCTCCCTCCGGGTGCGCAGGAGGGGGCGCCGCAGCGGCAGGGGCCCCGGGCCCTCTCCCGGCCCGCCCGCCCCGGGCTGAGCTTCGGCGCGCTCCGACGGCGTGGTGGGGCGGCCGGGACGCCTGGCCGGCGCCCGAGAGGCAGGGCAGCCCAGCCGGGCGCCCTGGCCCGTTCTAAAGCGCCCTCCCCGGGTTTCTCTGCGTTTCCACTCTCTCCGCCCGACTTTTACCGAGCCTGGGCCGTCAGGCCGTGCCAGGCCTTGGGGTGACAAAGATGGATGTGTCCTTTTTGTGGGCACCGGGCATTGCAGACTTGCCCCGAGAGTGGGGCGCCCCAGCCCGCCGCGTCCCGGCACCAGGAGTCCCCAGTTCTGCGGTGCACCCCATCCCGTCCGCTCCGGCATGCGACCCGGTTCAAGTCCGTGCTCTTGGTAGCCTGGGTCGCTCAGCCTTGCCTAGTGTTATCCTAGTGTCGCTCTCGGCCCCACGCACTTGGCTTGAGCATCCCGAAAAGCCCCAGGGACTATTAGGAACTAGAAAGCCAGCAAATGAACTCACTTCTGTGACTCCTGGGAAGAGTGGAGCTCCTGGCCCCAGCTTCCAGCCTCACCTCGGGGGTTCCTATCTAATCAGTGGGCACTTGGGTGGATTGCGGCCGTACCTTCTCTATTCTGTGTGCTTAACAACAGGGTGAAAAAATAACTTTGCTTCTGGAAAGTGGTGGCCCAGGACACTGGGACACGATTGTAGGACCTGGGGATTTTGCTTTACAGCATAGTTACTTGTGTCCATGTGTTTTACCTAGCTTGGCTGGAAACTTCCAGATAGACACAGCCCTGCTCGTCTGACTCATGAGGTTGCCGAGCATCCTGGGTGGCTCCTAGTGGCCTGCTGGGAACTCCCTGGTGTACTCCAGCCTACCCGCACCCTCCATACCCAGCCTGCATCTGTGCCTCCTAGCTGTTGCCTGCGCCCTTCCCTCTGCCCAGAATTCCCTTCCCCTCCTTTCATCGCTGGCAAATATTCTTCCAGCACCAGATTGGAAAGTCTTCCCAAGACCCTCTGGGAGCATCTCCCTCCTCCCCTGTGATCCTGGAGCACAGGATGAGAACTTCTGTTCATGTCAATTTCCCTCTAGAGTAGCTGTGTACATCTCTTTCCTCCATTAGACCCTGAGGGCAGGAATCATGTGTTTATTTCAGTGTCTCCATTGCTTATGGACAGGCCAGGTGAGATGTACAATGTATTTGGTTGAATGAAGTTATTATTATTATTATTATTAATTTTGAGACAGAGTTTTGCTCTCGTTGCCCTGGCTGAAATGCAATGGCGTGATCTCGGCTCACTGCAACCTCTGCCTCCCGGGTTCCAGCAATTCACAGCCTCCCGAGTAGCTGGGATTACAGACGCCCACCACCACGCCCAGCTAGTTTTTGTATTTTTAGTAGAGATGGGGTTTTGCCATGTTGCCCAGGCTGGTCTCGAACTCCTGGCCTCAAGTGATCTGCCCGCCGCAGCCTCCCAAAGTGTTGGGATTACAGGCGTGAACCACCAAGCCCAGTGAATAAAGTAATTATTATCCCCCATTGATGTAGCACAGATAGGTCTTCCCTTAATGGTAACTATGACCGTTACAATAGTTCACACATATTGAGCACCTTACCATGTGCCTCATCCCATTGCAAGCTGTTGCCACTCTCACAATAAACCTATGAGGTAAGTATTGTCTCTATTTTAAAAGTGCCAGGTGCGGTGGCTCATGCTTGTAATCCCAGCACTTTGGGAGGCCAAGGCAGGAGGATCACTTGAGGTCAGGAGTTCGAGACCAGCCTGGCCAATATGGTGAAACTCTCTCTCTACTAAAAATACAAAAATCAGCCAGGTGTGGTGGCGTGCACCTGTAGTCCCAGCTAGTCAGGAGGCTGAGGCAGGAGAATCACTTGAACCTGAGAGGCGGAGGTTGCAGTGAGCCAAGATCGCACCACTGCACTCCAGCCTGGGAGACAGAGTGAGGCTCCATCTCAAAAATAAATAAATAAATAAATAAATAAATAAATAAATAAATAAATAAATAAAATAATAAAAGTGAAAAAAATCCCGAGGCTGGAGGATCACTTGATCCCAGGAGTTTGAGGCCACAGTGAGCTATGATTGTGCCACTGTACTCCAGCCTGGACGACATTACAGAAGGCTAATTGTGGAACCTAATGAGCTTGTCACTCCAGCAAGGCCTTGTCTCAAAAAAAAACAAAAAAAAATGAAAAAAGGAATGTCAAGAGAAAGGTTAAGTAACTCGCCTAAAGTCACACAGTAAGAGCCCATGCCAGCTAATGTCTGTTGGATAACCATATATCATGTACTGCAGAAACCAGCCTCACTGCACTGTACACAGTAGACACTCAGGAAATATTTACCATTTTGCAGCCAAAGCTTACCACCGCCATCTTTCATGCAAACCCTGAGCAGGGTGGAAAGAAGTTTTACATTTTGTAAGAATGCACTCCCACATTGCAGAAAGCTAATTGTGGAGCCTGATGAGCTGGTCAGATCACACACAGAGCCAGGAGTAGAAGCCACAACTTCCAGCCAGTGCCCTTGACAGGGCAGCCCACCATCTCTCAAACACGGGGAGGTTCAAGAACAACATCAACCTCCTAATCAGGAACAAAGGGTTTGGAGTTGAGTCACCATCTGTCTGGTGATGACTGATGACTACGGGAAAGCTACAGTGTGGGCAGGGGGCCTGGGAAGTAACTTGGTAGTAATATCTACCCATTTCGTGCCAGGCATTATGTTGGCCACCCTGTCTGCTTCATCTCCTCTAATCCTTACCACAGTCCCATCATTGTTCCCATTTTACAGGTGAGAAAAATCGAGGCACCAAAAAGTGTCATTACCTGCTCAAGACCACATTGCTAGTGATTGACAAAGCCTGGACTTGAGCCCAGACCTGTCAACACCAAAGTCCATGCTTCCATGCCCACCACACCCTCTCTACCCTCTCGGCTGCCTCAGTGCTCCTCCCCATCAGGCTGCAGCAGGGATGCTGCACGGATGATGGGCCCCAGGGGCCCCAGCGGGAAAGGCAGAACCTGTCACGTCAGTGTCCCAGCTCGAGCAGATGCACCTGGTTGGCAGTGGTGTTCCAGCTGCCCCTACGGGCCTGGCTGGCACAGGGCATGGGCCTGAGGCCAGAGCCTCCTGGCCCTGGGCCAGCCTCTTGGGGCCGAGGTAATGTGGGGCCCAGAGCTGGGGCTCAGGGCTGAAAGCCCCTCTCCCCAGCTCATTAGCAAACATCTGGGCTGAGGAAAATGACCGACCTGGAATGTGACTGAGCTGTGGGGAGCTGCTTTCTCCCAGAGTCCGGGAATGTGAGCTCCCTCCTGCAGGGCACGGACTCAGCCCAGCTGTTTCCTCTAATCCTGTCAGTCTGGCCCCAACGGGGGTCCAAACCTCTGCACTCTCGCTGGAGAAATAGAATGAAAACAAGCAAAAGGCCTGTCTTCCCAGTCCAGCCCGCTGAACAGAGGGTTGGTACACAGTCCCTCTCATTTTACAATAAAGATGAGAGTGTTCACACCTCCAGGTTTGGAGCTGGGAGGAGCCATTCAGACTCATCAGGGGAGGCTCAGGGTTTACATTTTTGCTGCATCGCCCTCTGACTCTATGCTAGTTGTTTCACACCTGCGCCTTGGTTTCCTTATCTGTAAGATGCAGTTAGTAGTGCTATGTACTCCATAGATTTGTTGTCTGGAGTCATTCATTTATCCAACAAATACTTATGGCGCCTATTATGTGCCAGACATGCACAGAGGTATCGAGGACACAACAACAGACTAGACCAATAAGGTCCCAGCCTCCAAGGAGCTTATGTTCTGCCACACCCAGGCAGATTGTGCAACAGATAAACAGATGAGTGGATCCCACATAACCAATGTGTTCTGAAGGTTCCAGGTTCAGTTGTTTAATATTTATTTAAAAGAGCCAGGCGCGATGGCTCATGCCTGCAATCCCAGCACTTTAGGAGGCCGAGGTGGGTGGATCATTTGAGGTCAGGAGTTCAAGACCAGCCTGGCCAACACAGTGAAACCCCATCTCTACTAAAAATACAAAAATTAGCTGGGCGTGGTGGCGCATGCCTGTAATCTCAGCTACCTGGGAGGCAGAGGTTGCAGCGATCCGAGATCGCACCATTGCACTCCAGCCTGGGTGACAGAGCGAGACTCTGTCTCCAGAAAAAAAAAAAAAAAAGAAAAAAAAGGAGAAAAAGTATTATGAACGAACCAAGCCAGAGTGGGCGATGTGGTGGGGGAGGTACGAACTCACTGAGGAACCTCAGAAAACATCGCAAAGAGGTGACACTTAAGGTGAGATTATAATGAGATGGAGCCAGGATTCAAGAAGATAAATGGATGCAAAGCGCTCCGCACAGTTCCTGGAAAATAGCACGTGCTCCATAAAATGAAAGCTATTTCAGGGAGGTTTCATATATATAGCTCAGGAAAGGCGCTGGAGTCAGATGCCCTGGATCAAATCCAGGATTCAGCACAAAGCTTTCTCACGTTACTCCAGTAATGCATCTCCTGAGCCTCAGTTTCCTCATCTGGAAAACGGGGATTGTAATAGGACCCATCCCTAGGATCACCCAGAATTCACTGAGAGACGTGCCGGCACAGAGCCGGCACACACTTGGCTTTCAGGAAGTGGTAGTTACTATGGTGGGTTGTTCGTTTGTCTGAGGTGGACTGTCACTCTGTCACCCAGGTTGGAGTGCAGTGGCGCAATCTCCGCCCACTGCAACCTCCACCTCCCAGGCTCATGCGATCCTCCCACCTCAGCCTCCTGAATAGCTGGGACTACAGGCGTGTGCCACTACGCTCCGCTAATTTTTGTATTTTTAGTAGAGATGGGGTTTTACCATGTTGGCCAGGCTGGTCTCAAACTCCTGACCTCAGGCAATCTGCCCACCTTGGCCTCCCAAAGTGCTGGGATTACAGGTATGAGCCACTGAGCTCCCCTATATTATCCTTTTTCATAAAGGAAAAAAGGATTTGCCCAGATCCACTCAGCAAGTCAGCAGAAGAGCCAGGACCAGAAACCGGTGTTCTGACTTTGAGCCCATCCACCTGGGCTGTGTCCTCTAGCCTCTTCCTCCCTGCTGGTGGGCTCAGGAAACCTCGGGCCCCGTATTGGACTCAGAAGACGCAGAAGGAGAAGGTGGCCATGCACTCTGAGTTCCACAGTACGGAGCCTGTCCTCTCAAGGATTGCAGAGGGTCTTGGCCTGGACAGGAGAGCAGGAATGAGGCCCCAAGGACTCCATGGGTCCTTGGCCCCATGGAAAAATGTAAAATGTTCTTTGTAGGGCCAGGTACAGTGGCTCATGCCTATAATCCCAGCACTTTGGGAGGTCGAGGCAGGAGGATCACTTGAATCCAGGAGTTTGAGACCAGCCCGGACAACATAGCAAGACCCTGTCTCTAAGAAAAAAAAAAGACAACTAAAAATTAGCCAGGTGTGGCGGCATGTGCCTGTAGTCCCAGCTATGTGGGAGGCTGAGGTTGGAGGATCTCTTGAGCTCAGGATTTAGAGGCTGCAGTGAGCTATGATCTTACCATTGCACTCCAGCCTGGGTGACAGAGAAAGAACTTATCTCAATAAATAAATAAATAAATAAATAGACAAAATAAAATAAAATAATGAAATACTATTTGTAGGTAGGGTGAGAGACCAAGAATCAAGAAGGGAAATCAAGGTACTTCACTCCTCACTTGTTTTCTTCTTTCCTGTGACTCCCCACACGCTGCCAAGCTGAATTCACTGTTTCCTTTGGCTGTGGTTGTCTGACCCCACGGTAACAGACACAGCCTCCGGGTGACAGCACCAGGACGGGGCTCTCAGAAAAGGGCCTGGCGCCTGCAGGTCCTCCACAAAGCCATTGCCAGCACCCTGGCCCCCACAGTAAATATGGTGAACAAGGCTGCCATGGTGATGGGCAGCCCTGGGTTCTCTTCTTAATCAATACGTAGGGCCAGAGGTTAGGTAAATCAATTCTTTTTCTTTTTCTTTTTTTTCTTTTTTTCTTGAGACGGAGTCTCGCTCTGTCGCCCAGGCTGGAGTGCAGTGGCGCGACCTCGGCTCACTGCAAGCTCTACGTCCTGGGTTCACAACATTCTCCTGTCTCAGCCTCCCGAGTAGCTGGGACTACAGGCATCCACCACCATGCCCGGCTACTTTTTTTTTGTATTTTTAGTAGAGACAGGGTTTCACCGTGTTAGCCAGGATGGTCTCAATCTCCTGACCTCGTGATCTGCCCGCCCCCGGCCTCCCAAAGTGCTGGGATTACAGGCATGAGCCACCACACCTGGCCTCTTTTTTTTTTAAGATGGAGTTTTACTCTTGTTGCCCAGGCCGGAGTGCGATGACATGATCTCAGCTTGCTACAACCTTCGCCTTCCAGGTTCAAGCGATTCTCCTGCCTCAGCCTCCTGAGTAGCTGGAATTACAGGCATGCACCACCACACCTGGCTAATTTTTGTATTTTTAGTAGAGACAGGGTTTCACCATGTTGGCCAGGCTGGTCTCGAACTCCTGACCTCGTGATCCACCCACCTCGGCCTCCCAAAGTGCTGGGATCACACGCATGAGCCACCGTGCCCGGCCTCGGCAAATCAATTATATTACAATGTCATGGTTCCAGGGTTTTTTTTCCCCTATTTTGTTCCTTCCATTTCTCAGCTCCCTGTGGCCCACACATATCCACAATGAGTGGGAGAAGAATTTTTCTCCCTCCTCAAGAGCGGCCCTCCCCAGCTTTTTTTTTTTTTTTTTTTTTTTTTTTTGGCAGAGTTACACTCTTTCACCTAGGCTGGAATGCAGTGGTGCGATCTCAGCTCACTGCAACCTCGGCCTCCCGGGTTCAAGCCATTCTCATGCCTCAGCCTCCTGAGTAACTGAGATTACAGGCACCTGCCACCATGCCTGGCTAATTTTTGTATTTTTAGTAGAGACGGGGTTTCACCATGTTGGCCAGGCTGGTCTGGAACTCCTGACCTTAGGTGATCCTCCCGCCTCGGCCTCCCAAAGTGCTGGAATTACAGGCATGAGCCACTGCGCCTGGCCAAGAGTGGACCCTTCTGTGAATATTTAATATGCCACAGATATGAAAATTGTAATAGGTTTTTCTATTCAGTAGCAGAATTGATAGTTTTATCCTCTTCTGTAGCAATATTTTTTCTTGAGATTTTTGTGCTCCAGATACATTCGTTGAAAAAAATCACCTTTTTAGGAACATGGGAGTTGGAGAAAAAGAAGGCACAAAAGAATCTCTGTATCTGCCCAGCCCTTCTACTAGAGAGCCGGTCTCCAACCACATGCACAGATACACACAGATAGACACAGGGCATCCAGCAGCCATGCTTGTTCTCCATGAACCTGCCCTCCTGGACAAAGGGGATTGGAACAGAGAGGACGCCTGACCCAGGCTGAGCCTATCAAACTATCTTTCTGAACTGAGAGGCATAGTGCCCATGTGGGAGAACTGCAACCCATAAGGGCAGAATTCTCGAGAACTCTGGCTGCTGAAGGAGCTGACAAGGGCTTGGCTCTTGCCAGTGTGTGCTCAATGTTCTCCTTTACCTTGGATTCTATGAGCTTCTCCAGGATATCACGATCTCAAGCTGACTTGAAGGAGTGTGTTACTTGCCTCCTAAAAAATTTTGACTAAAGCAACAGTGATTTTTAGACTACTTGCTAAGTGTCCAGTGCAGTGCAAGCTATTACAGATAGGATAAGTCATACAAGCTGCCCTCTAAGGGAAAAGGACTAGCATATGAATCAGCAAAGGGAAGGCTTATTGCCAAGGAGGGTGCCCAGGCATGAGGGCCATGGGGGCTCAGAGAAGGAAGAACTCCCAGGGGGCTGGCATGGCTAGAGAAGGCTTGCTAGGCTGGGCACAGTGGCTCACATCTGTAATCCCAGCACTTTGGGAGTCCAAGGTGGGCAGATCACTTGAAGTCAGGAGTTCAAGACCAGCCTGGCCAATTCTACTAAAAATACAAAAATACAAAAAAAAAAATTAGCCGGGCGTGGTGGTGCATGCCTGTAGTCTCAGCTACTTGAGAGGCTGAGGCAGGAGAATCACTTGAACCGGGTACAGGGAGGTTGCAGTGAGCCAAAATTGCACCACTGCACTCCAGCCTGGGTGACAGAGCAAGACTCTGTCTCAAAAAAAGAAAAGAAAAGAAAAAGCTTGCTGGAGGAGGTGTTATTTGAGCAGGGGCTTGAGATGTGAGCAAGACTTGGGCACGTAAAGAAAGAAGCCCACGCTAAGAAATGGAACTTCTGCAGGGTGCGGTGGCCCACGCCTGTAATCTCAGCACTCTGGGAGGCGGAAGCCGGCAGATCACCTGAGGTCAGGAGTTCGAGACCAGCCTGGCCAACATGGTGAAACCCTGTCTCTACTAAAAATACGAAAATTAGCTGGGTGTGGTGGCACACGCCTATAATACCAGCTATTTGGGAAGCTGAGGCAGGAGAATTGCTTGAGCCCAGGAGATGGAAGTTGCAGTGAGCCGAGATCGCACCACTGCACTCCAGCCTGGCCGACAGAGTGAGACTCTGTCTCAGAAAAAAAAAGGAACTTCCTTGTTTGAATGCATTTGTCACCCCTAGGTAAGGGATGTTTCACAAATCAATAAGTAGTTTGATTGAAATAGAGTTGGCCGGGCACGGTGGCTCACGCCTGTAATCCTAGCACTTTGGGAGGCTGAGGCGGGCAGATCACGAGGTCAGGAGATAGAGACCATCCTGGCTAACACAGTGAAACCCCATCTCTACTAAAAATACAAAAAATTAGCTGGGCGTGGTGGCGGGCGCCTGTAGTCCCAGCTACTCGGGAGGCTGAGGCAGGAGAATGGCGTGAACCCAGGAGGTGGAGCTGAGATTGTGCCACTGCACTCCAGCCTGGGCGACAGAGGGAGACTCTGTCTCAAAAAAAAAAAAAAAAAGAAAGAAAGAAAAAAGAAATAGAGTTAGTATACTAATATTCAGTTACTCAGCAAATGGTTACTGAGTGCCGACCATGTACCAGGCTCTGTGTAGGTGCTAAGGATATAGCAGTGGAGAAAACCAATGAAATTCTGTGCCTTCAGGGAGTTGATATTCTAGTGGGAGAAGACAGACAACCAACAAAATAGACAGGTAAATATAATGCCATAGAGAAAAAGAAAGCAGGAAAGGGAGTTAGAGTCCGTGTGTGTCGAGACAGGGGGGAGGGTTACAATAACTGGAGTGTTCAGGGAAGGTCTCCCTGAGGAGGCAACTTTTTTTTTTTTTTGAGACAGGATCTCACTTTGTCGCCCAGGCTGGAGTGCAGTGGTGCGATCTTGGCTCATTGCAACCCAAGCGATCCTCCCATCTCAGCCTCTCCGGACCCCACACCCAGTAGCTGGAACTACAGGCGCATGCCACCATGTGCGGCTAATTTTTGTATGTTTTGTAGAGATGGAGTTTTGCCATGTTGCCCAGGCTGGTCTTGACCTCCTGGGCTCAAGGGATCTTCCCGTCTTGGCCTCCTGAGTGGTTGGGATTACGGCGCACGCCACCACACCCAACTAATTTCTGTATTTTTGGTAGTGACAGGGTCTCTCCCTGTGTTGCCCAGGCTGGCCTCAAACTCCTGGGCTCAAGCGATCCTCCCACCTCAGCCTCCCAAAGTGCTGGGATTACAGGCATGAGCCACCATGCCGAGCAAAGGTGACATTTGAGCCAAGGCTTGAAGGAGACGAGGGAGCAGATGCATGGATCTCTACGAGAAGAGTGGTCTATGAAGAGAAGAGCAACCACAGGCCGGGCGCAGTGGCTCACACCTGTAATCCCAGCACTTCGGGAGGCTGAGGTGCGCAGATCACGAGGTCAAGAGATTGAGACCATCCTGGCCAACATGGTGAAACCCCGTCTCTACTAAAAAAAAAAAACATGGTGGCACGTGCCCGTAGTCCCAGCTACTCAGGAGGCTGAGGCAAGAGAATTGTTTGAACCAGGGAGTTGGAGGTTGCAGTGAGTCGAGATCTCACCACTGCACTCCAGCCTGGTGACAGGGCGAGACTCCGTCTCAAAAAAAAAAAAAAAAGAAAGAAAGAAAAGCAAGTACAAAGGAGACCCGGGGGTGGGAATGGGCCCTTGTGTGCAGGAACAGCAATGACAGGAGGACGGGAGCAGAGGAGCAAGGGAGGGGTGGGTGGGAGTCAAGGTCAGAGACGTACCAAGAGGGCCAGGTCTTATAGAGTCCTACAGTCCACCGTATCGACTTTGACTTTTTCTCCAAATGGGATGAGAAGACATTGGGGAATTCTGAGCAGAGAAATTATATAATCCAATTTATGTTTAACACTGGCTGCCATGTGGAGACTAGATTAAAAAGGGTGTGTCGGGGAGCAATGGTCTAACATTACCATACGTCAAGTACTGATGAAGGGGCTTTTCGTATATTAATTCTCATGTAGGTAATAACCTTTTGAGGTAGGTATTATCATTGTTCCCATTTGTGGATGAGGAAGCTGAGGCATGGACAGACTAAACAACTTCCAAGGCCCTACAGATAATAAGTGGAAGAATTGAAATTCAAACCCCGCAAATCTATTCCAGAGCCCCCTGCTCTTAGCCCCTATCCTGCTCCACATGGGATGAGGTGGAGATAGGAGTTAAGTGGCTTTGAAGGCTAGGCTACGAAATTGGGACCTATATTCTGTGCCTATTGGGGAGCTACTGAAGATTTCTGAGCAGAAAACAGCATGCATAAAATATTGTTAAGACTGGTTGGAGAGGAAGAGATGGAAAGCCGGAGTCCATTTGGAAGACTTGCAGAGATTCTGGCAAGGTCAAAGAAATTCCCCAAGGCTCCCCATCCTCAATCAAACTGAGACTTTACAGATAACAGGTCCAGACCAGAAAGAAGTTTTATGGTTGGTTTTGGGGGCCCAGGGGGAGGATTAAGGAAACCCTAATAGATGTGGCTCCTGACTGACAAATTCTAGTGTTACCTTCTGTGACTTTATCTCCTAACCTTCAAGAGAGGTATCCAAATTGATGAAGAGAAGATCTATAATCATCTTTCTATTCCTTGACAGGAAGACTTCTCCTACAAACCGAGTAGGATTTGGGTTTTATCCATGAAGTCTGCTTCCATGGGGAGAAGAGGAAGTCACGTCTGGAACAGTGGCGAGTCTTTAATTTCTGTGGTATGAAGAGTCGATCATGTGGTATTATAATGGATATACTCCCATGTAGACGGGAGATGATTCTTTCCATCATAATTTATTATATAATTGATTATGTTAAAAAATGAACTCTTTAGCTGGTTTTCCTTCTTTTCTCAATAACAGTGTGCCTGACATCTGGACCATGTGGCAGGAAGGGATAGGGATTATTAAAACCATCTTACAAGGAGGCCCAGAGAGATCAAGTGACTTTCTCATGATTACACAGTGACCCAGGGAAGCTCTGATGAGAACAGTGGATGCTCTATAGTAAGAATTTGGGGAAGCCTTTCTTCTGATTGAAAGTCACTGACCCATGGAAGGTCAGTCAGTCAGAGGCACCCACTTAAAAAGCAAGTTAATTTAAGGGCTTTAAAAATACAGCAAACATTACTTATAATAACTAATAAAAAATATAAATATAGAAAACATTAAACTCAACTACCTAACTGAAAAATAGTAAGAATAAAACTATTCCATAACTATTATAATAAAAATGTACTCTAGACTGGGCGAGGTGGCTCACGCCTGTAATCCCAGCACTTCGGGAGGCCGAGGCGGGCGGATTACCTGAGGTTTCAAGATCAGCCTGGCCAACATGGCAAAACCCCATTTCTACTAAAAATACAAAAATTAGCCAGGTGTGGTGGCAGGCGCCTGTAATTCCAGCTACTTGGGAGGCTGAGGCAGGAGAATCGCTTGAACCCAAGAGGCGGAGGTTGCAGTGAGCTGAGATCATGCCACTGCACTCCAGCCTAAGTGACATGGCAAGACTCTATCTCAAAAAAAAAAAAAAAAAAAAAAAAAAGAGAAAGGACTCTAGGTCTTGATCACAATCAGAGATACAGACAGCAGAAAAGCTAGAGGGCAAAGAGTGATGGAAACTGGAAGACATATACATGTGCAGATAGACAAAGACGGAGAGAGTGGAGAGGGAATCACAGCACATTTATACTCACATACACACACACAGAAGCCACGTAGACCTAATTTATAGACACTGCTCCTTCAAAATCAAATCCCTAGAGCCACATTTCTCACTATTAGATAAGGGAGTTACAAATATGGATGGCAGGAAGGCTAGACTAAATCCTAGGTTTTAGACTTAAGATAGCATGAACTCAAGGTCACATACACACACACACACACGCACACACAGACAAACATATTTTCTAGTATGTCGGCTAAGAGGTGGACAAAGCTTTTGGTGTGTCTAAGCAATGGCACACCAACAGCAACAAGCACACCTAGAGAGCTTGGTTTCTAACTACCACTCCCCACTCAATGGAACCAGGGCTCCTTGGAGAAATTGCTGATTCCAAGGCTGGGTGGGGCAAATACAAGAAGAGTCTGCAGTAGCTCGTGTTCAAAGAATGGAAAGGATATGTCAAACGGATACAGATACCATTTGAAAGAGATCCTACTGGACAAATCTAGACAATTTGAGTTAAATATTAATAATAACGGATTGTAATCAGTTGAATAAAATGAGAATCCTTGAGTCCATACTGATATAGATAAATGATTAAATAAATGAGGGAGAAGGGAAAGTTCTTTCTCATAGAATGACACGTAATAAGAAATAATAAATTTAGGGCCAGATGCAGTTGTTCATGCCTGTAATCCCAGCACTTTGGGAGGCTGAGGCAGGTGGATTACTTTAGCCCAAGAGTTCAAGACCAGCCTGGGCAACATAGTGAAACCCCATCTCTACAAAAAATACAAAAATTAGCCAGGAATGGTGGCATGCACCTGTAGTCCCAGCTACTCAGGAGGCTGAGGTGGGAGAAACACCTGAGTCCTGGATATCAAGGCTGCAGTGAGCCAAAATTGTACACCACTGCACTCTAACGTGGGCAACAGAGTAAGACCCTGTCTCAAAAAAAAAGGACAAAAAGAAAAAGAAATCTAATTATCTAATTGAAAAGTGTATAGATTTTAAGATGCCTACTCCAATAAAATGTCATGATGCTTTATTACATTTGCAAGGACTTAGCCAAACTCATCAGCAACGCTGACCCAAAGCTCTGATTGATAATTATGTTTCTGATTAATAGAAAATAGACATAGGAATTACTTTTTTAAACAAATACAGCTGACTTCAAATTGGATCAACTTATTCTTACTAATTTAAACTCAGTGAAACTGGCTCTAATCCATTTCAACTAGTTTAAGTATCTCAAATCAGGTTTAAACTGGATCAAACTGCTTTCCTTTGAAATGACCCTCCCCACTTTAAACAGCTTTTGACCAGCATAGAAAGTAGGTAAGAGTCTGGCCTGCAGAATCAGGTTCAGATTCCACCTGCATCGTCTCACCTACTTGTCCTTGGACAAGTTAATTTGCCCTTCCAAAATCTGTTTCTTCATCCATAAAATGAGGATAATAGTACTTCTATCATAAGCTTGTAAAAAGTAAGCCTCGTGATATATGTTCTGCCTAGCTCAAACTGGATAGACCAGGAATAAAGATGACTTGATTGACAGTTGATAATGAGCTCTTTTTTTCTAGCCCCAATTTCTTCCCTGTTAAAGATTCATCACCTGCCCACACCTCCTTCAAGAATTCTTGACATCTTCCTCCACCTCCACCTTCTGGCTCTGAACTCGTGAGGGTCAAACAATTGAAGCCAATTATCCTGAATGCAAATGCCCAGTAATAGTTCTATGTCCCTACCTGGGCGGAAGCGCCTAGAGTTCTCTTTCTTCGGTGTCTTTTCCCCTTCTCTCCTCCTAGCCTAGCTCAAAGACCATGTGCTCAGTAAATAACTGGTGTGTGTGTGTGTGTGTGTGTGTGTGTGTGTGTGTGTTTTTAAGACAGGGTCTCATTCTGTCACCCAGGCTGAAGTGTAGTGGCATGATCATGGCTCACTGCAGCCTCAACCTCCTGAGCTCAAGTGATCCTCCCTCCTCAGCCTCCCAAGTAGCTGGGACTCCAGGTGCATGCCACCATCCCTGGCTAATTTTTGTGTTTTTTGTAGAGATGGTGTCCTGCTATGTTGCCCAGGCTGGTCTGGAACTCCTGGGCTCAAGCAATCCACCTGCCTCAGCCTCCCAAAGTCCTGGGGTTACAGGTGTGACCCACTGCACCCAGCCTGCAACAACCCCTTAGGTTAAGGAAACTCACCGGGGTCACCTGGCAAATAAGTGGTAGAGTAGGAACTTAGATCCAGTCCCCTGACTGCAAATCATTTACAGTCCTGCCTCCCCCTTGGTTCCTCTCTGTCAAGGCACTTGACAGCAGAACAGTGGTCACTGACTCTCACTCTTGTTCCACACAAAGGCCGCTCATTGGACGCGGGGCTTCTCCCCTGCTCCTGCCCAACTCTGTCTTTACCCCAATACCATGCTTTGGTGTCCAAGGGGAAGCGATGCTTGGAGCGCACTTAAAGAAAAAAGTGGTGATAGCTTCCAGATGAGCTTATTATTCTAAATTTAACATTCCTTTTGGTACGTAGAATTTCCACTTTCTCCCTTCCACCCCGTTTGCATTTAGGTAATTAGAAAGCATGGAACAGGAAACCATTTGTGTCTCAGTACCATTCAGGATGAAGGCTGTCCAAGCGCCATGGAGTCACATCCTTGTGGAAATACTTTGCAGAGTTTATTTGGACAGGTTCAAAAATAGTCCTTCAACAATACAATCAGATCGAACCACGACAAGTAAAATGCAATTATGGGTTGGTTACATTTAAAAAAAAATGTAAACAGTGAGGTTTGGGAAAACTAAAAGCAAAACTACATCGTCGTCTCCTCCATTCCCAACCCCTGCATTTCCTACAAGCAGGACTTCAAGATGGCATCTGCGATCTTTTGAAATGGATGAGAAGATGACACTCACTAAAGAAGACAGCTCAACAGTGTGCTCTGAGGCCATTTCTCAGAACAAAGGCATACTTCTGCATAAGGCAAATGCAGCCTGATAAAGGCTCCCCTAGTGGGTACATGGAATGCCAAAGTCATTCACCTAAATGAGCTCAAAATACATATTGTTCTGGGCCAAATTATACAGTGTCAAACTCAGACTGTATGTATTTATGTATGTTGGCAGAGCAGGCCACTTTTGGGGCGCCATAGCTTTCTCCTAGCATCCTGTGCCCTGCTGGGTTCCCATCGCTGTCTCCCCAAACCCATGAATTTCCTTGGATTTGGTTCCAGAAAGGCAGATACGAAACAAAGTCAGTTGCACAAGCCCAGAAGGGAACAGGGCCCCAGAGGACTTGAATTTCTAATGAAACTTAAAAGTAACACAGAATGTATGCCTTTGCCAACAAGCCGGGACTTTCTGAAGGTTGATCTGAGATGGGGGCAGGGACTGGGGACAAGATCAAGTGTGCTTTGGGCCAGCCTCCGCTAAGGGCAACAAGGTGGGAATACAAAGCTCTCTAGAACTAAAGCAACTGGCCAGTGCTTCCTGTGGCCTCTGTCCAGAACTATTCTCTCAGACAGCTGACCCCTTTCTCAGAGCACTTCAGTGGTGCTTCCAAGGTGCCAAAGGGATCCATCCAAATAAATGCCTAAAACCTAACAGCTAATGAGATAGAGAACTTTCATTCCAATGTCCTTCTCCACTCCCTATTTTTCTAATGTGTCTAGGGAATTTGTGGCTACCTTGTGTTTTGTCTTTTTTGGAAGGGGGCATGTTATTCTTCTCTCAGCCTGAATGAGGATGGGAAAATGACAGAAAAATTGGGGAAGGAAAATGCTTTTTTTTTTTTTGAGACAGATTCTCGCTCTGTCGCCAGGCTGGAGTGCAGTGGTGTGATCTCAGCTCACCGCAACCTCTGCTTCCCGGGTTCAAATGATTCTCCTGCCTCAACCTCCTGAGTAGCTGGGACTACAGGTGCGCACCACCATGCCTGGCTGATTTTTATATTTTTAGTAGAGATAGGGTTTTACCATGTTGGCCAGGATGGTCTTGATCTCTTGACCTCATGATCCACCCGCCTCGGCCTCCCAAAGTGCTGGGATTACCGGCCAGGAAATTACTTTTAAAGCAACTAGGAGGCTGGGTGCGATGGTTCACGCCTGTAATCCCAGCACTTTGGGAGGCTGAGGTGGATCACCTGAGGTCGGGAATTTGAGACCAGCATGACCAAGGAGAAACACAGTCTCTACTAAAAATACAAAATTAGCCAGGTGTGGTGGTGCATGCCTGTAATCCCAGCTACTTGGGAGGCAGGAGAATCGCTTGAACCCAGGAAGCGGAGGTTGCAGCGAGCTGAGATCACCACCATTGCACTCCAGCCTGGGCAAGAAGAGCAAAACTCCATCTCAGAAATAAATAAATAAATAAATAGGAAGAAAACAAGTGGAAGGGATGAAACAGGCTGCACATTATTTTTCTTTCAATTACATGGGTTGCCTTAATCATAGAATGAAGGAGACCAAGTGAAAAACAGCCAAGTAGCAATGACAAGCCATGGCCATGACTTCCAGTCTAGGGCTAAGCCCATCTTTGGACTTCAGATGATCCAAAGAGGAAAACAAGCCCAGAGGGCAGAGGAGCCTGGACAGTTTGTAGGGCAGAGCCTAGCAGACCTTTCTGGAAAAGGGAGTGGGGAGGCTGAGGGAGGGTATTTGCTACCCTGGATGTACTCACTATAGCACTTGTAAGAACTAAGGTCTAATCAATGTTCCAGAACTGGAGTCAGACATGAGTTGTACCCTATTGCCCAGCCTCCCCCTCCATGCCTTTCCCCTGCCCCTGCACACCCTGGCTATGCTGAACTACTTGCCATTTCCCAGCTATAATATGCATTACACGATCCTGAGCAAATACAGAGGCTACCCTCCTTCTGTCTGGGATTCCCAGTCAACTTCGGGTCTCAGTGCAGGCATTCCGTCGCCTGTGGGGCCATCCTAAGGAGACGTAGTTGCTCCTTTTCCTTTGTTCTCAGTGTACTTTGCCTACACCTCTCTTCTCCATTTAAACACTTCTTTCAGAGTTGTGTTTGCATGTCTGTCTTTCCATCAGACTCTAAGCTCCCTGAAGGCAGAAGCCTGTGTCTTTTTATCCATTTATCTCTGCTGCTTACAACAGTGTCTAGCTTACAGTAGATGATACATCAACATTTACAGGATACAGGGGCAAGTGGGATTGGGCTCTGCCTATCTTAATTCGACGATAAGGAAAAAGAAGTAAGAAAGGCTGAGCTCTGGGGTTCTGTATAGCGTCTGAAGAAATTGCTAAAATATGACTTTTGCATCTAGTATCCCTGGTTCAAGTGAAACCACAGGAACAAACTCAGAGGGGCATTAGAAATGGCCCTTTTGTCCTCAAACTTCAGCTGCTACGTGAAGATAAAATTAACCCCAAACGGGCCCCTCCGGCCAGGTGGGTATGCCATGAGCTTTCCTCTGGCCTCCAGAGCTGAAGCTTGGACTGTCTCAAACTCTATGAAGCTGTAGGACTTGACTTCAATGAAGTGGGCCATCCACACAGCCAGGATTCCTCCCCTGCTAATACAGCAGCAGTGGGACTACCTCACAGTAGGCACAGCCGAGATGTGCCCTGCCAGGTCCCCAGATGAGAATACACGAAGAGTTGCCACAGAAGGAAAGGCGCCTTAAGACATCAGTCATCTCCATCAGGCCACGCAGCAGCAATCTTCAACTTCTGATTACGAGGTGGAAGCAGTTCTGAAAACTACGCGTGAGGGGGCAAGTGGGAAGGATACCCAACAACTGGTTTCAGGGGGTTCTCAGGCTGTGAGCAGGTGGCTACAGCTGCTGGCAGTTCACACACAGTCCTCCTCATGCTCAGAGACCAAAGGTGCAGAAACAAAGGCCATGCAATGGGCTTCCTATTTTTGTTTAATTTATTTAAGACCACCTCCTTACAACTTCCAGAGAGAAAATACAAAACAAGAAACAGACTTGGTTTCAAATACATAACCAGGTGCTGGAGTTTAAAGCATTACTGATAACATTGTTACAGAAGAATGGCAGCTTACTCCAGGGCACTCAGTATTCCTGAGGAATAAACATGATTTCTCTTGTCCTCCCGCTGGGATGTTCTCAGGTGAAGTCACTGCTCCTGCTCCTGTAAAGCAAGGACATTCAGCTTGAAACTGTGCAGATGGCATTCTGACAACCCTCTCTAATTGCTGCATCAGGTCAGACCCAAAGGGCCAGAGGCCAAAACCTGATCACACTGTTTACATTAAAACTGTCTCACAACAGGACTATGTACACCCTACCCAGGCTCCTAAGAGTGCCCCCCAGCCCCAATCTTACAGGGAGGAGAGTGGGAAACGAGTGGAACAGGGCCAAACCATCATGACCTGGTAACGATTCCTAAAACCTGTCGCAGGCGTCCCAGGGGAGTGGGGAGAGCATGGTTCTAATCAGCCTACGAACTACATGGCCTTGCCAAGTTTCTCAACCCCTGTAAGAGTCTGCTTTCTCATCAGCTGAATGAGGATACTAACATCTCTCACAAATCCACTGGCAGGTCTAGAGGGAAAGATTATTAAAGATAAAGCACCCAGGATGGTCTTGGGAGCAGATCGGGCCCTCAGGAGGCAGTTGTCACAATAGGACTATACTGAATAAGCCCAAGTTGGGATTTTGCTCCATTTTTCAGGGAATGGAGGATGACAACATCGAGGCACAGACTCAAGTTCAGATAAAGTTACAAGGCCATTTTGGAGCAGGACACACAAATGTAAAAAATGGAACAATATTTTCCACAGGAACTCCCAGTCATTAAATACATAATATGCATATAATCACCCCTGAGCCATTATCCCTGACAACTCAGTTTGGAACAATGGAAATGTTTTAAGCAAAAGACCTGAAGCTTCTCTCTCTGCTCCTTTCAGTTCTCCCCACAATCAGTGCTGGTGCCAGGAAAGCGAGGAGCCAGGGAGTGGTGGAAAAGGCCGGCTGCCGGCTTCAGTGCCACGCAGCTGTGCCTCTTCCTGCATGGTCCCTGTGATGACCTCACTCTTGCTGTGGCGCAGAGATGGCTCCCCTACTCCCATCTCTCCAGCAGACATGGGCTGGCTGCAGGCAGCTGACGGTTTGAGCAGGTTCTAAAATGGCAGGTGTAGGGCCGTGGCGGGATACTGCTACTTCTGATTTGGTGGCCCTTGTGGCCACAGCTCCTGACATGCATTTGTACCACATTTTCCACTCTACTTGTTATTACAGTGGAACAATGGACAAGTCAACCACCCTTTTTGGGCTGGCCTCATCTATAATAACCAATGTTTTTATATATTTCGCACTTCATAAAAACATTTTGTGTCTAAATCTCACAACAACACCATAGGTAGAAATTATTACCCTCATTTTATGGAGGAAAATGGAAGCTCAGAAGTGAAACAAGATCACACAGGAAGCAAGTGATGGGCTTGCACCCAGGTCTCCTGGCTTCTGTGCCCTTTCCACTAGCCCCACTGCTGCCCCGTTCACAGTGATTCTAGCCCAAGAGTAACCTGGAAAGCTGAGGCTTCTGTGCATGCAGGGAATGTGAACTGTTCACTGAAAATTGTGCTGCTACAAAGGTTATGCCTTAGTAAGCCTGAGGCCATCAGCACTTATCTCTAATAGAATAATTTACCTCATTCATTCATTTTACATTTATTTGAGTGCCTATTTTGTTTCAGGCCCTGGGAATACAAAATAAGTGCCACCTCTGTCCTTGGGCACCCAGCATCCAATGTTCCTGTCACTTAAACCCCACAGTAACTAATCATCAAGTAAGGAAAAGACTGCTACACACGAAGCCCTGAGGAAGCCTGCTGCCCTCTTCCCTTTGGAGGCGTGGGTAAGAAGTTTCCAGCTTGTGTGCAGCATTAAAAATCCACCTGAAGGCCAGGCGCGGTGGCTCATACCTACAATCCCAGCACTTTGGGAGGCCAAGACAGGTGGATCACCTGAGGTCAGGAGTTTGAGACCAGCCTGGCCAACATGGTGAAACCCCACCTCTACTAAAAATACAAAAATTAGCCAGGCATGAGTGGCTCGTGCCTGTAATCCCAGCTACTCGGGAGGCTGAGGCAGGAGAATTGCTTGAACCCAGGAGGCGGAGGTCACAGTGAGCCAAGATTGTGCCACTGCACTCCAACCTTGGTGGCAGAGTGATACTCTATCCCCACAAAATAAATTAAAAAATAAAATAAAATAAAAATAAAAATCCACCTGAAGACAGGACTTCAGCAGAATTATGTGAGACTTACAGTCCAGACTGCCTTCTTCAATTAAAAAGCAGAACCATAGCCTGGCCAATATGGTGAATCTCCGTCTCTACTAAAATACAAAAATTAGCTAGGCGTGGTGGCAGCCACCTGTAATCCCAGCTACTCGGGAAGCTGAGGCAGGTGAACCACTTGAACCCAGGAGGCGGAGGTTGCAGTGAGCCGAGATGGCACCACTGCACTCCAGCCTGGGCGACAAAGCAAGACTCCGTCTCAAAAACGTAAAACAAATTAATAAAAAGCAGAATCATGGCTGAGTCCCAGAAGTCTTTGGGTTTAGCTTAAGTATATGTGAGATGTTTACAGGGCACTCTGGGCTCTTAAACGAAAAGTGCTACTTACAGATAGTTAACACAATCTACCTTACCATTGATGATAAACGTTCAAGCAGGCTCCTTAATTCCAATCGGCTAGCACATGAGTATATATCTGAACGCACATATGCATCTGAAGGCACAGGGGAGACTTTAGCACCAAAGCAGTGATGACATCACTGAAGGCCAAAGAGCAATTAGTATCTGAGAGTGGTGCCACAATGACACACATGGTTTACTCATTACAAACAGTCTACAGAATTCTTCAGGGGCTCAGGAGAAATCTTTTTCTTCTGAAGGAAAGAGAAATATATATTCTGTACATACTTTGACATATTTTCCGTGTAGAAGATATGGAGCCTGGAAATCATGCTGACAGTTGGAATAAGCCATTCCTAATCCCATGCCAGAACCGAAGGCTAATGGCCACATTCTTCCTAGTGAGCAAAAAAGGGAAAATCCCAATAGGGAATTATTAAGAGAAGATAAAGCTCCCCATCCTCTTAAATACATTTACTTAGGGTTCAATAAATATTCAACATGCATCATACTAATGACTATAATAACCATACATTTTTATCAATGTTTCACAATGGCCCCAAAAAAGAGGTGTAAATTAGTGAAGTTATTAATTTAGCAAATGCTTGTTAAGTGCCTATGCTGGTAAGTTTGAGGAAAATAAGCAGTAAAGGCCGGGCACAGTGGCTCACGCCTGTAATCCCAGCACTTTGGGAGGCCTAGGCGGGTGGATCATGAGGTCAGGAGATCGAGACCGTCTTAGCCAACATGGTGAAACCCCGTCTCTATTAAAATACAAAAAATTAGCCGGGCATGGTGGCGCGTGCCTGTAATCCCAGCTACTCGGGAGGCTGAGGCAGGGGAATCGCTTGAACCAGGGAGGCGGAGGTTGCAGTGAGCTGAGATCGCACCACTGCACTCCAGCCTGGCGACAGAGCAAGACTCCGTCTCAAAAAAAAAAAAAAGTAGTAAAATATGAAAACAGTAGATAAACCTTTTAACTTTTCTATATCAGTTCTAATCATCTGCTCAGTTTAACTAATATCTTAGCCAGTAAGATGCATGAATTCTAAAAAGATGTAAGCATTTTATCGACATTTACATGCTTTGATTGTAGTAGTAAGTCATGGGGTTTATTTAAGCCACTCTGTAAGTGATTCTTTCATATCAGCACTATGTGTTAATTATGATTCTCTAGTCAAGTATTTCCCACTGGCTCTTCATGGAAAGAGGTCAAAAGGATCCCTCTGGCATCTATTCAGTATCCAAACTTCAGAAGTTCTTCCACAGAATGAAAAGAATATTGCCTGCCCTTTGCTTAGGAGAATTTTTGACCAAGAAGTATGTGTATTTTTGGTCTACTTGTTTCTATTACCAGCAGGATTCTCATTTTCAATTCCTCTAGAAAAAATTACAATTAATTAGAAATATCTGAGCATGTAGACTTGGCCAAATGACTCACTGGCATCAAGTACAGGCTTTTGCAATGATATCATATTTAGGATAACAGGCACCCTGCCTCAGTGCCCAGGGGAATGCTGGAGATGCCCAACCCATTTTGACCTCTTTCAAGTCCACATTCTTTATCTAATTCATTTTATAATGGGCTACCTAACCCCATAAATGGATGGGTTGGCAACCCACAAATTGATGGGTTCCAATGTGTCCTCTGGAAGTGTCCCTGCTACGTATATGTATACACTACGACACTATGTTGAAAAGACAGAATGACACTTACTTTTAAAGAAGGTAAGTGAGAAAACAATTCCTAATCCAAAACCAGTACCTACAAAGAGGGAGAAAAAACATGATAAATCTCATAGCAGTAACTTCACAAAGATAACATGAAAATTTCTTAAATGTGAACATCGTCAAACAGATTTTTTTTTCATAATTTGGTAGAAAATTAATTTTCTAATTTCTAACCGTCTTTGTCAGAGGTTTTACAGATGCCTTTGGTTCTCCTGCCCAACATGAAATAAAAACTTGACTCCCTGTTCTCTCTAGACAAGTTGCGGGGTGTGGGGCAGGGGAACAAGCCAGGAGACTGTTCTAGGGTCCACCCTCTCTACACTGCTGGTAAGTAGCCTCCAGCATCCTAGGCTCTCCTACCCACCTCAAAGAGGGATACCACAGCCAAAACATGAGATAGTGGCAACAGGACGCTCCCCTTGTCACCTCGGCACTTGGAGTGATGGCTACTTTTTGAGGAAGATAAAAAGCAGTAATCCAGAACAATTCCTAAAGGCTGCGCTATCACACAAGCCGGAATATCTAGGCAGAGGAAAAAGATGGCCCTCCAGAGCCCCAGATGAAGAAAATGACTTGCCCAAGGATATTGTTTAGTTAGCTGCGGAACAGTGATCTGGGCTCAAGTCTGCCAGACTCCAATGCTACTGTACCGCCATGTCCACATGTTGGATTCCTCTGCAGTTTCAACCCCTAAACAATTACTACCCCTCAAGGGAAATTGGAATGTCAAGATTTCTACTGCCAGTGAAATACAGCCAAAACATGACTGTGCTCCCCATACAGCTCAGAATGCTAGACAACCTGGGTAGTAACAAGTCTTCACAAAGCCGAAAGGGCCTGTTAGATTCATTCCCAGACCAATCCTACCGCACAAGTCACAGACACAAGAAGTTGACCTGGTAAGTGTGATTCAAGAACCTCAGGGACATGGAAGCCATTGATACTGATATTCCTTGGCAAGACTCTGCTGTTGCTTGGTTTATAAAATGGTACAGGGTTCAATTTTAAGGCGACTTGCCTCACTCCTTGCAGCTGGAAGATGAGTAAGACAGTAAATTGGTACTAGAAAATGAGGTAAAGGATTTGGACTAGCTTACAGATTCCAAACCAGGCAACGGAATGGGGAGATAGGCCAGTAAAAACATAATGGCTTACAATCAGAGCTTTTGCTCTTCTCCATCTGGAGGCAATTTTTTGGCAAAGAAATAAAAAGCCCCCAAGGAAAATATTTCAGCATTTTTCTTGTCCCTCTGACTCCATGCCTGTCTCTTCTATTTTCCCCTAAGGAGAAAAAGCTCTCTGATACTCAACTTTTCCTAGCAGTAGACCAAGAATGATGCCGACTCCATTGCTAACAGTACCACTCAATCAAAAAGATGAGCAATGCTTCCACATCAATCAGTATCAAGTAGAAAATCTTTAATCTCTAGAATTCAGATATATGCCCAACCACCCAGTTTTGCTCCTATTATAGGCATTTATCTGCAAGTATAAATATGAAGTAAAAATCAACAGTTCAGACCAGCAAAAAGGAGTTATCAAAGAAGGTGCTCTATGGTCTTAGTTCAACTGGGCTGCTGTATCTTCAATTCTTAAAGGTGATTTTTCCCTCATTTCTATATTTTTAAGACAAAAATTAATAAGACTATTCTCTTCAGAAAAAATAATTCAGAAAATGATTTTTAATTGCAATGTTTTACTTAAAGTTAGCTATCTCAGTTACTTAAAAGATAAACAATGGTGGAACCGCTGATGAGTTTTACAGATTCAAGTTCTCACATGCACAATTCTCTTTTAAAAGGCAACATGTTGCTTCAAAGAAGTCCCACCTGATCGGGGACACCAACTCTGCAGCTGTTTCCACTAAAGATTGGCACCTCTAGGCCAGGTTTAAACTTCATAACAATAAAACATGAAAGGTTTGTCTTACAATAAAAACAAACCAACATGGAAAAGAGAAGAGTTTTCTCTGCCTTTGGCCACTTTTTGTTGCTGTTGCATGACAAGCTCTTTTGAAGGAAAAAAGCCAAAGGAAAAAGTACAAAGCATTTTTCACCTTCCCTGGAAGCAAATATTTAACAATGAATACAGTTTATATAACTTTGCCTTCCCCAGCTTAAGCCTGTTCTCAAAAGTCCATGCTGTCTGAAATGACAAATAACCCTAAAGTAAAGAAATGCCTGATTATAGGTACACATCTTCCTCATGGCAAAGGCCAGTTGCGGGTGTGTGGTAGGGGGTGGGGAACATAACAAAGGAGCCTTCTGGAATTAACATTAGGCACAGGGCCATGCTCTGAAACCATGCCTTTTGAAGAGGAAAAAGAATTGGCACATATTCCTCTAAAATGAAATTACTCCGAATCAATCTAACCATGCAATTTAATGCATGCCTAGTGCCCAACAGAACATCATAAAACCGGCTAGTAGATAAACACACATTTTTAAGAAGAAGCAATTCCTTAACATTTCATCGGATGATATTTTAACAGTAAAAAGAACAGAGAACTCTGCGCCCATGAACTATAAATACAATACTGATCAGATACATAAAATAATAGGCCTTATCTTATGCCTAAGAGGATTTTACAACAAATTTAAAAGGAGAACAACCAATGAAGGTGCAGCAGTGTACACCTTAAGCCACCTTTTGGTAAGAAAAGGGGGAAAATGTATGTTGTTGTCCATTACAGTTATGGACAATTTCTAGTTGCTCGATGCAACTGTATTTTACATTTAGAAAAATCTTTGTTCTCACCATGCCACAGATCATAAAGCTTTACCTCACTGCAAATTATCAGAAGCAAACATAATCAGCAGGAATTAACAAGTAGGCTATATAATCTGATTGTAGTCTTGGGGCAGCAATGTATTTTGGATGTTAGCCCCTAACAGAACGAGCTGCAGTCATATATGCTCCTGTACAACCAACTTCACAAAAGTTCCAATTGCCTATGGACTTTCAATGAAGGAAGAACAACTCACTGAAGAGGAACAGAAACCGAAATTCACTTTGAAATATTTCTATAATAGATCACAGGGGAAAAAAGACTACAGACCCATTTCATCTATCAATAACTTTTGGCAATTATTAAGACCTCACTCCAGCTTACATGTAACATTTTAAACAAGGCTTCTATATTCATAAGCCTAAGGTATAGTTGTCAGTGCTACATTTTAATCTACATCTAAAAGATTAGTTAAAATAGCAAAGTAACTCCATTTTATTTTGTATAACTTACATCAAGATGCATGAGCAAAAACTTAAGTACCATATTCAACTGGCAGTTCACAAACATGAGAAGCTATAGGAATTACCAGTCTTTAAGATCCTAGAAGCCTTGTGCCAGACAACTTCTTCATTCTTACATGTCTGAAAGAAAGGATCCAATTTCTAAATAAATGCTGGATGTACTCTCCTGCTGAGTGAGTGGCGAGAGAACTGATGCTGCAGCAAGACAGGCCGGGCCCAAACCGCTGCTCCAGTCCCTACAAGTCAGCTCTCTGACCCCAGGCCAATTAGTCAACCCTACCCAGCCTCAACCTGCTCATCTGTAGAGTGAAAACAACCTTACAGGGTTGCTACATTAGAAAAATGGAAAGTCTCTAATAGTGTCTGACATGGAATTCACTAAGTGGTAGTAAGTTCTGCCACCTCCCTGATAAAAGATTTCAGAGGTGTAATACAGGCTGCGTGCAGCAGCTCATGCCTGTAATCCCAGCACGTTAGGAGGCCAAGATGGGAGGATCGCTTGAGCCTAGGAGTTTGAAACCAGCCTGGGCAACACAGTCAGACTGCATCTCCACAAAAACAAAAACAGAACAAAATAATAATAATAATAAATAAATAAAAATCGGCCAGGCATGATGGTGCATGCCTGTGCTCCCAGCTACTCAGGAGGCTTGAGTGTGAGGATCACTTTAGCCTGGGAGTTGAGGCTGCAGTGAGCCATGATCATACCACTGTACTGCAGCCTGGACAACAGAGTGAGACCTTGCCAAAAAAAAAAAAAAAAAGTGTAGTATAATACCTAATCCTTTATTAAAATACAACTCACTGGCTGCGTAGGATCACACTGTGGATAAGCCACAGCTGAAAATCAGAACCAGTTTTTTCCTACCCTTTGCACAGTTGACTGTATTTCATTGACATTAGTAATTGTTTATATGACACACCAGGCTTTGGTGTGTGTGTATGTGTATATATATACATATTTTTTTTTAATAGAGGATCCTTTCAGACTTACTGCTTAACTAGACCATTTTGCTTTAAAATGTAATCAGTATTTTCCTAGAGTTGTCTTGTGTCTAATAAAGCTGTTATTTGTGCTTTGAACATGAATTTATATCAAACTGACCTATTTATAATGGCCATGCTTCCTGTTCAACCATGTTTCTGTCAACGCTATTACAATCATCAAATGCATGTGTTATAACAGAACAAACAAGAATGTGCTTTTATAGAAAATACCCTTGGAACTGAGTTTAGTGAGAATTACATTTCCAAGACACATTCCTGATTTATGAAAGATGCTCAGGGCCCCATTAATGAGGGAAAAAATAGTTTTAAGTCAGCTTCAAACTGTGTTACTTAATCCTTTGAAGAAAAGACAGATTGTCCCAGGTGTCCACATGTAAATGCCATTCATGTGAATTAACCAGGAAAGTGCCAGACCAAGGACCCAGAGATGGTGAATTTAGTCTGTATTAATCAGCTCCTCAAAAGTCAACACTGACAAAGAGCATTTAGGAAACATACTAAGAAGGTGGCTATTTTACAAGACCTTACCCTTCCTGTGGCTATCTGGACTAGACAGAGGCTGGAACATCTGCAGGGATTTCTCGGGTGGACATCAATTACCAGGATTCCGATTAGAACAAGCAAACAAACCAGGCAACGGAAAGAAACAAAGATACGAAAGGTAAATGTGGAGTCATTACTGGCGTGCTCTGCTTCAAGAAAAGCCAAACTCAAAAAGGGGTCCTTTTAAATGAGTGTGTACAGCACTTAGTTCAACTTTCAGAATGCTGACAGCCATACAGCTTCCAAGAATGCATAAACAAGAAACATAGCTGGAGACATTTTACCAAAATATAATCAGTTAATGCACATGTGGATACAGTATGTAGGAAAATGAGAAGCAGCTCTGAAGATTAATTATTAAAGGGAAGCTGAGAAAAAAAGATACAAAATTGCGAAGTTTAGATAAACACATTAAAGACAGATCACATTTATGTGGGGTGTGCTTTGGAGGTACTAACATCTACAAAACGTCAGGCAGTGTACATTATAAAGTTTATTATGAAAACCTCATATTATGACGAAACCTTATGAAAACCTATAAAAAGAAGAATTCAAACCCAGGCTGTCTGACTCCGAGTCATGGCTCTTTCCTACACAAAGGGATAGACCTCATGGAGAGGTCAGCAGAGCAGCAAGGTGACTGTCTCTTGTTACATATGACAACAATGTGTTTTTCTGGATTTTAACACTATCCATGGTTAATTTATGACTACGTTACTCTGCAGCCCCTCAAGGAAATAGAAACCATAGATGTTTGACTTACAGGAATGGTAACAAAAACCTGAATTACTTAGAATCAATGAGAAATCCTCAACAAATCAAGCCAGAAAATACTTTCCTTTCCCCTGTGCACTGGCTGGAGATACAATGAATCCAAATGCGCTGAGGCCTATAAACTGCTGAAAAGGGTATTTCTATGGACTCCCTTTTTCCCTAACATCTCCAATATCTCCAGCTCTTCCTCATCTTTACCAGCAGTAACTGGATTCTCATCCTTGTGAAATTAGATATAAGAATCGGGGATTCATTATATCCTATTTATACATCATTATAGCTATTGTGTTGCTGCCTATTCCTATGATTCAAATAAAAAATTCAATGGAAAGTGGCCGGGTGCAGTGGCTCACACCTATAATCCCAGCACTTTGGGAGGCTGAGGCAGGCGGATCACCTGAGGTCAGGAGTTCGAGACCAGCCTGGCCAACGTGGTGAACCCCATCTCCACTAAAAATACAAAAATCAGCTGGGTGGTGGCACGCACCTGTAGTCCCACCTACTCGGGAGGCTGAGGCAGGAGAATCACTTGAACCTGGGAGGCGAACATTGCAGTAAGCAAAGATCACGCCAACTGCACTCCAGCCAGGGCGACAGACAGAGCAAGACTCCGTCTAAAAAATAAAAATTAAAAAAAAAATTCAATGGAGAAACAGTATCATTAATGTATTTCCCTTACACACACTGACTTGATCAATATTTATTAACATTTATTAAGTAAAAGGCACCGGGGAAGACTTCCTTTATCCTTGGAGAATATCAGTCCAGTATAGAGTGTTTATTCTTTAAAAAATGGAAAGTTTAGCAGGGCGTGGTGGCGCACGCCTGTAGTCCCAGCTCTACTCAGGGGCAGTGGGGGGCTGAGGTGGGAGGATCGCTTGAGCCTGGGAGGTCAAGGCTGCAGTGACCCCTGATTGTGCCACTGCACTCCAGCCTGGGCAACAAAGCGAGAGTGTGTCTTGGGGGGGAAAAAAAAGGAAAGTGTTGTACAATGATTATTCTTCAGTTTTGAGGTTCTGTGGATTTGGGGTAAGACAGGTTAAAACGATTGTGAATACTATTAGATTATTTACTAGCTGTGTGTCTCAGTCCTTGGGCAAACTATATAACTTCTCTATGTTTCAGTTTCTGCATATGGCAAAGAAGAATACTAACAGTGCCTTTCTGTAACTGGGGAATAGTGAGGATGAAACCGCATGAGATGTGTAAAACACTTGGAAGACTAGTACATTGCACATAGTAACTGTGGTTCACCTTCTTCCCCCACAGAAAAAAACATTTCAAAAACAAATCGAAAGTCCAAATATTTACTGAGCACTAAAGGGCAAGAGTACTGGCTTCAGTAAGGGTCAGAGAGAAATAAGACAGTCTCTTCCCTGGGGAGCTTGTGATCAAGAAGAGTAAGAAGTCAGAAAGAAGTCCATTTTACCCAGAAAACTGACCAAAAGCAGAACCTCAGTGCCATGAAAGGACAGTGTTCTGTGGGTCCAGAGAAGGAGGATGGGAATACATTTAGCTAGGAAGATTTTTTTTAAGTTTTCAAGAAGAAGGTGGCACCTGAGTTGTTTCAGAAAGGCAGACATTTAACAGCCAGAGTTTGTGGAGACGGGAATGCACTCCACTCAGTGGCAGAAAAGCAGGGCTGTGCGGGGAGCTGAGGAGTGGCCCAATCCAGCTGAACCATGAGGCACATCCAGGAGGACAGCAGGAGAGGAGGCTACAAAGGAATCTTGTGCCATTCTGCAGAAGGCACCAGAAGCTGGGTCTGCAGCACTTCACTGAGTCAGCAGTGGGCTTCCCTAAAGAATGTTTTCAAAGGAATAACATGACTGAAGCTCTGCTCTAGGAAGATTCTTCTAAGGTGTGTAGGATTGCTTGGAAAGGAAGAGCATTTTGCTGGCAGAATTTACAGGACTTAACAATTGATTAAGAGAGTGAGTGGTGGCTGGGTGTCGTAGCTCATGCCTGTAATCCCAGCACTCTGGGAGGCCGAGGCGGGCGGATCAAGAGGTCAGGAGATCAAGACCATCCTGGCTAACACGGTGAAACCCCCGTCTCTACTAAAAATACAAAAAAAAAAAAAGTGAGTGAGTGGTGTGTGTGTCTAAGAGAGAGAAGAGTGAATGTGTATGTGTGAAAGTGTGTGTGTGTGTGTGTAAGAGAGAGTGGGTGTGTGTGCGGGTGTGTGTGTATCTGGGCTTTTTTAATAAGGGGAGGTGAATGGGGGAAGGCTGCCAAAGAAAAAGCTGAGAACTTCTACCTGGATAATTATAAAAACAATGATGCTACTTATAACAGGCATCAGATAATCTTCTAACACTAAATTCCCTTTATCAATCTAAAATATAACTTGATTCTTGAACCCAGGAGGCAGAGGTTGCAGTGAGCTGAGATCACGCCACCACACTCCAGCCTGAGTGACAGAGCAGGACTCTGTCTCAAAAATAAATAAATAAATAAAATATAATTTAACTTGATTTATAAAAACATCTACATTGTTTTCTGGAATAGTAAATAAAGGGAATAGCATTCACTAAGCATTTATGCTCAAGAATTAAATTTTCTCATCTAATCGTCACAATAAACTTATTTTATGAGCTCCATTTTATAGAGATACTGAGGCACAGAAAGGTGAAGTCACTTGCCTCAGGTCAGACATGTGAGATGTGAGCCAGGCAGCCTGACTCCAGAGGCGTGGTGCTTCATCCCTACGCTATACTGCTCCCAGTGCAGCCTCCTCACAGACGTACGAAGCTATTATAATACATTTTAAACCCATCACAGGAAAACTAAACGTCTTCCAAACTTCTTTCTGGCCAACATTATGTGTGGGCATTTCCTTAATTATACAAACCGTGTACCTACTGTGTGCCAGGTACTATGCCGCACGCTGAGGAATGATAAGTTCCCACACTATGTTCACTGTTTCAGTGTTGGAGCCAACTGATAATCAAACCCACAAAATACAGGGTACAATGACAGAAACAGGATGTACTAGGAGCACCGAGGATACCCAAACTGTCCGGGAGGGTTAGAGAAGGAAGTGGGAGGGAAGGTGGCAAGAGATAGGAGCTACAGCAAGCTCCTTGCTGCCAAATTATCAAGTGTAAGGTAGGAGATAAAGAATGACAACCTTTTATGCCATCCATGCTAAGGATCATGGCCTCTACCCTGTAAGCAATAACGAAGCAACAGAGGGAATTAAGTAGAGAAGCTATACATCAGATGTGCACTTTATGTAGTTCACTCTGGCAGCAATGAGGACAGATCTGAAGAAGCCGCCATCAGAGGTGAAAATACCAGTTGGCTTCTGCAGCCCCAAAGCAACTGCAAGTGGGAGCTAAGGTCCAGACTTCAGACCCTTCTCGGCTCATCTGACTGGAAATGTTACCGCCTTGCATCCTGTGGTCTCTCAACAGCCCTCCCTCCACCTTTCCTGTATTCCATGATAGGCAGAAATGAAAGAGATGGTATGGAAGACAACCAGTACAGGCAAAGGCAAGGGTTTGACCAGGACTAGGAACTTCTGAGAAGGGGGAAGTGACCACACTTAACGACAATTCGTAGGTCAGGGATCCATAGGAAAGAGTATATTAAAAAGCCTCATGGACAAAGATAAACAGAAAGGCAGTCAAATATTTTTAAGTACACCCATGTTTCTGCATTTAGGATGTGTTGATACAAATGATGATATCCCAAGTCAGCATCTGAAAGGGTGCTGAAAGAATGTGCCTGAGTTTCAGGCCTTCTGAGAGCCTGCTAAAATCTGGCAAGGACAGTAAGGCCAGGAAGCAGCACCCAGCTGACATGATAGTACAGCGGCACTCTAGGGTCTTTCTTTTTTGAGACAGAGTGTCACTGTGTTGCCCAGGCTGGAGTGCAATGGAGCTATCTTGGCTCACTGCAACCTCTGTTTCCTGGGTTCAAGTGATTCTCGTGCCTCAGCCTCCCAAGTAGCTGGGATTACAGGCACATAGCCCCGCACCCAGCTAATTTTTGTATTTTTAATGGAAGTGGGGTTCCACCATGTTGGCCAGGCTGGTCTCGAATTCCTGACCTCAGGTGATCCACCTGCCTCAGCCTCCCAAAGTGCTGGGATTACAGGCATGACCCACCACGCCTGGCTAGAGTCTTTCTTAAAGGCTGCACTACTCTACCAAGCCCCATAAAAAACCTCTCCAAATCCCTAGACTTGCATACATTATAAAACCAAGAATTGGCCTGGCACGGTGGCTCACACCTACAGCACTTTGGGGGGCTGAGGCAGGCGGATCACGAGGTCAGGAGATGGAGACCATCCTGGCTAACATGGTGAAATCCCGTCTCTACTAAAAATAAAAAATAAAAAAAATTAGCCAGGCGTGGTGGCGGGCGCCTGTAGTCCCAACTACTTGGGAGGCTGAGGCAGGAGAATGGTGTGAACCCAGAAGGCGGAGCTTGCAGTGAGTGGAGATCGCGCCACTGCACTCCATCCTGGGTGACAGAGTGAGACTCCATCTCAAATAAATAAATGAATAATAAAATTTAAAAAACCAAGAATTTAGCTTTCATAAAATGAAGAAAAAAATCTTTTTTTTTTTTTTTTGAGATGGAGCCTCACTCTGTCACCAGACTACAATACACTGGCACAATCTCAGCTCACTGCAACCTCCACCTTCCAGGTTCAAGTGATTCTCCTGCCTCAGCCTCCCAAACAGCTGGGACTACAGGTGCATGCCACCACGCCCAGCTAATTTTTGTATTTTTAGTAGAGACAGGATTTCACCATGTTGGCCAGGATGGTCTCAAACTCCTGACCTCAGGTGATCCATCTGCCTTGACCTCTCAAAGTGCTGGGATTACAGGCATGAGCCACCGCACCCAACTGCACCTTACAAATTTTGATGTTATATTTTCATTTTAATTTAGTTCAAAATATTTTTAAATTCCTCTTGAGATTTTTTTTCACCACGTGTTATTTAGAAGTGTGTTGTTTAATCTCCAATTATTCTGAGTTTCACCCTGTTGGCCAGGCTGGTCTTGAACTCCTGACCTCAAGTGATCTGCCTGCCTCGGCCTCCCAAAGTGCTGGGATTATAGGTGTGAGCCACCGTGCCTGGCCTTAAAACATCTTCTAAAGTAGAAGTTACGAGCTAAAATAAATTTCAAGTTGAGGCCGGACATGGTGGCTCACACCTGTAATTCCAGCACTTTGAGAGGCCGAGGCAGGAAGTCACTGGAGTCCAGGAGGTCAAGGCTGCAGTGAGATGTGATTGTGCCACTGCACTCCAGCCTAGGTGACAGAGGAAGACCCTGTCTCAAAAAAAAAAAAAAAAAAATCAAGTTGCAACTGGAATAAAGAGAAAGATAAGTTCTTCATAATCTTTTCCGGGAATACATAGAATTAGTAGCATTTATTTTAGTGTCAAGATAAAATATGTGATTGAAACAGTAATATATTTTTGCATCTAGTCAGAATAGGATATTTATGAGCTAACAAGCTCATGGTTTCTCACATACAGGACTATGCTGAAATGGTAAAGAAATTAAAAATTTTGACCTGGTGCAGTGGCTCGCACCTGTAATCCCAGCGCTTTGAGAGGCTGAAGTTGGGGGATCACTTGAGGTCAGGAGTTCAAGACCAGCCTGGCCAATATGGTGAAACCCTGTCTCTACTAAAAATACAAAAATTGGCCAGGTGTGGTGGTGGGCGCCTGTAATCCCAGCTACTTGGGAGGCTGAGGAAGGAGAATTGCTTGAACCTGGGAGGTGGAGATAGCAGTGAGCCAAGATCATGCCACTGCACTCCAGCCTTCCAGCCTGGGCGACAGAGTGAGACCCTATCTCAAAAAAAAAAAGAGAGAAATAAATAAAAAATTCCTACAGCAAATGAATTTCAATTTAGTCATCTGAAATGATGCCAAGAAACCAGCAGCTTTCTTAAGACTACCTTCCTAGTAAAAAGTGAATTATGTTGCTTAAATCAGTTGCTTTAGTTAAGCATTTAAAATCTATCAAACAGGAATTCTGAGTGGTTTATACGTGCAGGTTCTGACAAACAATCAGAAACATTTGTTCTAACTTGTAAACATTTATCAAAGTAAGGTAAGTCTACAAATCTGTCGACAATTATGTCAGAGTGCTACAATAATTATAAATTATCCTAAGCATCCTAATGGCTTAGATTGGATAAAGAAAATTGAAGTAAAAGCACTAGATTTCGACTCCTCCCAAATACACCTTGTCTCTCAGTATCTGTTAAGATCAATCTGCTAGTGGGCATGGTGGTGCGAGCCTGTAATCCCAGCTGCTCAGGAGGCTGAGGCAGCAGGATCGCTGGAGCCCAGGAGGCAGAAGTTGCAGTGAGCCATGATTGTGCCACTGTACTCCAGCCTGGGCAAGAGTAAGGCCTTGTCTCAAAAAAAACAAAAAAGCGGGGGTGGGGGTTGGGGGGAAGGAGTGACTTTGATTTGCTGTCTTCTTAGACCACCTCATTTATCTAGAGCCTCCAACACTTTTTCTGATTTGTACTCATTTATCCTTTCTTTCCCTTTCATGCCATCTATCTAAAGAGCATTTTAAAACAATCTCTGCCTTCTATTTTTAAAAATGGCAAGTTTACAAGACCTAAGAATTACGGGCTATGCTTTTTTCTTTTTTTGAAATGGAGTCTCACTCTGTCCCCAGGCTGGAGTGCAGTGGCGCGATCTCGGCTAATTGCAACCTCTGCCTCCCGAGTTCAAGAGATTCTCCTGCCTCACCCTCCCGAGTAGCTGAAATTACAGGTGCGCACCACCACACCCAGCTAATATTTTTATTTTTAGTAGAGATGGAGTTTCCCCATGTTGGCCAGGATGGTCTCATCTCTTGACCTCCTGATCTGCCCATCTCAGCTACCCAAAGTGCTGGGATTACAGGCATGAGCCACCGTGCCCAGCCAGGCTATGCTTTCTTTAGTCATTTTAATTATACTGTTTTTCCCCACTTTCCTTCAACTTCATTAGATTGGTTTGTATTTCCTAGAAATTTGTATTTAAATATGTAAATAGAATCATACAGTATGTATTCCTTTGTGTCCAGCTTCTATCACTCAACAAAATGATTCTGAAATGTATCCATGTTGTTTTATATAACAATAGTTGGTTTCCTTTTATTACTGATACTCCACTTTAAGGACAATCCACATTTTGTTTTTCCATTAACCAACTGATGGATATCTCAGTTGTTTCCAGTTTTTTAACTCTTACAAATAAAGCTGCTATGAACACTCATGTGTAAGTCTTTGTGTGGACACGTTTTCATTTCTCTTTGGTAAATATCTAGGAGTAGAATGGCTATATCATATGTTTAACTTTATAAGAAACGGTCAAACGGTGTTCCGAAGTGGTTCTACCATTTTCCATTCCCATGAACGGTGTATAAGAGTCCCAGTTGTTCCACAGCTTAATCAACACTTAGTATTGGCAGTTTTTAAAACTTTTAGCTATTTTAATGGGTGTGTAAGTATATCTCATGATTTTAATTTGCTTTTCCCTAACAGCCACTGATGTTAAGTATCTTTTCATCTGCCTATCTGCCACTGGTATAATTTTACCCATGTGTTGTCTTCTTATGATTAAAAAAAAATTTTTTTTTAATTAGCCTGATGTGGTAGCATGCACCTGTAGTCTTAGCTACTTAGGAGGCTGATGTGGGAGGATCATGAGTCCAGGAGGCTGAGGCTCCCGTGACTGTGCCACTGCACTCCAGCCAGAGCAACAGAGTGAGATCCCATCTCAAAAAAAAAAGAAAAAGCTGGGAAAAGTGGCTCCCATCTTCAATTGCAGACTTTTGGAAGGCTGGGGCAGGAGGATTGCTTGAGGCCAGTAGTAGTAGCCTGAGCAACATGTGAGACCCTAAGTCTATCGGGGGGGGGGGGGGGGGCGGACCTTAAAATTAAGAGATCTTTAGGTATTCTAAGCCCTTTATCAGATATGTGTATTACAAATATTTTCTCCTATTCTGCGGCTTGCCTTTTTGTTTTCTTAATGGTGCCATTCAAAGAGCAAAAGTTTTTAATTTTTATCAAATCCAGTATATCAATTTTCTTTGAAACTTGCTTTTTGTATCCCCAAAATCTTTTCTGACCCCAAGGTCACAAAGGATTTTCTCTTATAGGTTTCACTTTTTTTTATTTATTTTTTACATGAAGGCAATTTATTAACACAAAATATTTTGAGGAGTCTTGTTCACAGACGGCGACCACAGTGACCCCCTTCCTGCGAGTGCTGTCAGAGGGGATGGGGGTGACATCCTCAATCCTCCCAATCTTCATACCCGAGCAGGCAAGGGCTCTGAGTGCTGACTGGGCCCCAGGTCCAAGGGTCTTGGTCCTATTTCCTCCTGTGGCCCGGAGTTGGATGTGTAGGGCAATGATACCCAGCTCCTTGCACCTCTGGGCCACATCCTGGGTGGCCAACATAGCAGCATATGGAGAGATTCATCTCGGTCTGCCTTCACCTTCATCCCACCAGTCACACGGCAGATGGTTTGTTTGCCAGAAAGATCCATGACATGGACAAAAGTGTCATTGAAGGATGCAAAGATATGGCAGACACCAAATACATTCTCCCCTTCAGCCACCTGAGGTCTGAGGTTGATGACCTGTTCTTCCTTCTTTTCCTTCCCCTTTCCAGGTGCCATTTCTGCACATCGTCTCCAGACTCCACACTGGAAAGCTCTTATAGGTTTTATAGTTTTAGCTTTTATATTTAGGTCTACGATCCTTTTAAGCGAGGCTCATTTTTTTCTCTATATGGAAACCTAGTTGTTTTAGTATGGTTTGTTGAAAAGATTTTCCTTTTTCCATTAAATTGCCTTGTCAAAAATGAATTGACCATGTATGTATGGGTCTATTTCTGGACTTTATCCTATTCTACTGATTTATATGTGCAGCTCTCCTCCAACACCACACTGTCTTGTAGCTTTACTGTAAGCCTTAAAATCAGCTAATACAAGAATCTCAACTTTGTTCTTTTTAAAAATTGGTTTGACTATTTTGGATTGTTTACATTTTCAGAGTTTAAAAATCAACTTCTCAATTTCTATAAACTTCTTTGAGCGCTACTTTTCTTGCTGGAAAAAACAGAGATAATATAAACTTCCCGAGTTGCTGGGAAAGCAAAAAAAGAGATAGTAGTGTACCAAATACGATGACACATTAATAGGCATTCAATTAATATTAGCTTTCTCTTTCTCTCTCTCTCGGCCTTTAAATAAACAGGATCCAATCTAGCAATGCCCTAACGTTTC
Organism: Nomascus leucogenys; assembly: GCF_006542625.1. Taxonomy (NCBI): domain Eukaryota; kingdom Metazoa; phylum Chordata; class Mammalia; order Primates; family Hylobatidae; genus Nomascus; species Nomascus leucogenys. The sequence goes on along the minus strand of NC_044404.1, from coordinate 19,853,078 downwards.
ACTAGTGGGTCAGTGGCCATAGTAAAAATATTACTACACCAAATGACTTTTATAAGTAAATATTTGTGTTTTGACTTGGATTCAATACTGAAATGCACTTGCCAAAGAAAGCAATTCAGCATATTTACTAATAAACTGTTACAGGCCACATTTTAGGAAAGCATAAAACCACAGCCAGAACAAAAATTTAAGTGTATTTTCAAGTTCCATATAGCGCCTAATTACATTATTCTGTAATACTAACAGAAAACACTTCTCTAGAAGGTCACAATGTTCCATTATTCACATTGCTGCCGCAAATGGAAAAAGTATTTTTGGTCACATTGTTTAAATATACATAAAACAAACAAAATGTGGCTACCCAATTCAACAATTAACATGTACTAATTTAAAACCCAAACCAATAAACAACCAAAAGCCTTTGAAGTATTTAAGTATAACCTAATTGATATCACTCCATGAAATAGAGAGGTATCAGTTTGCAAACACAGGCTACCAACAGGCAATTTTTGGTGATCCATCAATGCTTTGTGGTAACCCACATCTATCAGATGAACCGATACTTAAAGAAAAACAATAATTTGCTTTCTTTTTCCATGACTATTCAATGGCCTCTTTTAGTATTTTTTTTAACATTAAAATGGCTTCAAGCAATTTAACTAGACTTGATTATTGAATGAATACACAAAATCTACTGGTTAACTTTAATTCTAAGGCAAGTCAGCTGCTAAGTCTTTTACTGTCCTACTTTTCTTCTTTCTTTTTTTTTTTGGAGACAGAGCCTTCTTGTTCTGTCGCCCAGGTTGGAGTGCAATGGCCTGATCTCGGCTCACTGCAACCTCCCCTTCCCAGGTTCAAGCGATTCTCCTGCCTCAGCCTCCTGAGTAGCTGGGATTACATGCATGTGCCACCACACTCAGCCAATTTTTATATTTTTAGTAGAGATGGGGTTTCACCATATTGGCCAGGCTGGTCTCAAACTCCTGACGTCAGGTGACCCACCCTCCTCAGCCTCCCAAAGCACTGGGATTACAGGTGTGAGCCACCGTGCCCAGCCCTGGCCATACTTTCGTAACAAGGAAGAAGCAAGGCCAAATCCTTTCTTTTCATAAAGATGAATGCATGACAAACCAATAACTTTCATCTCTGTTAACTGAGCTGCATATAATTAGAGACCTATCTCAAGACATACTAGAAATTAAGAAACTACAAAGTGTTATTCCCCTCTTTGCCTCTCCTATTTGTCAAAAGCAACACCATGCTCATTTATGTAGGCTTGGCACCACCTGACTCCTCCCACTCCTGACAAGTTCTGTAAATATAACCTCTGCGCTAGCATCATTGTATCTCTCTTTTCCACTCCTGCTGCTCCCATCTTAGTTCATGCTTCCCCTCATTTGATCAGCTCATCTTTGGCAAGATTTTGCAATAATATACTAAGCTAGCTCCCTGCCCCCCACATCCTAGCACTCCAGAGAGTGATTCATTCTCATCACGTCAGTGATCTTTCTGAAATCAGAAATTCAACCATGTCGCTTTTCAGCTTACCATTCAATGAATTTCTTCGAATGCTAAACACAGAATTGCCACACAACCAAGCAATTCCACTCCTAGGTATATATCCAAGAGAGATGAAAACATGTCCACATAAAAATTGGGGGGCTGAGCACTGTGGCATGCACCTGTAATCCAAGCTACTCAGGAGGCTGAGGCAGGAGGATCACTTGAGCCCAGGAATTTGAGACCAGCCTGGGCAACACAGACCCCACCTCAAAACAAAACAAAAACGTGTACACTTGATCACAGCAGCATTATTCATAAAATTTAAAAGTGTAAACAAACTAAATGTCCACCAACTGACTAATGGATAAACAAGATGTAGTACAAATACACCACACAACATTATTTGGTAACAAAAAAGAATGATGAACAGATAAATGCAACAGCATGGATGAATGCTGAAAACACTACCTAAGTCAAAGAAGCCAATACAAAAGACTACCTATTATATAACTCTATTTATGTAAAATGTCCAGCATAGGAGATTCCACAGAGACAAAAAGTAAATTGGTGGTTGCTTGGGGCTAAGGTAGGGGTGAGAATTTGGGAATAGGAGCAGCTGCGTCCAGTGTTTCTTTTGGGGGAAGCTAAAAACATTCTAAAATTAGATTGTGATAATTGCACAATTTGGTGAACAAACTAAAATTGTACACTTTAAATAGGAAAATGTATGCCATGAAATATATCTCAACAAAGTAGTTTAAAAAATCTCCACAACTTCCTACACCCTTCCACCTTTCCTGCCTCATCTTTTGCCCCTCCCCACATAAATCCTTTAACTGCTAAAGGATAAAATCTCCTGCATTAACATGTGATAGCTACAAGAATGGGGTTCACCTTCCTACCCTTGCAGCTGTGTAGCCTGTGATCCTAAAGGAGGGATTCTGCCACCGTGAGCTTCCATTGTAAAAATGGAGAAATATCTTACAAGGATATGAGATAATGATGTAAAATATCACATGCTTAGCACTGTGCCTGGCATGCGGTTAAGTGCTCAATAAGTGATGGTCATTCTCATCATTCCCAGAAGGAACCAAAGTATCCCTCTCCTTTGGGACAGCTTCAAGGAGTGAAACACACTCCTCCACCTGGTCCACCTATTAAATGTCTGCATATTTTCCAAAATGGAGGTCGAATGTCCCTCATCCTTTTCACATTCCTCAAGGTAGTAAGCCCCTCAAGGGTAGGGCCACTGCCTATTCACCTGTGTGCCACCCCCTGCCAAAGCTTACCATAATACCTGGTATTAAATTGTTTCAAGAAGTATACATTAATGATTACTATTACATATATAAACAGGAATATTGATTGTCAGACCTACAATAGCCAAGACCCACAATAAGACCCACCTACGACCCACAATAGCCAAGATCAGGGTAAATGTGTTAATCATTTTAACTCTTTTACCTCTACTCTTCAGCGACAGCCTCCAGTTTTTATTTATTTATTTGAGACCAAGTCTTGCTGTATTGCCCAGGCTGGAGTGCAGTGGCTCCATCTTAGCTCACTGCAACCTGCAACTCCCGGGTTCCAGCGATTCTCATGCCTCAGCTTCTTGAGTAGCTGGGACTACAGGTGAATACCACCACACCTGGCTAATTTTTTGTATGTTTAATAGAGACTGGGTTTCACCATTGTTGGCCAGGCTGGTCTCAAACTCCTGGTCTCAAGCAATCCACCCACCTCAGCCTCCCAAAGTGTTGGGACTATAGGCGTGAGCCACCACACCCAGCCTCCAATTAATATTTAGTAAGTACAGGCAACGTCCTGACTGCTCTAGAGATTATCTCATTTTATCCTCACTTGCAACAACCCTCTGGGGCAAGTACTATCATTTTATAGATAAGAAAACTGAGGCTGGGAGGTATTGACTGGTACATTTATTTTGAATGAAAAAAATGAGGAAAAGAAAAACCAAATGCCAGTGTATGCCACTATAGTTCACTGAACTGAATACATTCTAGGGGCTGCCTGTAAATGTCCATGGCTTGCCTTTTTTCTTGCTACTAAGATAACAGAAATCATTGTTGTGCTTGACACACCTGGCTTGCCAGGACAGCCTTTTCCAGGAAACTCTCCAGCTTTGCGCGACCTCTCCCTCTACCATGACATGTCCTCCCTGCCTTCATCCTAGCCAGCCCTCTGATTCATTCTCATCAATGATTTTTCTGAAATCAAAAATTCAACCATGTCACTCTTCAGCTTACCATTCAATGAATTTCTTCAAATGCGAAAATACAGAGTTGCCATACAACCTGACTTCTTCTAGAATAAACTAGAATTCTAAACCAATATGTGGATTAGTAAGACTAGATATTCCTTACTCTGGTCTCACATTGGAGCAAAACAAAGAGAAAAGGGACACAGCCAATTTTAAAGCTTTCCAGGTCACACTAGGGATTCCCAGGACCTCCGTATGAATCCAGGAAGTGCCGGAATCAGATTTTCCTCCAAGCGTCCTCTGGCAAATCCACAGTCTGAGGCCTGGCCAGTGTCACACAAGCAACATCAACTTGGTCAAGAGGTCCACAGCCTGCCGGTGCAAGCCTTCGGCATTCAAGAAGAGTAAGTTGTAACAGAATTCTGAGGCAATGACAGTGCTTCTGCTTCTGTTTGTTTGTTTTGAGACGGAGTTTCGCTCTTGTTGCCCAAGCTGGGGTGCAATGGCAGGATATTGGCTCACTGCAACCTCCACCTCCCGGGTTCAAGCCATTCTCCTGCCTCAGCCTCCCAGTAGCTGAGATTACAGGCATGCGCCACCATGCCTGGCTAATTTTTTGTATCTTTAGTAGAGACGGTTTCGCCATGTTGTCCAGGCTGGTCTCGAACTCCTGACCTCAGGTGATCTGCCTACCTCGGCCTCCCAAAGTGCTGGGATTACAGGCGTGAGCCAGCGCGCCCAGCCTAGTGCTTCTGTGACCCACACTTGCAGGGCTCATAAATTCTCAAACCACAGGGAAGCAGCCCCTGGAAGTCTCCTAAAATCTTATTTTCCTTGGGAAATTGAAAACAGACATAACCTCTCATCCAGTCCAGGGTGACAAGCCCAAGCTGAGGACATAGGCTCTGTGGAGACCAGAATGATTTAAAGTCTCCTAGGTTGATAAGACACCATGCCTTCTAGTCTCACCAACAAGAAATGTATGTGACTTATTCATGCTCATGGGTACTAAGACAGATTACCCATACATACAAGGAAAATAAACACCACAGCCCTTGAACTGAGTGGATAAAGAAAGCCAGAGCATTTAATAAATCTGATAAAACTTAAAAATAAATCCATAAAATAAGCAAAACCCATTAATGACGCATTCACATAAAACTAACGGAACATGCCATTCATAAAATGTAATATTCTTCACTTCTTTTTAATTTCCTGCAATAAGGCTTTGGCACTACCACTTAAACCAACATCATCCCTCTACTTGTTTAAATACAAAAGTGCTCTCTGGTTTATGTTTCTCAGTTGACTATTCCCAAACATTTTTAATACTACTTTATTATTAAGATCTACTGACAGTAATTTACATTCCCAGATGAAATTAAAAGTTGGTATAAGTCCCAAGAACACAAGGATACATGATCAAACATGTGAACAGGCAGACATCTACTTTACTTGGAGTTTTTCAGTTAAATACTAATTCATTCAGTTAATAAACACACTCTGAGAAGCAAATATGGGCAGAGAACAGTCTACAAAATTCTCAGCAATACATGTCATTCATTTAACAATAATTATTGTACGCCTCCTCTAAACCAGCAGTTAGGGGATCAACAGTGAACACAACAGCCTCTGGTTCTTATGAAGTTTACATTCCAGGGAGAAGGAACAATCAAGTAAAGAAACCAGTAACTAATTTCAAATGGTGAAACATGCTATTAAGAAAAATGATGTGATAAAGAATAAATAGAATACCTAGGAACTTCTTAAATGCTAACAGGGTTACTAAGGAAAAAAGACCTATCAGTGTCAAACTTTATAGATGAACTAGGCAATGTATGTAGTGGCAGTGGCAGGAATAAGAATAGAGGTCAAAAAGAAGTGTAAAAATGTGACAGGAATAAAGAAAAAGAAAGGAACAAGGGCTAAAAGAGTGGAAAAAAGAGAAGTGGATGTGTAACACGTAAGGGCCCACTGTGCCCATCATCAGAGCTCCCTTCCAACAAGAGAGGGATGGGTTTTAATTTTCGCTGTTGTTTTTAGATCCATGGGCTTAATTTATCAGTTCAAACCATACTAGAAATCACCTATTCTTCCACACTATTTGATACAAAATAGAGGTTTTAAAACCCGAATAAACAGGTAAAATATAACTGCTTTTCTTTTTTTTCTTTTCTTTTCTTTTTTTTTTTTTTTTTTTTTTTGAGAAAGGGTCTTGCTGTGTCATCTGGGCTGGAGTGCAGTGGTGAGATCACGGCACACTGCAGCCTCAACCTCTAGGCTCAAGAGATCCTCCCACCTCAGCCTCCCAAGTAGCTGGTACCACAGGTGTATGCCAACACACCCAGCTAATATATATATTTTTTGCAGCAATGGGGTCTAACTATGTTGCCCAGGCTGGTCTCGACCTCTTGGGCTCAAGTGATGCTCCCACCTCAGACTCCCAAAGTGCTGGGATTACAGGCCTGAGCCACTGTGCCTGGCCTAGAACTGCTTTTCTTAGGATAGTAATGGGGGCAATAATATTTATAAATAAATGTCTCTTCCTACAGGACAAAATCATATGATAAGTTTCTATTAAGATATTATTCAAGCCTCAGGGTGAAAAGATCCTTGAAGAATACTTTTTTAAAGGACCACTGCCTTAAGTACAGGCTTAAGAAAGCTATTTAACTCAGCTATACAACACCTATGCTAAACACGAGTGACTATTATAGTTATCTTACAGCAAACTGGTGGGAAAATAACCCCGGTGAACCCTGGAAGCAAAACACTTTAGGTATAAGACAACCAAACAGAGAAGGACTCACAGAAGTTGCTGTGCATTCACCATGGCTTCCCTTCAGTCTGTGCCAAACCAGAGTATGAAATTATCAAGATGGACCAGGTGTGGTGGCTCATGCCTGTAATCCCGGCACGTTGGGAGGCCAAGGTAGGTGGATCGTTTGGACCCTGAGTTCAAGACCAGCCTGGGCAACATGGTGAAACCCCATCTCTACAAAAAATACAAAAGTTAGATGGGTGTGGTGGTGCCTACCCACAGTCCCAGCTACTCAGGAGGCTGAGGTGGGAGGATCACCTGAGCTCTGGAGGTCGAGGCTGTGGTGAGCTATGATTGCACCACTGCACTCCAGACTGGGTGACAGAGTGAGACCTTGTCTCAAAACAACAAAAACCCACAGTGAAATTATCAAGATGCAGCTGAAAGCCTGCATTGGCCTTTTCTTCCTGTCTGTATCTTCCACCAAACCTCTTACCTATCTTATGACAGGCTGCCATTCCCTGAGTCTCCATCTCCATTTTGAAATACCAGAAAAGCAAGCAGCCAATGAAGTTTAAAGAGTTCCAGAACCTCACTACCCAGAGAAAACAGGAAGCAACACACTCACTATAGAAGAGCATCCACCTTCATGGTCTCAAAGACGACTCAGACTAAAGCCTCTCTTGCTTCTTCTCTCTTCTGCCCTCTCTCTCAGCCCATCACCAACAGGACAACGCCCTTATTTCATAGATGGAGAAAAGTTTGAAATTTCTCAAATATGCCCATTTATTCCAGTCTAACAGGTCAGACTTTTATTACCTCACAATCACAGTACTGCTAGTGTCCTCTGCTCCAAATTCATTCTGCCAGAACAATCATACTAAAATTTCATTTACTAGGTTGGTGCAAAAGTAACTGTGGTCTTTGCCAATTTTTTTTTTAATGGCAACCTAATATATTACATCAATTCCCTGTTGAGGGCAGTGAAATGTCTTATGCTTCTCTATTTGCCTGCTGACTGACCCATAGCTCAATAAATATTTGTTGGTTGAAACCATCCCATGATTACCCACCAGCCTATGCCCAGTGAGCTCTGGAAGCAATAGATTTTTAAGGCAGAGGTGTTGAATACGCAGAAAGCATGTGAAAAAGTCAATAGGCAACTCAAACACCTCCAAAATAAAATGGAATCTCTCTAAGACATTTCACAGTTCTGACTCCACCTAAACCAGCCTCTTTGCACTCAAATTAGGATGCCTGGGTTCTAACGCCAGCTCCTCCACTTCTGGATATTTAACCTCTCTGCGCTTCGGTTTACTTCTCATAAAAATCCAACTTGGCCTTTGCTCAAGTTCTTCTTCCATCGTACCTGACTATTCAATCCCAAGCCATTCTACAAAGGTCAGTTGAAGGCCCTTCCACACTCTTACTGAATGACCTCAGCCCATCCCTTCAGTCACTTAATATACAACCCTACAGCAAAAGAGTCTGAATCACTCATTTTAACTTATACCTGAGATCGTACATCACCTCGCCTCATTTAATTACTCCACATGTATATGCCGCACCCCTACCAACGTTCTACGCATGACAGACAGAGTGACACTATTCACTACCTCACATGGTCTTGAGTAGCACAATAATATTAATATCAACAAATATTGGCTGGGTGCAGTGGCTCAAGCTTGTAATCCCAGCGCTTTGGGAGTCTGAGGAGGATGGATCACTTAAGCCCAGAAGTTTGACACCAGCCTGAGGAACATGGCAAAACACCGCCTCTACCAAAAAATACAAAAATAGTTGAGCATGGTGGTGCACACCTATAGTCCCAGCTACTCAGGAGGCTGAGGTGGGAGGATCACTTGAGCCCAAGGAGACAGAGGTTGCAGTGAGCCGAGATCCCACCACTACACTCCAGCCTGGGTGACAGAGCCAGACTCTATTTCAAAAAATAAAAAACAACTATTATGAGTGTGGCGCATTGGCTCATGCCTGTAATCCTGGCATTTTGGGAGGCTGAGGCAGGAGGATCGCTTGAGCCCAGGAGTTAAGAGACCAACCTGGGCAACATAGGGAGACCCTGCCTGCATAAAAAAATAAGTTAATTAAAAATAAATATAAATAAAATACATTAAAAAATTTTAAAGCCCAGTTATTATGACTACCATTACTGTATACATAAAGCACCAGGCACTGTGCTAAATAGCTTATGTATTTTTCTGTCCTTTACTTTTTTTAATACTTTCAGGTAAATCTTTTTTTATCACCATTTCATAGTTGAGAAAGAGACTTTACCCAAAGCTACAAAATTAGTAAGCATAGGCGAGAGGAGTGAGAGCGGATGATTCGAACTCAGCTCTGTCTACCTCCAAAGCCCCTTCTTCTTTCTTTAAGGAAAGGGTCTCACTTTGTTTCCCAGGCTGGTCTCCAACTTCTGATCTCAGGCGATCCTCCCGCCTCGGCCTCCCGAAGTGCTGGGATTACAGGCCTGAGCCACTTCGCCCAGCTCAAAGCCCTTTCTTAACTACATGACATTGTCTAGTAACTACTTTGGCCATTTCATAGCTAGGTGTTAAGTCTTCTCTCTGAACTGCAAGCTGTTAACAGTAACAAAACAAAAGTGACTGTTTAGTCGCTTCCAAAATAACCCATTCCTAAGTGATCCATATTCAAGCCTTTACACAAACTAACTCATTTAATCCTCCCAACGACTCTATGAGATAGTAACAATTATTACTGCCGATTTCCAAATAGGAATCAGGCACAGAAAAGTTAAATAGCTTGCCCCAAATCACTTGACTGTAAGTGCTGAATTCAGAGGTGAAATGGTAACTGACAAATTGTTTCATTTATTGACTCACTCTCAACAATTTTTATTAAGCACTCTTTTAGGGACTGGGGATGGGGCAGTGACTAAACCAGAAAACACCCCTGCTCTCATGGAGCTTACAATCTTATTCCTCAATGTTTTCATTCAAAGACACAATCCTAAATCCTCTTAAATACCTAAGATTACCACACAAAATATCACATTTGGGTAACAAAAATTAGTATCGAAGAAGGAACATGGGACTTGACCCCAGAAAACCTGGATAAAATCCCCAATTTTGCCATTTGTTAGCTGTGACCGTGGGCAAATTCTTTCACCTGACTCTCCATTTCATAGCCTGTAAAAAGATTATTTCGCACAATGAAGACAATATACGCTCAATAAACGAGTTTCCTTTCTCCTCCCCGCCACACAGTGACTTCATAATTTGTGCCGTCACTGAGCACGTGTTAAAGGACTACGCGGAGTTACATTAACGTGAACAACTTCTTACTTTCCAGCGCAATTCTCCTTCCAGATCATCACCCCTCTAAGTTCAGGCCCCAGACTACTCTGATTCAAATAAATCAGGTGGCAAGTCGGGAATGACAGCAACTCGCATCAGGGCCTGGCGGTGTCTACGAAATGCTCCAGGTGACCTCCAGAAGGCACTTTGGTTTCCACCGGGGAGCAGCGTGGCCTCCTGAGCCGGTTCCCCGCCGCGTGCCGGGGGATACACCACCCCAGAGGAGAACCCCGCGGCTCCGGCACGAGGGTGTGCCCCGACACTGTCTTCCACTCAAAAGCTCTGCGACTCTCCTGCCACCTGCCAACCCCGACCACCTCCTCGGGGCTGCAACTCCACCCCGCACCCGGGCCGCTGCTCCGGCTCCTCGGGTCTGTGCCCGCCGCCCGAGTGACCTCCCGCCGGGGCCCGGGCGGCTCGCCCTGGCCAGAGGGGCTGGAAAAGGCCGAGCGGCCTGACCTCCCCTGGGGCTTCCCTTCCTTCCTCCTGGGCAGCGCAGCCTGGAGCCAGCAGCTCTGCTAGCGGCCGGGCCTGCCGGGGCGAGAAGCCCCTTACCTATCTTCACGACCGCATCCGCCAGGCACCGGTCCCACTTCCTGCCGAGCTCCGACTCCGACATGTTCCCCACCCGGGCCTCCAGCTTTCCTCTCGGCCGGCCCCCGCGCTCCGACCCCTGCAAGTCTCGCGAGAGCTGGAAACAAGTCCCAGGTCAGGAAGGCCGGCGCAGACGCTCCAGATATCGCGAGATGATCCGGTGCTTCCATCCCTTCCGGTTTTTTCAGTTGGTCGTCAAGGTGACGAGTTGCCTGGAGGCTCGAGGTGACCCTGACCTTGGGGCTGCGCCTATGGGTTGCGAGGCTGACAGTTTCCTAGGCGTCACCCCAAGCCGTGTCCAGGCCTTTCCTCTGCACCAAAGTGCGACATTGGCCCTGGAAATCCCCCGGGCAAGAGAGGGCACAGACTTGATTTATTCATTCATTAACGTACTCACCTTCACTTTCCCTACTCACTCTCTCATTCGTTCACTGGTTGCTTGTATTGGAATTCCCGCCTGAACCACTAACACCGAAACTGCTCTGGGAAAGGTTACCTACCGCCAAATCAAATGGACGCTTTTCTGACCTCTGTACCGCATTCCACACAATTGACCCTCCCTCTGATCCTCCCTGGCTCCTCTATTCGTTTCATTCCCGGTAATGCCACTCTTTCCTCTTCTCCCCATCTGCTGTTGTCTGTTGGTTTCCTTCAGGGCTGCCTTTTCTCTGCCAGCTGTTTAAGGAGTGTTGGTTCGCAAGCTTCCATCAAGTCTCTTTTCACTCTACAGACTCTCCCTGAGTAATTGCAAACACTGCCAAATTGTATCTCCAGGTAAAACGTCTACCTCAGGACTCCTATCCATGTATATATTTACACACACACACACACACACACACACACACACACACATACACAGGGTGCCCTCTGTATCTGTGGGTTTTGCATCCATGGATTTAACCAACCATGGACCAGAAACATTTTTGAATCAAATAAAAAATAATGCAAAATTTAAAATACAGTACAACTATGTACGTAGCGTTTACATTGTATTAGGTACTATAAGTAGAGATGATTTAAAGTATATGGGAGCCAGCACAGTGGCATGCAACCGTAGTCCCAGCTACTTGGGAGGCTGAGATGGGAGGATTGCTTGAGACTAGGAGTTCGACTTCATCTCTTAAAAAAAAAAAATAAGTAATTTTTAAAAAGGATATGTGAGCATGTGTGTAGGTTGTATGCAAATGCCACGCCATTTTATATATGAGACTTGAGCATCCTGCATTTTGGTAACTGCAAGATCCTGAAACCAAATGCCCACAGCTATCAAGAGAGATTGTATATCCAGCCTACTGGCTAGTGTCATTGATTTTAGTCTTCCATCCTACCAACAAATATAAATCTGACCGTGTTATGCCTCTGATTAGAAGCTGTCAATGAAGCCCGAGAGCAGTGGCTCACACCTGTAATCCCAACACTTGGGGAGGCTGAGGCGGGAGGATTGCTTGAGGCCAGTAGTTCAAGACCAGCCTAGGCAGCATAGTGAGACTCTTGTCTCTACAAAAAATTTAAAAAATTAGCCAGGCTAATGTGATGTGTGCCTTTAGTCCCAGCTACTTAGGAGGCTGAGGTGGGAGGATCACTTGAGCCTGGGAAGTGGAGGCTACATTGAGCCATGTTCATGCCACTGCACTCCAGCCTGGGCATCAGAGTGATACCCTATCGCAAAAAAAAAAAAAAAAAAAAAAAAAAAAAAAAAAAAAAAAAAAAAAGCTGTCAATGACTCCCATTCATACACTGGATCTATCCAAGCTTCAACACTGCACTGATTCTAGGAAGCCTAGTCAGATAGAGCTTAGAGCTGCCTTCCCCTTCTCATTGTCTCACTACTCTGCCTACCCACATTGATTTCTCTACCTAGTACTGAAACATCTGGTTGTAGATATTATCTGCTAGTAGAACTAGAAGTTGCCCCTTCGTCTTCGTACTTCCAGTCAGAGCACAATGCCTTGGATAGTAGGGTCTTCTATGAAATATTTGTTGAACTGAATTGAATTTATTCACCTATTTATTTGTTTATTTATTTATTGAGAGAGAGTCGCGCTCTGTCGCCCAGGTTGGAGTGCAGTGGCGCGATCTTGGCTCACTGCAACCTCCGCCTCCTGGGTTCAAGCAATTCTTCTGCCTCAGCCTCCAAAATAGCTGGGATTACAGGCGCCCACCACCACAGCTGGCTAACTTTTTGTGGTTTTTTAGTAGAGATGGGGTTTTGCCGTATTGGCCAGGCTGGTCTTGACTCCTGGCCTCAAGTGATCCGCCCACCCCAGCCTCCCAAAGTGCTGGGATTACAGGCATCGTTCAACTATTTATTTGCAACTTTGACAGCAAAACTCTGTTGTACCTCTGCCTTCAAGATAACTTCTATGACCACCCTTCCCTTCTCCTAGTTCTCTATTTTTTTAATTATTATTATTATTTTTTTTTCGAGACAGAGTCTTTCTCTGTCACCCAGGCTGGAGTGCAGTGGCATGATCTTGGCTCACTGCAACTTCTGCCTCCCAGGTTCAAGAGATTCTCCTGTCTCAGCCACCTGAGTAGTTGGGATTACAGGCATGTGCCACCACCCCCAGCTAATTTTTGTATTTTCAGTAGAAATGGGGTTTCACCATGTTGGCCAAGCTGGTCTCGAACTCCTGACCTCAGGTGATCCACCCACCTCGGCCTCCCAAAGTTCTGGGATGATAAACTTCACTAAAATACCTATCACATGGCTGCGTGCAGTGGCTCATTCCTGTAATCCATTTTGGGAGGCCGAGGCAGGAGGATCACTTGAGCCCAGGAGGTCAAGGCTGTAGTGAGCCGTGATGGTGCCACTGCACTCCAGCCTGGGTGACAGAGCGAGACCCTGTCTCTAAATAAATAATACCTATGGTGTGTCATAAATAGCTCCGGGCACTTCGCATAATTTCATTTATTCTCACAGCAGGTTGAGATTAGCATCTTCATTTTCAGATTTGGAAACTGAGTCTCCGAGAAGTTAAGCAACACAGAAGATGCACAAAGCTCCATATTGTGTAGATTTAAAACTGACAAAGGCATTTTTATTGGATTCAAGAGAGTTGTAAACTCTTGCAAAAGGTAGAGAGCAAATTACAAAAGCAATCGGAGGCAGATGTGATAGCATGAATCTGGAGCCAGGCTCTCTGGGCGCAGATCCCAGCTTTCCCATTTCCTAGCCTTCTTTCTATTGTTCTCTTTTCCCACCATTCCTTCCCCAATACAATGTTTTGTTCACTGCTATATCCCTAGCCCTATAAGATTATCTCACACATAGTGTCTGCTTGATAAATATTTGTTGGTTGAATGAATAAAATGAATGAAAACTCTGGAGCTTTTGTACTTCTTGAAGAACAAAGATTAATACAAGTGGGGAAAAATATTTTTTAAAAAAACCCAGCAATACACTCATTGTAAACTTAGTTACATTCAAAATGATTAAAAATAGGTCTCTCATTGCTGGGGTTACAAACATGGAAAGAAGGAAAGCTACAAAGAACTCTATGCTGTTGGATTGGAATTGAAGGTGTCAGTATGACCTCATGGTATTTAATATAATAAAGATAAGAAAATACTCACAGGATGATAGTGACATGTTAAAGTATTTTATTTACTTATGTTATTTAGAGACAAAATATCATTCCGTTGCTCAGACTGGAGTGCAGTGACACTATCATAGATCGCTGCAGCCTCGAACTCCTGGGCTCAAGCAATCCTCCCACCTCAGCCTCCCAAGTGGTTAGGACAACAGGCACATACCACCTGGCCTGCTATTTTATTTTATTATTATTATTATTATTATTATTATTATTTGAGACAGAGTCTGTCTCTGTCACCCAGGCTGGAATGCAGTGGCGTAATCTCGCTCACTGCAAGCTCCACCTCCCAGGCTCAAGTGATCCTCCTACCTCAGCCTCCCAAGTAGCTGGGACTACAGGTGCACACCATCACATCTGGCTGATTTTTGTATGTTTTGTAGAAATGGGGTTTCACCATATTGCCCAGGCTGCTCTCAAACTCCTGAGCTCAAGCAGTCTTCTTACCTTGGCCTTCCAAACTGTTGAGGTTATAGGTGTGAGCCACTGTGCCCAGCCCAAACTGATTTAGTGATTACAAACTGCCTAAAATAGTGCTTGGCTCCTAATTGGAATTCTGTAATTCATTATTATTATAGCACTGCTCTTAATTGTCTGGAACAGGTTTCACCAAGATAGAAGTTTACATTTCAAATGAGTAAAGACAGACTCCTGTAAGAGGAAGAGAGCCAACATCTTTTTACACTGTATCGAAGAAAAATAAAAAACCAAAGACTGTCACTTAAATAGGCTAGACTTTAGCCTCAACTGGTTAATCAACTAAACATAAACTCTTTGTTTAGTTTACTAGGTTGTAAATTCAGCTTCCTTAACGTCGCAGATTAGAATGTTCTATACCACAGCACCTGCATAAATAAAGGTCTTTTAGATGCCAGTGATTTTCTTCGTGGTTTCTCTTCAATTAAAAACTAATTTCTTACACTGGGTGCAGTGGCTCACGCCTGTAATCTGAGCGCTTTGGGAGGCCAAGGTGGGAGGATCACTTGAGCCCAGGAGTTCAAAACCAACCTGGGCAACACAGGGAGACTCTGTCTCTACAAATGATAAAAACAAATAGCTGAGTGTGGTGGTGCACACCTAGAGTCCCAGCTAGTTCGGAGGCTGAGGCAGGAGGATCACTTGAGCCCAGGAGGTCAAGGTTGTAGTGAGCTGTGATCATGCCACAGCATTCCAGCCTGGGTGACAGAGCAAGACCCTGTCAAAAAAAAAAAAGGAGAAAAGAAAATAAAAACTCTAATTCCTTTCTTAAAGAAGAGTCACATTTTTTTTTGTTGTATTTCATATCTTCTTTTTCCAAGAGGGGTCCTATATCATTTTGTCCCTTCAGGAATGTGTTCACAGTCAAAATCTACTACATAGCTGCTTTGTTTGGTTCCAAAGCCTAGGGACCCCCTCCCCTTTTTAATGTATGTGTATGTATGAAATATTCCAAGCGTTCGGAAAAGTGCTAAGAACATGGCCAGGTGTGGTGGCTCACATCTGTAATCCCAACACTTTGGGAGGCCAAAGTTGGAAGATCTCTTGAGTCCAGGAGTTCGAGACCAGCCTGAGCAACATAGTGAGACCTTGTCTCTACAAAAAAAATCAAAAAAAGAGGCGGGAGGATAGCTTGAACCAGGAGGTTGAGGCTGCAGTGAGCCATGATCACATCACATCACAGCACTCCTGCCTGGGTGACAGAATGAGACCCTGCCTCAAAAAATAATAATAATAAATACATTAATTAATTAAAAATTAGTCGGGTATGGTGACGAGTTACTGTAGTCTCAGCTACTCGGGAGGCCGCGTCCAGAGGATTGCTTGAGTAAAGGAGTTCAAGGCTGCATATGAGTTCTGATCACGTCATTGCACTTCAGCCTGAGCAACAGAGCTTGATGCTATCTCAAAAGAAAAGAGCTGAAAACATAAATACGGCTTAACAAATTGTTGTAAAATGAACATTACTAGCACCCCAGAAGACCCTTCTCTGCATGTCCTTCACCAGATCCAAGCTGCTCCCTCCTTGCCAAGGGAGGATAGCATAACCACTATCTGGACTTTTTTTTTCCCCCCCAGACAGAGCATCACTCTGTTGCCCAGGTTGGAGTGCAGTGGTGCAATCAAGGCTCACTGTAGCCTCGAAGCCTCCTGCCTCCAACTCCCAAGTAGCTGGGGCTACAGGCATGTGCCAGCATGCCTGGCTAACTTTTTGCTTTTTACTTTTTGTAGAGACAGGGACTTGCTATATTGCCCAGGCTGGTCGTGAACTCCCTGGCTCAAGTGATCCTCCCATTTCAACCTCCCAAAGTGCTGGGATTATAGAAGTAAGCCACAGCACCTGGTATATCTTGACTTTTATGTTATTCATTTCCTTGTTTTTCTTTAAGTGTTACTACCTGCTTATATATCCTTAAACAATGTAGTTTAATTTTGCCTGATTTTGAACTTTGCTTAACTGGAATCATACAGTCTGTATGTTATGGTATTCAGCTTCTTTTCCTCAATAGTATCCATGCTTTTGTATGTAACTATAGTTCATTCTTTTTCGTCGCTATATCATATTCCATTATATTCTGTCCATGATGTATTTAGTCTACTGTCCATGAATATTTGGGTTGTTTCTAGCTTGAGGCTTTTTTTTTTTTAAGACCGAGTCTCCCTCTGTTGCCCAGGCTGGAGTGCAGTGGCATGACCTCGGCTCACTACAACCTCCGCCTCCCAGGTTCAAGTGATTCTCCTGCCTCAGCCTCCTGAATAGCTGGGACTACAGGTGCCCACCACCATGCCCAGCTAATTTTTGTATTTTTAGTAGAGATGGGATTCAGCTATGTTGGCCAGGCTGGTCTCAAACTCCTGACCTCAAGTGATCCGCCCGCCTCGGCCTCTCAAAGTGCTGGGATTACAGACATGAGCCACTGTGCCTGGTCTCAGCTTAAGACTATTGCCAACAAGTCTTCTCATTCTTTATGAATATCCTGATACACACTGGCATTTATATACATATAGACAGGGTCTCATTCTGTTACCCATGCTGCAGTGCAGTGGCATAGTAGGTTTACTGCAGCCTCAACCCCTCAGGCTCAGGCAATCCTCCTGCCTCAGCCTCCCCAGTAGCTGGAACCACAGGTGGTGCATGCCACCATCCCCAGCTAATTTTTGTATTTTTTTTGTAGAGACATGGTTTTGCTATGTTGCCCAGGCTGGTCTCGAATTCCTGGGCTCAAGGGATCCACCACTCTCAGCCTCCCAAAGTGCTGGGATTACAGGTGTGAGCCACCACGCCTGGCTCAATTGGCATATATTTTTATACAATATGTAAGTCAGGAGGGCGATAGGGTATGCATACCTTCAGCTTCACTTGGTACTGCCAAACTTTATCCCAAAGTGATTGTACAAATTTACATGGTCCCCAGCAGCATATGACCATTCCTGTTACTCCATGTCCTCACCAACAGTTGAGTTGTAAAGATACTTTAGTATTGTTGCCAGTCTGGTAGGCGTATACTAGTATCTCATTGGGGTAGTGCTTGCTCTTTCCTGTGAGTGAGCTACTAGTCATGTACTCTGAATATATAATGTAGCAGGACTGGGGGATTCCAATCAAATCAAAGGGGCCCTGAAAGAGAAGGGAAATTGACAGAGACATTTTGCTAAAGTAATGCCTTGCCAACTTGAAGAAGGTGTGCTGGGTTCAATAGTGTCCCCCCAAATTGATGTCCTTCCTAGAACCTCACAATGTGGCCTCATTTGGAAATAGGGTTGTTGAAAATGTAATTAGTTGGCCAGGTGCGATGGCTCATGCCTGTAATTCCAGCACTTTGAGAGGCCAGGGCGGATGGATCACCTGAGGTCAGGAGTTCGAGACCAGCCTGGCCAACATGATGAAACTCCGTCTCTACTAAAAATATAAAAATTAGCTGGGCATGGTGGCAGGTGCCTGTAATCCCAGCTACTAGGGAGGTTGAGGCAGAAGAATAGCATGAACCCAGGAGGCGGAGGTTGTAGTGAGCCAAGATTGCACTACTGCACTCCATCCTGGACGACAAAAGCAAAACTCTGTGCCCAAAAAAAAAAAAAAAAAAAGTAACTAGTTAAAATTAGCCCAGGTGCTGTGGCTCACACCTATAATCCCAGCACTTCGGGAGGCCGAAGTGGGAGGATCACTCGAGTCCAGGAGTTTGAGACCAGCCTGGGCAATATAGTGAGACCTTGTTTGTACAAAAAACATTAAAAATTAGCCAGGCGTGATGGTGCATGCCTATAGTCCCAGCTTCTTGGGAAGCTGAGGTGGAAGGATCACTGGAGCCCAGGAGGCAAAGGCTGCAGTGAGCTAAGATCACACCACTACTACTGCACTCCAGCCTGGCGATAGTGAGACCCTGTCTCAAAATAAAATAAAATAAAAAGATTAGCTCATACTGGAGTGAGATGCACACTAAACCAAAAAGACTGGTGTCCCTATAAGAAAAGAAGAAGAGACACAAAAACAGAGAAGATGACCCTGTGACAACACAGGCAGACAATTTGGCTCATGTGGATATAAGCCAAGGAAGACCACGGATCGCCAGCAAGCATCAGGCGCCAGAAGAAAGGCATGGAACGGATGCTCTCTCTGAGTCCCCCAAAAGGAATCAGTCCTGCTGACACCTTGACTTTGGCCTTCCAGCCTTTGGAACTGAGAAACACTATAATTCTGTTGTTTCAAAGCCACCCAGTTTGTGGTCCTTTGTTACGACATCGTGAGAGAACTAATACAGCAGGGAGCACACTGGATTGGAGATCATGAGAGCTGCATCCCAGTCTCTACTCCGCTGTTCACTGCTGGTTGTGCACATGTAGC
This sequence comes from Nomascus leucogenys, assembly GCF_006542625.1. Lineage (NCBI taxonomy): Eukaryota > Metazoa > Chordata > Mammalia > Primates > Hylobatidae > Nomascus > Nomascus leucogenys. The sequence goes on along the minus strand of NC_044404.1, from coordinate 19,834,255 downwards.
CACGCCTGTCTTACCAGGTGTGCCTTTCTGTGGACTCACCTCTTTAGATTCTTTCTTTCTTTTTTTTTTTTTTTTTTTAAGTCAGAGTCTCACTCTGTTGCCCAGGCTGGAGTGCAGTGGCAGGATCTTGGCTCACTGCAACTTCCGCTTTCCAGGCTCAAGCAATTCTCCCACCTCGGCTTCCTGAGTAGCTGGGATTACCGGCATAAGCCACCACCACACCTGACTTTTTTTTTTTTTTTTTTTTGTAGAGACCGTATTTCGTCATGTTGCCCAGGCTGGGCTCAAGTGATCCCCTTGCCTCAGCCTTCCAAAGTGCTGGGATTATAGGCATAAGCCACCAAGCCCAGATTCCTGTATAGTAAATCACGTACCGCATAATGCCGTTTCTGTCATCTGCAATCTAATGGTGGTCCCATAAGATTATAATACTGTATTTGTACTGTACTTTTTCTGTGTTTATATATGTTTATGGCCAAGCGCGGTGGCTCACGCCCGTAATCCCAGCACTTTGGGAGGCCAAGGCGGGTGTATCACCTGAGGTCAGGAGTTCGAGATCAGCCTGGTCAACATGGTGAAAACCCATCTTTACTAAAAATACAAAAATTAGCCAGTCGTGGTGGTGCATGCCTATAATCCCAGCTACTCGGGAGGCTGAGGCAGGAGAATCACTTGAACCCAGGAGGTGGAGGTTGCAGTGAGTAGAGATGGTGCCACTGTACTCCAGCCTGGGCGACAGAGTGAGACTCTGTCTCAAAACAAACTAACAAAACTATTTTTACTGTCCTTTTTCTATGTTTAGATATGTGTAGGTACACACTTACTATTGTGCTACAATTGCCTGCAGTATTCAGTACAGTAACACGCTGTACCGGTTTGTAGCCTAGGAGCAATAGGCTCTGCCATAGCCTCGGTGTGTAGTAGGCTCCAGCATGAAGTACATTCCATGATGTTTGCATGACGACAAGGTCGCCTAACAGCGTGTTTCTCAGCATGCATCCCTGTGTTTAAGTGACTCATGACTGTGCTTGCTGCCTCCCCTTGGACCTTCGGGCCTAAGGCTGGGAAGGGCTCCCACTGTTACTAACTATAGGGTACTGCACCATTCCTCGTTGCTTGTAAATAGCCCTTTTATTAAACTCTCATCCATTTTTCCCTTTTATTTATCTTTCTTTTTTCTTTTGAGATGGAGTCTTACTTCATCACCCAGGCTGAAGTGCAGTGGCACAGTCTTGGCTCACTGCAACCTCCACCTCCCGAGTTCAAACGATTCTCCTGCCTCAGCCTCCAGAGCTGGGACTGCAGGTGCACGCTACCATGCCTGGCTAATTTTTTTTGAATTGTTAGTAGAGACAGGGTTTCATCATGTTGGCCAGGCTGGTCTTAAACTCCTGACCTCAGTTGATCTGCCCACCTTGGTGCTGGGATTATAGGCGTGAGCCACCGCACCCAGCCTATCTATCTATCTATCATCTATCTATCTATCTATCATCTATCTATCTATCCATCTATCTATCTATCTGTCTATCTATCTACATCTATTGAGACAGGATCTCACTCTATCTACCCAGAATGGAGTGCAGTGGTGCAATCTTGGCTCACTGCAGCCTCAACCTCCCTGGCTCAAGTGATCCTCCCACTTCAGCCTTCTGAGTAGCTGGGACCACAGGTGCAAGCAACCACCCCAGGCTAATTTTTTTATTTTTAGTTTTTGTAGAGACGGGGTCTTCCTATGTTGCCCAGACTGGTCTCGAATTCCTGGACTCAAATGATCCTCCTGCCTTGGCCTCCCAAAGTGCCAGGATTACAAGTGTGAGCCACTGTGCCCTGCCTCTCCTCCATTTCCTTTGTGCTTTTAAATATTTATTAATGTATGTATTTATGTTTCTTCTGTACCCTTCAGAAATGAATACTTCCCAGTTTGAATGTGCCACCTGTTTCCTGGCCAGGACCCTGACTGCTACATCTATGAGAGGTCCTTGCCCTGCCCCATTCCCTCCCTAGCCCCACTCCCCTCTGTTTCCTTCATGTTGCATACCACAATTTCCAATTGTCTCCTCTATTTGTTACTCCTCCCACACCCGCTGTTTCTCCCACTAGACTGTAAGCTCCATGAAGGCAGGGACTTCATCAGTTCTGTTATCATTATATTCCTAGTTCCTTGCAGTGTCTGGTACATTGTAGGCATTTAATCAATATTTCTTGAATGAATGAATTGGGAGCAGGAATTCTATACTTTTTACATCTTTAGTATTAGCCATGGCAGGTATTCAGTGGTGCTTAACTGATGTGGTTTTTTGGTTTGTTTGTTTGTTTAGACAGTCTTGCTTTGTCACCCAGGCTGGAGTGCAGTGGTGTGATCTCAGCTCACTGCAACCTCCGCCTCCCGGGTTCAAGCAGTTCTCCTGCCTCAGCCTCCCAAGTCACTGGGATTAAAGGTGCACACCACCACGGCTGGCTAATTTTTGTATTTTTAGTAGAGACGGGGTTTTACCATGTTGGCCAGGCTGGTCTTGAACTCCTGACCTCAAGAGATCCACCCCTCTTGGCCTCCCAAAGTGCTGGGATTACAGGCATGAGCCATTGTGCCCAGCTTCAACTGATGTTCTGTGTTCTCACATGGCCCTACCCTTGAGGCCAGAAGGTCTCAGTGTAGGACACAAACTTGAGAGTTAGAACCAAAGTGGGTTTAAATGTGGCCTCATGTACAGTATGTGTTTAAATTAACCTTAGAGAGAGTTTGAGCTGAGGAAATGCTTGGAAAGGTGTGTTTGAAGGTGGAATTTCTCATTTACCCACATTTAAAGGTGCACATAAATAGATTTGTGAGACAGCATGTGTTTGAGGCAAATGGCATCACTGAATTAGTTTGGATTTAAGTATGTGAGCTTTAGAGTGAGTCGGTGAAAGTTTAAACATTATACCTTGAGGCCAGGTGCAGCGGCTCACGCCTGTAATCCCCCACTTTGGGAGGCCGAGGCGGAAGGATTGCTTGAGCTCAGGAGTTCCAGATCAGCCTGGGCAAGATGACAAAACCCCATCTCTACAAAAAAGCACAAAAATTAGCCAGGCATGGTGGTGTGCACCTGTACTCTCAACTACTTGGGAGGCTGAGGTGGGAGGATCACTTGAGCCCAGGAAGTGGAGGTTGAAGTGAGCTGAGATGGTGCCACTGCACTCCAGCCTGGGTGGCAAAGCCAGAGCCTGTCTCAAAACAAACAAACAAACAACAACATTAAAGCTTGAGTATGAATACTTCAAAGTCCAGCCCAAACCCTGTATATGTGTCTACAACAGGGCAATCCCAGGCTTTTTTTTTTTTTTTTTTAAGATGGTCTCACTGTGTTGCCCAGGCTGGAGTGCAGTGGCACAATCACAGCTCACTGCAGCCCTGACCTCCCAGGCTCAGGTGATCTTCCCACCTCAACCCCTCAAGTAGCTGGAACTACAGGCACGTGCCATCATACCTGGCTAATTTTTGTATTTTTTGTAGAGACAGGGTTTCTCCATGTTGCCCAGGCTGGTCTCGAACTCCTGGGCTCAAGGGATCCTCCCGCCTCAGCCTCCCAAAGTGCTGAGATTACAGGCATGAGCCACTGCAGTCAAGTTAGCTTTGATTTTTACCCGGATTATATGAACTCAGCCTTGATGGAGTAACTGGCTAGTGCTTGCCTGGTTCTGTTTGGTTAATTAAAAATTAGAGGCTCCGCTCGGTGACTCAGCGCTTGTAATCCCAGCACTTTGGGGGGCCAAGGTGGGTGGATCACTTGAGGTCAGGAGTTCCAGACCAGCCTGGCCAACATGCTGAAATCTCATCTCTACTAAAAATAAAAATATTAGTCGGGCATGGTGGTGCGTGCCTGTAGTACCAGCTATTTGGGAGGCTGAGGCAGGAGAACTGCTTGAACTCGGGAGGCAGAGGTTGCAGTGAGCTGAGATCGTGCCACTGCACTCCAGCCTGGCTGAAAGAGCAAGACTCGCATTTAAAAAAAAAAAAAAAAAAATTAGAGGCTGGGCTCGGTGGCTCATGCCTGTAATCCCAGCACTTTGGGAGGCCAAGGCGGATGGGTCACTTGAGGTCAGGAGTTTGAGACCAGCCTGGCCAAGGTGGTGAAACCCCATCTCTATTAAAAATACAAAAATTAGCTAGGTGTGGTGGCACGTGCCTGCAATCCCAGCTAACTTGGGTGGCTGAGGCGGGAGAATCACTTGAATCTAGGAGGCAGAGGTTGCAGTGAGCCAAGATTGCACCACTGCACTCCATAAAATATATATTTTTTGGGGGGGTGGGGGTGACAGAGTCTCACTCTGTCTCCCAGGCTGGAGTGCAGTAGCACATTCTCAGCTCACTGCAGCCTCAACTTCCTGGGCTTAAGGGATCCTCCCACCTCAGGCTCCTGAGTAGCTGGGATTACAGGTGCATGCCACCATATGTGGCTAATTTTTGTATCTTTTTTGTAGAGACAGAGTTTCACTTTGTTGCCCAGGCTGGTCTCGAATTCCTAAGCCCTGGTGATCATCCCACCTCAGCTTCCCAAAGTGCTGAGGCTACAGGTATAGAAAATATTTCTAAACATGGGGTTCAAGTAGCAGGAAAGGCATTCTTGCCAAGAAATAGGTTGGATAGCCTCCTCTTGATTTTTTTTCTGTCTTACAGAGGAAGGGTCGGTATCTCAGTTCTGAAGTGGCACTTAGGTCTGTCTGCTTCTAAAGCCACACCTTTACCTGGGAGGTGGATGGATGGGTTTCAGAGGGTCTGTCCATGAATTCCTGAAACTCCATGCAAATCTTATATATGAGTGCATATTGTTTTTGCTTTGACTCCATAGCTTTCTTCAGCTTCTCAAAGGGACCCAGATACAAAGGTAAAGACCCATTGACCAGGAGCCAAATACAGATCTTGGGAGGATGCCAGTCCCTCCAGCAGAGGGCAGTGGCACCCACATTCACCGACCTCCTTGACCTTGTAATGCTGGTTATCAAGAGCTTGGAGAGGTTGAGCCAGGTAGACCTGACCCAAGGGCACCAAAAGACAACTCAGACCTTCCCCTGCCCTCCCTGTTGGGTTGGTTTTGAGATCCCATTTTCAACCCCAGTTACCACATCATGGGATGCATCAGCGCTCAAGCAGTGGCTCTGAGAAAGATCACCTTCTCCCTTCAACTTCCTGAAAGGGCCTGGAATATTCTTCCCAGAGACAAATATCTTTCCAAGCTTTGTTGCTCCTTCGTCAATCTTGATTTCTCTTGCTTCTTTTAAGAACATGTTTGGACCACCAGGACTACCATTGATCCAGAGGTCCTGGTCGGAAGACATTTTTTCAGTGGAAATTTGAGTGAATTAACTTTGATTCTCAGTTGGATAACCCGTACCCATAGATAAACACCCTAGCTCCTCAACATTTTTTTTTTTTTTTGAGGTGGAGTTTTGCTCTTGTCCCCCAGGCTGGAGTGCAATGGCATGATCTTGGCTCACCACAACCTCTGCCTCCCTGGCTCAAGCGATTCTCCTGCCTTAGCCTCCCAAGTAGCTGGGATTACAGGCATGCGCCACTGTGCCTGGCTAATTTTGTATTTTTAGTAGAGACGGGGTTTCTCCATGTTGGTCAGGCTGGCCTTGAACTCCTGACCTTAGGTGATCCACCCGCCTCAGCCTCCCAAAGCACTGAGATTACAGGCGTGAGCCACCGCGCCCGGCCAGCTCCTCAACTTTTAAGAATGGTTTCACTTTCTTCTTATCTCTTTTGTTACTCTCCCACGCATAAAGTCTCCATCTTGGTGAAACTGTTTCTGGAAAGCTTTGGGCTTTCCAACAAGCTCTTGAAGAGGTTACTCCTTCCTTCCTGTTTGCATTTTCTTTCCCATCCTTCAGTTTCTTCTTCCGCCATTGAGCCTTTTCTGACTGAAAAGAAGCAGTGGAGGGCTGGTCACGATGGCTCATGCCTGTAATCCCAGCACTTCGGGAGATGAAGGTGGGCAGATCACCTGAGGTCAGGAGTTTGAGACCAGCCTGGCTAACATGGTGAAGCCCCGTCTCTACTAAAAATACAAAAAAGCAGCCAGTCATGATGGCATGTGCCTGTAGTCCCAGCTACTCTGGAGACTAAGGCAGGAGAATCGCTTGAGCCCAGGAGGCAGAGGTTGCAGTGAGCCGAGATTGCACCATTTCACTCCAGCCTGGGCAACAGAGCAAGACTCTGTCTCAAAAAAAAAAAAGAAAAGCACTGAAGCATAGAGGTTAAGGACTCAGAAGGATTAAGGAAGCAAGCCTTGTAGCTAACTGGTGAGAGAGTCTTGCAGGAGAAGAGAGGAACAAGTGCAATGGCCCCTGGGTGGGAGGCTGTTTGGCCCTTTAGAGGCACAGTGGATGGACAGAGTGCGCCAACAGGAGATAAAGTTAGAGGTATGATGGACTCAGATAGTGTAGGGCCTTGCAGGGCATGCCAAAGACTTTGGTCTAACTCTGAGTGAGAGGGGAAGGCCCTAGATGGTTTCAGGAGGGGGAATGACACCATCTCTCTTTTTTTTTTTTTTTTTTTTACAGAACCACTCTGACCATGGCGTTGAGAATAGAATGTTGGGGGCAAGGGCAAGAGAGCCAAGTAGAAGACCCTTATAATGATCCAAGAATGATGGGAAAGGAGGTGGTAAGGAGAGGCTGGCTTCTGGATATACTTTGAAGGTAGAGCTGATGGGATTTGCTGATACATTGGATGTGAGGTTTAAGAATAAAGAAAGAGGAGTTAAGGATGATTTTAAGGTTTTTGGTGTGAGACAATGGAAAGATGGAGTTGACACTGAGATGGGAAAAACTAGGAGAAAAAAGTTTGGATGGGAGGGGTTGGAATCGGTGCAATTTTGGGTAGGTTAAGTTTGGAGATGCCTGTTAGACCCAGTTTATATGCTGCCCCATCTTCTCTCAATCCTCTCTGCTGCCCCAAGCCTGGACTCTCCCTTGATTGTTTACTCAAAGAAGAGCCCTGAGGCCGGGTGTGGTAGCTCACGCCTGTAATTCCAGCACATTGGGAAGCTGAGGCAGGTAGATCACCTGAGGTCAGGAGTTCAAGACCAGCCTGGCCAATATGGTGAATCCCCATCTCTACTACAAATACAAAAATTAGATAGGTGTGGTGGCACATGCCTGTAATTCCAGCTACTCGGGAGGCTGAGATGGGAGAATCGCTGGAACCTGGGAGGCAGAGGTTACAGTGAGCCGAGACTGCGCCATTGCACTCCAGCCTGAGAAACAAGAACAAAACTCTGTCTCGAAAAAAAAAAGAAGAAGAAGAAGAAGCAATGTGGCCACCGCAGTCAAATGCCTCCTCTGCTGAGATGGAAGGCTGCCTCAGTCTTTCCCAGGGTGAGCGCCAGGCTCCAGCTTGACCCCATCATAAGCTGCAACAGGAAGTGCATAATACTCCGGGGATTAGACTGCAGAGGCTACAGGTCTTCCACTGTTTCTGAACCCAGATTAAATTCTCAACCAGGGCTGAGGGAGCTGTCCTCCCCAGTGCAGCCCAAAGAGGCCGGAGAACACAACTTAGAAGTGCAGAGGTAAACTTCTAACACTGAAAGACAGGAGAGGAGGAGTCAACAGATGAATTCCATTTTCTTCTGCAGGCCAGAAATCAACTTTCTCCTTCCCAAGATGCAGCAGCATCGAGGTGTTGTGGTTCCAGCATCGGCCTCTCTGGAGATGTTCCCACATGACCAAGCGACTAGCTGTGTTTTCTTGTGAATGTTTGGCTCACTCAACAATGCGCCATCTTGGGTTTGCTTTCCCTCACTCCCTGCCTTCTTTCCTTTTCTTTCCCTCTTTTTCAATAGTGCAAGAGTGTGTAAGCTTTGCCTCAGGCTCTGATGTCTAAGGAACCCAGGCTAAGTCAACATTCAAGTGGAAATGCAGAGTAAATAGGGAGGTCAAATGAAGTTAAAAGCATTGCTAAAACCACCTAACATTTAGAGGCTAGGGAGAACAGGGTAAATCAGCAAAGAAAAATGAGAAGGAAGGAACATGGACGGAAGGAAAACCAAGAAAAAATGGTTTCCTGGAAGCCAAATGAAGTAAGTGTTTCAAGAAAGATAACATGATTAACTGGGCCAAATGAAAGAGGGTGGAGAAGTGGCCGTTGGTTTTAACATCAGGGAGGTAATTTTAGGGACATTGACAAGGATGGTCTCCATGGAGTAGTTGGAGCCAAAGTCCAAATGCAGTGAGAGAGACTAGGAGGAGAGGGGCTGGAGGCAGCAAGTGCACACAATTTTTTCTAGAAGTTTATTTCCAAAGAGGGACAAAGAAAAAGGGCAATAGTTTGAGAAGGGGTGGGGTTGACAGTGGGTTTTTTTAGAATGGGAGAACTTGCTCAGGTTTGTACATGGATGGGAATGATTCAGTAAAGATGATAAAACTGATGATGCAAGAAGAGAGAGGAGGGCCAGGCACCATGGCTCACACCTGTAATCCCAGCACCTTGGGAGGCCGAGGCGGGTGGATCACTTGAGGTCAGGAGTTCGAGGCCAGCCTGGCCAACATGGTGACACCCCGTCTCTACTAATAATACAAAAATGAGCTGAGCGTGGTGGCGAGTGCCTGTAATCCCAGCTACTCGGGAGGCTGAGGCAGGAGAATCACCTGAACCCAGAAGGCAGAGGCTGCAGTGAGCTGAGATCGCACCACTGCACTCCAGCCTGGGCGACAGAGGAAGACTCTGTCTCAAAAAAAAAAAAAAAAAAAAGCAAAGAAAAGAAAAAAAAAAAGGAAAAAGAGGCCGGGCCTGGTGGCTCACGCCTGTAATCCCAGCACTTTGGGAGGCCACGGTGGGTGGATCATGAGGTCAAGAGTTTGAGACCAGCCTGGCTAACATGGTGAAACCCCATCTCTACTAAAAATACAAAAATTAGCCGGGCATGGTGGTGCGTGCTTGTAGTCCCAGCTACTCGGGAGGGTGAGGAAGGAGAATCGCTTGAACCTGGGAGGTGGAGGTTGCAGTGAGCCAAGATTGTGCCACTGCAGTCCAGCCTGGGCGACAGAGTGAGACTCCATCTCAAAAAATAAATAAGTAAATAAAAGAGAAAAGAAATGCCGAGACTTCCTCTATTCCAGAGGGCTAGAAGTAGAAGGTTTATTTCTAAGAAAAGGGAGAATGCTGGACATCTGGAATTTCCTCTCCATGGATGCCTGGGTCTCTGGGGCCCAACTTTTAAAGTTGAACACTTACTTTTTGATGTGGTTAGAAGCCCTGAGCCCACAATATGTTCCCAAGAGTACTTAATTAAATGGGAATCTGGTGTGCATCTGTGACTAATTAATGCTGATCAAAAACAATTAAATATTAAATGTCAGTGGTTTCTTACCTGGTTTCTTACCAATAATTGCAAAGGGCTGAATGCAATTATCAAGTCCTGACCACCGTAAGAGCCAAGTTCACGTGAAAATAATGAACGACTAAAACAGAGCCAATGAAGGAGCAGATTTTGTGAATGTTTTAAAAATTGAAGCAACGAAATGCTAACCATCAGGGCAAAGGTATTAGTCAGAGTTCTCTTCCTCAGCCTATGGGTGTAGAAGAGTCCTCTCTCCAAGAGAAAGAACGGAAGCCCCACTTAGCAATGTAGCAAACATTTCTAACAGTTCTCCTCATAGTAAAATGTTTTCATGTGCTGATAACTGTTATAGGATATAAATATATATAATGATGTAATTCACTCAACAAGTATTTGATGAGGACTTGATTTGGCCAGGTTCTATGCTAAGCTCTGGGAATAAAGAAACACTGAAGAACTCTCCATCTTCAAGGTCTAGTCTAAATACCCTAACACCCACCATTATCAGAACCACCTGGAGTGCATTGCCCTTTTCCTCTCTAGTTCAATTAGTATGATTAGGGGCTGCTGTTGTCTCCTGGTTTCCTAAACAACATATATAGTTTTAAATTTATTGTACTGCTTATTTTGGGGTGATTTTTAAAGATGGTAGCAGAAATGTCTTTATTGTGCCATCTTGAAGCTGGCAGGCCCCCACGCCCCTCGTGGTCCTGGTGAGAGGTGAGACACATCAAGCGGATCCCACAGATGAACTGCTTCTTCCCTTTGGGAGCAATGTGGGGGATTGAAGAAAAAAGACCAAAGGCAGTGGCATGGATCCATATGGTTGTTGAGAGCCAGAAGAATGAGTCAAGCCCAGCAGATCATCCAGCAAAGGCATGGGTGGAGGATAGAAACCGTAATGGAAAGCCAAAACAAAGACAGCTGAGAACCAAGAAACTTATGAACAAGGAGTAGCAGGGTGGAAAAACAAGGAGGTAGTCTGGGAGCATTCCAGAGACAAACTGGGGATGCTTGTGGCAACTTTTTTTTTTTTTTGAGATGAAATCTCACTCTGTCACCCAGACTGGAGTGCAGTGGTGCGCTCTCGGCTCACTGCAACCTCTGCCTCCTGGGTTCAAGCAATTCTCCTGTCTCAGCTTCCCGAGTAGCTGGGACTACATGCGCGCGCTACCACGCCCAGCTATTTTTTTTTGTATTTTTAGTATAGACGAGGTTTTGCCATGTTGACCAGGCTGGTCTTGAACTCCTGGCCTCAGGTGATCCTCCTGACTCGGCCTCCCAAAGTGCTGGGATTACAGGCATGAGCCACAGCTCTGGGTCTCTTGTGGCAACTTTAAATCTCACCCCTGCGCTGACTTGAATATGCTGCTCGGGTCATTTCAAGGGATCGTGGTGGTTGGACAGCCTGATGCTATATCCTCCACTGGCCATCTCTAAAGCGAAGAGTAAACCCCCTTCAGGAAAGCCTGAGTTCTGAGCCTTTGTAAACTGTAAAGCTATAGGAAGTACTCATTTGATGTTCTTGCAATGCTGCTTGTATTTCAAATTCTTTATCTGTAAAGAGAAGACAACTGCAGTTCTCTCCACCTATTTTACAGATGCATAGGGATGCTGTGTGGATTAATGAGACCTTCAGCCTGACTTTCCCCCTCGGCTGTGCAGGATGCTCCTAAAGGGGACTGTCTATCCTGAGGCTCAGACACATCTATCTTTAGCTTAAAGCTGAACGGAAGAAGCTTAAATGCTTATCACTAAATGAAAGAAGCCAATCTGCAAAAGTTGCATAGTATATGATTTCAACTATATGATATCCTGGAAAAGGCAAAAAAAAATACAGAGTCAGGCCGGGCACGGTGGCTCATGCCTATAATTCCAGCACTTTGGGAGGCTGAAGTGTGTGGATCACCTGAGGTCAGGAGTCCAAGGCCAGCCTGGCCAACATGGCGAAATCCCATCTCTACTAAAAAATACAAAATTTAGCCAGGCGTGGTGGCAGGTGCCTGTAATCCCAGCGACTCAGGAGGCTGAGGCAGGGAGAATTGCTTGAACAAAACAAAAACCAAAAAAAGGACAGAGGCAGTAAAAAGATCAGTGGTGTCCAGGTGTCGCGGGGAGGGAGGGAAGAATCGGCAGAGCACAGAGGATTTTAGGACAGTGAAAATGCTCTGTATGATACTTTTATGATGGATACATGTCATTATACTTTTTTTTTTTTTTTTTTTGAGACAGAGTCTCACTCTGTTGCCGAGGCTGGAGTGCAGTGGTACAATCTCGGCTCACTGCAACCTCTGTCTCCTGGGTTTGAGTGATTCTTCTGCCTTAGCCTCCCAAGCAGCTGGGATTACAGGCACGCACCACTATACCCGGCTAATTTTTGTAGTTTTTAGTAGACAGGTTTTGCCATGTTGCCCAGGCTGGTCTCGAACTCCTGGGCTCAAGTGATCCACCCACCTTGGCCTCCCAAAGTGCTGGGATTACAGGTGTGAGCCACTGCGCCTGGCCGTCATTATACGTTTGTCCAAACCCACAGAATGTACAACATCTAGAGTGAATCCAAATGTGACCTATGGACTTTGGGTGATAATGATGTGTCAATGTGGATTCATCAACTGTAGTGTATGTACTGCTCTGGTGAGGGATATTGATAATGGGGAGCACTGTGCATGTGTTGGGGAAGGGGGTATATGAGAAATCTCAGTTTCTTCTGCTTTTTTTTTTGTATTTTTAAATTATTTTTTTAAATTTTGAGACAGGGTCTCACTCTGTGGCCCAGGCTGCAGTTCAATGGCACAATCTTGGGATCTTGGCTCACTGCAGCCTCAACCTCCTGGGTTCAAGTGATCCTCCTGCCTCAGCCTCCCATGTAGCCGGGACTACAGGCATGTGCCACCACAGCTGGATAACTTTGATTTTTTTGTAGAGACTGGGTCTCACTTTGTTGTTCAGGCTGGTCTCGAACTTCTGGGCTCAAGCAAGCCTCCCGTCTCAGCTTCCCAAAGTGCTGGGATTACAGACATGAGCCACCGTGCCTGGCCATCTTCTGCTTAATTTTCCTGTGAACCCCAAACTGCTCTTAAAAAATAAAGTAATTTAGGCCAGGCGCGGTGGCTCACACTAGTAATCCCAGCACTTTGGGAGGCCGAGGCGGGTGGATCACGAGGTCAGGAGTTCGAGACCAGCCTGGCCAACATAGTGAAACCTCGTCTCTACTAAAAATACAAAAATTAGCCAGGTGTGGTGGCACACACCTGTAGTCCCAGCTACTTGGGAGGCTGAGGTGGGAGAACTGCTTGAACGCGAGAGGCAGAGGTTGCAGTGAGCTGAGACCATGCCATTTTACTCCAGCCTGAGTGACAGAGTGAGACTCTGCTCAAAAAAATAATAATAATTATAATAATAAAATAAAGTATTTATAAAAAAAAATAGTCACCAGCATTCACAAGAGAGATCAGGGCTGTATTTACTAATAGGGAAATCACCCACCTAGAGGGACTGAAATCTTAAGAATTTTTCAGAGAAGATGGAGTTTTGAGGGATAAAAAGAAAGACAAGCATAGTCTTAAATTACACCGATTGTTAGGAGCTGCAAGAGAAAGTTAAGCCAGGAAAGCCCTAGGGATGAAAGAGGAGGAAGAGATAAAAGAAGAAAAAGCAAACAAGGATAATAAGTTCAGAAAGGGCACTGCACACAGAGTTGCAAGAAAGGGAGATGGTCGAATGTGCCCCATACTGCAGACAGGGAGAGATGAAGGAGAATTTTTTTAAAGCCATGGAATAAGAATATTAAGAGGGTGCAATTCTCTGCAGATGTAGTATCTTAAGACACCGGTGAAGCAGAAACCAGAGAGCAGCGGGTTCAAGACAAGTACAGAAAACTGGTTCATAACACAGGAAAAGAGAAGAAAATTGGCTAATACCCACATTCAAAGTGGGCTCCAGAAGGATTAAAGACCTAAATGTGAAAGGTAAAAATGTGTTCGAAGCAAGGACATAGTGTAGGGGGATACATTTGTGGCCTAAAGAATGGAGATGGATTTTTTTTTTTTTTTTGGAAACAGGGTCTCCCTCTGTCACCCAGGCTGGAGTGCAGAGGCTTGATCTCAGCTCACTGCAACCTCCACCTCCTGGGTTCAAGGGATTCTCCTGCCTTAGCCTCCCGAGTAGCTAAGATTACAGACACCAATCACCATGTCTGGCTAATTTTTGTATTTTAATAGAGACAGGGTTTCACCATGTTGGTCACGCTGGTCTCAAACTCCTGACCTCAAATGATCCACCCACCTCAGCCTCCTGCAGTGCTGGGATTACAGGCGTGAGCCACCACACCTGGCCGGAGATGGATCTTTTAAACAAAACTCTCAAAGCATAAATCCTTAAGGAGGAAAATTTATTAACTTGGCTATATCAAAATTAAGGAATTCTGCTCCAAGAAATAACACTAAGAGAAAGCTAACAGGTTGATGATAGATTGAAGGAAGACACTCACAATGTCTAAAGCTGACAAGAAGCTAATATTTAAAATGCATAGGGGTCTGGGCACGGTGGCTCACGTCTGTAATCCCAGCACTTTGGGAGGCCAAGGCAGGCAGATCGCCTGAAGTCAGGAGTTCAAGACCAGCCTGGCCATCATAGAGAAATCCCATCTCTACTAAAAATACAAAAAATTAGCTGGGCATGGTGGCGGGCACCTGTAATCCCAGCTCCTGCCCTGAGGCAGAAGAATTGCTTGAACCCAGGAGGCAGAGGTTGCAGTGAGCTGAGATTACGCCATTGCACTCTAGCCTGGGGAATAAGAGTGAAACTCCATTTCAAAAAAATACATAAATAAATGAATAAAAATGTATAGGGAATGCCTGCACATCACTATGAAAAAGACAGACTCTGTGGAGGGTGCTGTGATAGTCTCACAGATCCCCTGTGTCAGCGGCTGAGGTACTTACTACCCCAGCTCAGCCAAAGAGTGTTGCTTTGTCCAAGATCAAGTCCCCTTCCCAAAGGCATCCTACATCCAATGACTGGTCCAGGAGGGAGTATCAATGCCTCGCTTGCTAGCCTAGAGGCAAGATGTATTAGTCCATTTTCACCCTGCTGATAAAGACACACCCAAGATTGGGCAATTTACAAAAGAAAGGGGTTTATTGGACTAACAGCTCCATGTGGCTGGGGAGGCCTCACCATGGTGGAAGGTGAAAGGCACATCTCACATGGTGGCAGACAAGAGAAGAGAGAGCTTGTGCAGGGCAACTCCCCCTTATAGAACCATCAGATCTCGTGAGATGTATTCACTATAACGAGAACAGCACAGGAAAGACATGCTCCTGTGATTCAAATACCTGCCACCAGGTCTCTCTCACAACATGTGGGAATTCAAGATGAGATTTGGGTGGGAACACAGTCAAACCATATCACAAGACAACTCCAAAAAATCCATCTCAGGCCGGGCGCAGTGGCTCACACCTGTAATCCTAGTACTTTGAGGGGCCAAGGTGGGTGGTGACAGAAGTTCGAGACCAGCCTGGCCAACATGGTGAAACCCCATCTCTACTAAAAATACAAAAATTAGTCCAGCATGGTGGTGTGTGCCTGTAATCCCAGCTACTTGGGAGGCTGAGGCAGGCAAATCGCTTGAACCCGGGAGGTGGAGGTTGCAGTGAGCCAAGATCATGCCACTGCACTCTAGCCTGGGTGACAGAGCAAGATTCTGTCTTAAAAAAAAAAAATCTATCCCAGCTCCAGAGCACCCCATGGTTCTTTCTGAAGCCTTCAGAGCAGCTTCGTCACAGTTCAGCTTCTCCCTCTGTCCAATTCTGCTTCTCTCACTCACTTGCTTGCAGGCATCAATCCCTGGAATACTACCTCCCTAATAAACTTCTTGCCTTCAGATTTCAGACTCAGAATCTGTTTCACAGATATCTTAGTCCATCCAGGCTGCTATAACAAAATATCTTAGGCTGGAGAATCTACAAACAACAGAAATCAATGGCTCATAGTTCTGAAGGCTTGCAAGTCCAGGATCAAGGTGCCAGCAGAATTGGTGTCTGGCGAGGGTCTACTCCCCACACCTGGCACCCTCTTCCTGTGTCTTCTTATGGTAGAAGGGCGAACAAGCTCCCTTGGGCTCCTTTTAGAAAAGCACTGATCCCAGATCTAATCACTTCCCAAAGGTGCCACCTCTTAGCACTACCACAGTGGAGAGTAAGTTTCAACATATGAATTGAGGTAGGGGATGCAAACATCCGCATCACAGCAGCAGAGAACTCAACCTAGGTCAGCTGACACTCAAAGTAGTCTTAGGAAGCAAACTAAAATGAGATCTCAGAGCTGGATCACCTGCCATTTAGCCGGCAACGAAGACCCTGTCACTGGTCATTTGTGGAGTACCAATAGCCTCTGGCATGCAATTGTGTGACAGTTGTTAAGATTTTCGCTGATGGTGGACTAGAGTGGGACATGAGAGAAATAAACTGATAAGTGCAATCTACCAGGTGTTTGAGAGTTTTAAAGACTTTGGAATTGGATAGTGTCTTGCTTCCTTTAGGCTGCTATAACAAAATACCTTAGACTTGCTAATTTATAAATAATAAAAATTTATTTCTCACCGTTCTGGAGGCTGGGAAGTCCAAAATCAAGGCACCAGCAGATTCAGTGTCTGGTGAAGGGTTCCTGTCTGTTTCCAAGCTGGCAGCTTCTTGCTGTATCTTCACATGGTGGAAGGGACACATACCATGTCCTCACATGGTGGAAGGGATGGAAGGGCAAAATAGGTTTCTTCAAGCCCTTTCATAAGGACACAAATCTCATTCACAAGGGTGGCGTTCTCATGACCTTAGCACCTCTTTAAGACTCTACCTCTTTTTTTTTTTTTTTTTTTTTTTTTTTTTTAGGCAGGGTCTCACCTCATCACCCAGGCTGGAGTGCAGTGGCACAATCTCAGCTCATTACAACCTCCACCTCCTGGGCTCAAGTGATCCTCCCACATCAGCCTCCCAAGTAGCTGGGACTATAGGTGCATGCCACCATGCCCAGTTAATTTTTGTATTTTTCATAGAGATGGGGTCTTAACATGTTGCCCAGGCTGCTCTTGAATTCCTGGGCTCCAGTGATCTGCCTGCTTCGGCCTCCCAAAGTGCTGGGATGATGGGTGTGAGACACCACACCTGGCCCCACCTCTTAATACTATTGCATTGGGAATTAATTTTCAACATGAATTTTGGAAGGACACATTCAAACCATAGCAGATGGCAATTGTTTTAGGCTATCAGTGCAATGGAGAAGGACAATGTAAGGCTGAGGGTGAATAATCACCAACAGAAGGTGAATTCATCAGTGTGATTCCTAGAAAAATCAGTATATTAATACGAAGTCCTTATTGTCAAATATTAATTTGATTCTCTCCAGATCAGCAAAAGGGACTTTATGTGAAGCAGAATATCTAGTGTTTAGAATATCAGCTTCTTGCTCAGCAGGCTGAGGTGGGAGGATCACCTGAACCCGGGAGATTGAGTTTGGAGTGAGCTCTGACTGTGCCACTGCACTCCAGCCTTGATGACAGAATGAAATCCTGTCTCAAAAAAAAAAAAAAAAGAGAGAAGAAGAAGAAGAAAGAAGAAGGAGAAGGAGGAGGAGGAGGAGGAGGAGGAGGAGAAGAAGAAGAAGAAGAAGAAGAAGAAGAAGAAGAAGAAGAAGAAGAAGAAGAAGAAGAAGAAGAAGAGGAAGAAGAGGAAGAAGAAGAATGCGGCGGTGAAGGCGGGGCGCGGCAATCCTAGCACCTTGGGAGGCCGAGGTGGGTGGGTCACTTGAGGTCAGAAGTTCGAGACCAGCCTGGCCAACATGGCAAAACCCCGTCTCTACTAAAAAATACAAAAATTAGCTGGGTGTGGTGGTGTGTGCCTATAATCCCAGTCACTCCAAAGGCTGAGGTAGGAGAATTGCTTGAACCCAGGAGGTGGAGGTTGCAGTGAGCCAAGATTGCGCCATTGCATTCCAGCCTGGGTGACAACAGTGAAACTCCATCTCAAAAAAAAAAAAAAGTGAAGAAAAGAACAAAAGAATATCAGCGTCTTATGGGCAGAGATTTGTGGCTCCTGTTCACTGATACTTCCAGATGTCCAGAACAGTGTCTGGCATATGGTAAGAGCTAAGTACATATTTGGGTAATAAATGTCTGAATATAACTTTAATAATTTGATTAGACATTCCATGAAATCCCCAAGAGTAAGGAAATAGGGCTAAGAAAGCCTTAACAGAAAGAAAGGCAAGAACTAGGGAAATGGATGGGGCTTAAATGAGAGAGCAATAGATAATAATAATAATTAATGCTAACACATTGAGCATGTATCTCTTTAGGGATTGCTTATACTAGTCAGTAAATATCTAAGGCTCTTGTATTCATTATCTCATTTGATCCTTTCAACCACCCTAGGAGGTAAGTATTATGGTCTCCACTTACAGATGAGGACACTGAAGCAAAGAGAGGTTAAATGAGTTGCCCAAGGTCACACAGTAAAAAGTTATGCTGACCTTCAAACCCATTCTGTTTTTCTCTGGAGCCAGAGCTCTCAATAAAAATAAATGCAAGCGGCTGGGCACGGTGGCTCACGCCTGTAATCCCAGCACTTTGGGAGGCTGAGGCGAATGGATCACGAGGTCAGGAGATCGAGACCATCCTGGCTAACATGGTGAAACCCCATCTCTACTAAAAATACAAAACATTAGCCAGGTGTGGTGGTGGGCACCTGTAGTCCCAGCTACGCGGGAGGCTGAGGCTGGAGAATGGCGTGAACCTGGGAGGCGGAGCTTGTAGTGAGCCGAGATGGCACCACTGCACTCCAGCGTGGGTGACGGAGCAAGACTCTAACAAACAAACAAACAAAAAACAAACAAACAAAAAACCGCAGGCACCTTCTATAATCCAGGTACTATTCTTCTTTTTTTTTTTTTTTTTGAGACAGGGCCTCACTCTGATGCCCAGGCTGGAGTGCAGTGGTGAAATCTTGACTCACTGCAGCCTTGGCCTCCTGTCTCAGCCTCCCTAGTAGCTGGGACTACCAGCATGTGCCAACACCTGGCTAATTTTTGTATTTTTTGTAGAGACAAGGTCTTGCTATGTTGCCCAGGCTGGTTTTGAATTCCTGGGCTCAAGTGATCCTCCTGCGTTGGTCTCCCAAAGTCCTGGGATTACAGGTGTGAGCCACCCTGCCCGACCCAGGTACTGGTCTAAGCATCACACACTTGCTACCCTACAACACATCTATTTGCTGGCAATATTATTGTCACCGTCATGCCTGTGTTATAGACCAGGAAACGAAGGCATAGAGAGGTTAAGTGATTTACTTAAAGCCACATATAAATAAGCAGAAAGGCTAGATTTGAGCTCGGACAGTCTAGCCCCAGCTTCCAAGCTCATAACTAATAAATACTGCCCTGCTGCTTGGCTAAGTGAGGGGCAAGCCTGATTATCGGCATTTAGGTTGCAACATGTGATCAGTTTGATTTGGTGAAATAAACACAGACTTCAGGAATAGATAGCACTGAGTTTGAACATCTGATTTTCCAGTGACTGGCTGGGTGACTTTCCCCAGTTGTAAAATGCAAAGAAAAACCATATCCAGGCCGGGCGTGGTGGCTCATGTCTGTAATCCCAGCACTTTGGGAGGCCTAGGTGGGCGGATCATCTGAGGTCAGGAGTTCGAGACCAGCCCGGCTAACATGGTGAAACTCCGTCTCTACTAAAAATAAAAAAATTAGCTGGGTGTGGTGGCATGAGCCTGTAATCCCAGTTATTTGGGGGGCTGAGGCAGGAGAATCACTTGAACCCAGGAGGCATAGGTTGCAGTGAGCCAAGATCGCACCATTGCACTCCAGCCTGGGCAAAAAGAACAAAACTCCGTCTCAAAAAAAAAAAAAAAAGAAAAAAGAAAATTCATATCCACCTTGCAATTGTGAGGAGTAATGACGTCATGAATATAAAGTTCCTGGCAGAGATCCTGGCATGATCAAGACATTTTAATGACTTTTTTTTCCTCCCATCTTGCTGAAGATATTTAG
Source organism: Nomascus leucogenys (assembly GCF_006542625.1). Taxonomy (NCBI): domain Eukaryota; kingdom Metazoa; phylum Chordata; class Mammalia; order Primates; family Hylobatidae; genus Nomascus; species Nomascus leucogenys. Next base: position 19,814,882 of record NC_044404.1, on the reverse strand, counting down.
CTTAGATCAGGGGTCTTAACTCTCTTGTGCCACAGACCCCCTTTAGCAGTCTGGGGAAGCTGATGAGGCCTTTCTCAGAATATTTATTTTATTATTATTATTATTGTTGTTGTTTTTGAGACAGGGTCTCACTCTGTTGCCCAGGGTGAAGCATAGTAGTACCATCACAGCTCACTGCAGCCTCGACCTCTCTTGACTCAGGTGATCCTCCCACCTCAGCCTCCCAAGTAGCTGGGACTGCAGGCGAGCACCGCCACACCCAGCTACTTTTTGTATTTTTTTTTTGTAGAGACAGGGTTTCACCATGTTGCCCAGGCTGGTAACTCCTGGGCTCAAACACTCCACTCACCTTGGCCTCCCAGTGTGCTGGGATTACAGGTGTGAGGCACCGCACCCAGCCTCAGAATAATGACTTTACATACAAACAATAAAATGCACAGGACTACAAGGGAGGTCAAATATAGTGAAATACCATTATCAAAAATGTTTCAAATTTAAATTTATGATATAATAATTTATGAGCTTGTTAATGCATTAAGTAATAAGACTTAATGGCAGATCCAAAACGACCAAAAATTCAAAGAAGTGATGAGGGTAAAAGATATTTGGGGATAATCCAGAGCACCTGTTGTGTGAGATAAAAATACCAGTATAAAAAAAAAATATACCAGTGGTTTCTATCAGTGACAGGAGCCAGTCCTGTTAAGTCTACAGGGGTTTGTTGCCTACACTCACAATGGAAGAAAATGCTAAATTCCAGCATGAGGTTAGTGAAGGGAAAAGAAAAAAAGGTGTAATTTTTTTTCCATCCAAGTTCACAGACCCCTGGGTTAAGAACAGCTGGTGTAGAGGAAGGCAGTGGAGAGGAAACTCTGGAACTAGCCAGTTTGTTTGGAAGCGCTTCGTATATGGGCCTCTTCAGTCATCTTCTTGGATGTTATTGATTTGGCCCTGTACGGAGAGCAGTGATACATGTCAAATTCACAATTCTCAAAGCATAACTGCTGATCTTCCCTCCACCCCCAGACCTGCCCCACCCGAAGCCTTCTTCGGCTACGTGGATGGCTCCCTTTTTCCAGTTGCCCAACAAAAATCCTGGTGTTCCCTTGAAGCCTCCCCATCTCACACTCCACATTGAATCCATCAGGAAATCCTGTTAGCTGTGCCTTCCTGACTCTGCCCACTGCTGCCTGCCTCGACTGCTCCTAACCTTGTCTGAGCCGCAATGACTTCTCACCTGGTTACTGCAATGGCCCCGTCTACTCCCCCAGCTTCCTCCTTGTCCCCCTGAAGTTCATTTATTTTTATTTTTATTTTGAAATTAAGTAGAGACATGGTCTCACTATGTTGTCCAGGCTGGTCTTGAACTCCTGAGCTCAAGTGATCCTCCCATCTCAGCCTCCCAAAGTGCTAGGATTACAGGCATGAGCCACCATGCCTGGCCATCCCTGCAGTTCATTTTTTTTTTTTTTTTTTTGAGACGGTGTCTGGCTCTGTCACCCAGGCCGCACAATCTCAGCTCACTGCAGCCTCCACCTCCCAGGCTCAAGCCATCCTTCCACCTCAGCCTCCCAAGTAGCTGGGACTATGGGTGCGTGCCACCATGCCCGGCTAATTTTTGTATTTTTTGTAGAGATGGGGTTTCACCATGTTGCCCAGGATGGTCTTGAACTCTTGGGCTCAAGCAATCTGCCCACCTTGGCCTCCCAAAGTGCTAGGATTACAGGTGTGAGCCACTGCACCCGGCCATCCCTGCTGTTTATTTTTAACACAGCAGGCAGAGTGACCCTTTTTGTGCGGGCTCCTTGCTCGCTTTGCTACAGGCACTTTGGTCTCCTTGCTGCTCCTCAAATATGCTAGGCAAGCTCCTACCTTAGGGCCTTTGCACTGATTTGACTGTTCCCTTTGACAGCAGTAATCTTCCCTCCAACACCAGCATTTCTAATTCTCACATCTCTTTGAACTCTTCATGCAAATGTCATCTCTTCTATGAGGCCTACCCTGATTACCTTATTTATTTGAGAAAAAATAAATAAAGCTGGAGTGCAGTGGCATGATCTCAGCTCACTGCAACCTCTGCCTCCCAGGCTCAAGCGATCCTGCTACCTCAGCCTCCCAAGTAGCTGGGACTACAGGTTCATGCCACCATACCTGGCTAACTTTTATATTTTTAGTGGAAACAGGGTTTCACTATGTTGGCCAGGCTGGTCTCGAACTCCTGATCTCAAGTGATCCTCCCACCTTGGCCTCCCAAAGTGCTGGGATTACAGACGTGAGCCACTGTGCCTGGCCCCTCATTACCCTCTTTAAATGTGAAACATCTATCTTCAGCCCTCCCAATCCCCTTACCCTGTTCTAATCTTTCTTTCGTTTTTGGCGCTTAAGATCTTACAGCATGTTATATAATTTATCTATTTATTTTCTGTCTTCCTCCTTTTTCCATTTTTCCATCCACCTCCAACTAGAAAATAAACTCCATACGAAAAAGAATCTCTGTTTTGCTCACTGTTATCTTTATAGTACATAATAGGTACTCGATACATGGAGTAAGTCAAGGACGAAAGCATAGCTGGTGGGTTACATGTTGTAGTGAAACAACTCAGACCCCAGAACCAGAGCTGGACTCTTCCCAGCTCTAGCACCAACAAGCTGTGCTACCCTGAGCAACTTACTGCATCTCTCTGAGCTTCCAGGTCCTAGTCTGTAACAAGGAAGTTACAGAAGCTAACCCACAAAGTTGTGAGGATTAAGAGAGCTAGTTAGAGGCCAGGCGAGGTATCTCACGCCTGTAATCCCAGCACTTTGGGAGGCCGAGGTGGGCAGATCATGAGGTCAGGAGTTCGAGACCAGCCTGACCAACATGGTGAAACCCCACCTCTACTAAAAATACAAAAACTAGACGGGTGTGGTGGCACATGCCTGTAATCCCAGGTACTCAGGAGGCTGAGGCAGGAGAATCGCTTGAATCCAGGAGGCAGAGGTTGCAGTGAGCTGAGATTGCGCCACTGCACTCCAGCCTGGGCGACAGAGTGAGACTCCATCTCAAAAAAAAAAGAGAGAGTTACTTGGGGCCAGGCATGGTGGCTCATGCCTGTAATTCCAGCACTTCGGGAGGCCGAGGTGAGTGGGCAAATCACTTGAGCTCAGGAATTCAAAACCAGCCTGGGCAATATGGTGAAACCCTATCTCTACAAAAAATACAAAAAAATTAGCCAGGCACAGTGGCACATGCCTGTAGTCTCAGCTACTCGGGAGGCTGAGGTGGGAGGATTGCTTGAGCCTGGGAGGCAGAGACTGCAGTGAGCTGTGATTGCGCCACTGCACTTCAGCCTGGGTGACAGAGCAAGATCCCGTCTCAAAAAAAAAAAAAAAGAGAAAAAAAGAGCTAGTTGGTCAAGGGCGTGGCGCTTTGCAGGTGTTTAATAAACGCCAGTTCCTGGTCCCCTTCTGATCCGGAATCAGTAACTTCCTCCAGTTGGCACGGAGCCCCTGGACTCCAGTAAAAGAGCCGAGTTTGTGTCCCTTCCCCTCATCATGTTCTCAGAAAGGCTCAGAATAGAACCCAAATCTCCTGGCTCCACTTGGAGCTGTAGCCAACAGACCACACGACCACTTTTTTCCTGTCCACTACTTTCTTTTGAGGTGGAAAGTAGTCAGTTGGAATAACTTACCCAGGGGCAGGGAAAGGAAAAAACAGCAAAAATTGTTTTAAAAGGGAGTTATACAAGCATTTGCAGGAAAACCCCATTGAGGGGCATTAATGCTGATTCAAAGGAGGAGGAAATATGAAATCTGACAGTTTTCCAGGCCTCTGGTCCTAAATTTCCTCTCTTCCATCACACATTTTTCTCGCCCACAAAATGGTCCTTAAAAAAAAGATGACAGGTTAGAAAATAGACCATGTCGAAAAAAGTGGGGAGTCTGAGTTGTTGTTCAGCAAGAGCATAAATGCTACTCCCCATTATGACCGGCCAGTTCCCTAAGTAATGATGGGGAAAGGCAGGCTCAGGCAGAAGCCGATGTCTCCCTCGGGAAGGAGAATGAATTCTGGATTACGAATGGAGACCATTTTCCAGGGCCGCTTTGATCTCCTGCCAGATCCAGGGCTGGAGACCAGCAAGTTGGGACTCCAAGAAAACCGGACTTCGCAGCAGTCTCTCTAGCAGCTGTCTTCCCAAACGGGTGTGTGCCTGCAAAGCCAGGGCGGCCCTGCGGTCCAGCCCAGCTTCTGCCCAGCGCCTGTGCCCTTGTGCTTCTGCCCCGGGAGTCCTGCCTCCCATTTTTCCTCCCCACCCAAAACAGAGCTGAGTTGGCGGCCGAAAATGAGTAAGTGTGAAGTGAGACTGCACACTGGTCTTTGTTGAGGGTTTGTTTTTGCCAAGCAGCTTGGTGGAGAAGACTGCATTGCTTGGTTATTTTTAAACCTGGATTTCTGGAATTTTATTTGGAAAAAAACAAAACAGAAACTCAAGTCTTGAGAGGGTAGTGGCTCCAGGCATCCTCTCTAGGAGGCTTGATATTGCCTAGAGCAGCCAGGAGCCCAGGGGAGTTTTGGGCCAGCAGAGGACGGAGGATCAGAGCGTTTCCAGTCAGTTCTGGAAAGCAGCCCTGCTCCCCATACCCAGGGGAGAGAACGCCACACCTATATGAGGCCTCACTTCTGGCACTTATACTTGCTGTGTGCCAGGCTGGGTGGCGATCAAGACAGTTTCGGTCCCTGGTTATGTGCGGCTCATGGCTTAGATGAAGACAATTTTCTTTTTTTATTTTTTAGAGGTGGGGTCTCACTATCCTGCCCAGACTGGTCTCAAACTCCTGGCCTCAAGCCATCCATCCTCCTACCTCGGCCTCCTAAAGTGCTGGGATTACAGGTATGAGCCAGTAGTTCACCTAGCCTAGATGAAGAAATTGATAGTTGCAATATATCTACAATACCAGCTTCACGGGGGAAGACACAAAGGTTGGGGTTGGGGCTGCTAACCCAGCCTAGAAGGATCCAGAATGAAACCCGAAGAATGTGTGGGGTCAGCAAAGCACAGCCAGAGAGGACTGTGGGTAGGAGAGGGGTGGGGCGGGGGTGGCGGCAAGAAAGGAGGGACTTGATGGCAAAGAGACTTGGCTTCTAGCTCCTGCTCCATCTCCGGCAAGCTGTTTCATTTAAGCAAATGTGCTTGCCTCCTCTGCACTTCATTCTGTTCATCTATAAGACAAGGGATGTTATTAATCCATTACTTACAAAAGCTAACATTTACTGAGTCCATACCTGGTGCCAGGCCCTATTCTAAGCACCTTATATATATTAAGTTCAGGGGTAATTTTCAAAAACAATAAAATTATGACTCTCATATGGATATTAAATGAACCTATATCACAGATTTTATGGAACACATTAAGTAATGAGGGAATTGGTAAGACGTTACGACTAGTTCAAAATACCTCAGTTATAGTCACTTAAGGAACAGGGAAGTGAACTTACAGATAGGTACAAAACTGGCAAAGTTGGTTGATATCCACAAGGCAATAATTAATTGCATTCTACGGGACACAAGTTGCATTCTATGGACAAGAACCAGGCCGGGCACGGTGACTCACGCCTGTAATCCCAGCACTGTGGGAGGCCAAGGCAGCAGATCACTTGAGGTCAGGAGTTTGAGACTAGCCTGGCCAACATGATGAAACACTGTCTCTACTAAAAATACAAAAATTAGCCGGGTGCGATGGCGCACGCCTGTAATCCCAGCTACTCAGGAGGTTGAGGCAGCAGAATTGCTTGAACCCGGGAGGTGGAGGTTGCGGTGAGCTGAGATCGCACCATTACACTCCAGCCTGGGCAACAAGAGTGAAACTCCTTCTCCAAAAAAAAAAAAAAAAGAACAATTTGTTTTACTGACAGCTTTCAACAAGATACAGAGCTATAAAGTAGCTCAAAGACAACAAAGGGCCAAAAATAATCCTATGGGTTGAGCTAGTCAGGACACCCACTGAATGTCAAGGTTTTTCTAGTTTGTCCCTATGATCTCCCCAACCCCTTAGGATCATTATAATCTTTTTTTTTTTTTTTTTTTTTTTTTTTTTTTTTTTTTTGTTGTTGTTGTTGTTTTTTTGAGACGGAGTCTCGCTCTTTCACCCAGGCTGGAGTGCAATGGCGTAATCTCGGCTCACTGCAGGCTCTGTCCCCCAGGGTTCACGCCATTCTCCTGCCTCAGCCTCCCGCGTAGCTGGGTCTACAGGCGCCCGCCACCTCGCCCGGCTAATTTTTTGTGTTTTTAGTAGAGACGGGGTTTCACCGTGTTAGCCAGGATGGTCTCAATCTCCTGACCTCGTGATCCGCCCGCCTCGGCCTCCCAAAGTGCTGGGATTACAGGCGTGAGCCACCGCGCCCGGCCGGATCATTATAATCTTAAAGAAAAATGATTCTTGATTTAAAAATTGGCTGTTCTCATTAGATGTGGCCTGATTGTTTATGTAGGTACAGCAAGAGAGTTAATTTGTCAGCCAGACATGGTGGCTCATGCCCGTAATCTCAGCACTTTTGGGAGGCCGAGGTGGACGGATCACTTGAGCCCAGGAGTTCCAGACTAGCTTGGGCAACATAGTGAAACCCCTTCTCTACAAAAAATACAAAAAAATTAGCTGGGCATGGTGGCACACACCTGTAGTCTCAGCTACTAGGGAGGCTGAGGTGGGAGGATTACCTGAGCCCAGGAAGTTGAGGCTGCAGTGAGCCATGATTGCGCCACTGCACTCCAGCCTGGGCGACAGAATGAGACCTTGTCTCAAAGAAAAAAAAAAGTGTTAATTTGTCATATAGGCCTCCTAAATGTGCTTCGCAAAATTTAGAGCCATATAGTTTCAAACAATTACAAAATTAGATTTTGTCTAGAAGTTTTCATAAGGAATCTCCAATTGGAAGCTTTATTCTTTTCCCAGCTGGAATCTTAAAAGGCTCTATTATTTGTTATTTCAAAGTTAAGAAACCCAGCTCAAGACCCTTCCCACCAAATTTCTTTCACCTGTCAAACCTGTATATCTGAGTGAATTCTTCTCTTTTTTTGTTCTCTGAATATCATAAAGTTCCTGGCCTTCCAGGAAGTAACTGTCTTTAATATCTGATAATCAGGTACCAAGTCAGTTTTTTTTTTGTTTGTTTGTTCCTTTTTTTTTTTTAAGACAGAGTCTCGTTCTATCATCCAGGCTGGAGTGCAGTGGTGTGACCTCGGCTCACTGCAACCTCCGCCTCCCAGGTTCAGGCTGTTCTCCTGCCTCAGCCTGCCCAGTAGCTGGGACTACAGATGCCTGCCACCACACCTGGCTAATTTTTATATTTTTAGTAGAAATGAGGTTTCACCATGTTGGCCATACTGTTCTCAAACTCCTGACCTCAGGTGATCTGCCTGCCTTGGCCTCCCAAAGTGGTGGGATTACAGGTGTGAGCCACCGCACCTGACCTCAAGCCAGTTTTCATGGTGACCTTTGTAGGCATGTGTTCTGTAAGTATTAATACAAATTTTATCCCTTAAAATGCCCTGTCACACCTGATTGAGTGAGCACCATTCTCAGATATGATGCTCTAAGTGAGGTCTTAGCTACAATAAATCCATTTGTCCTGGTAAGAAGGAGGACATAGTCTTGCTGAACATATGCAAATAACTATTACCATGAAAAGTAAAAAGACTTTTTTTTTTTTAGGTGGAGTTTCGCTCTTGTTGCCCAGGCTAGAGTGTAATTGCGCGATCTCGGCTCACCGCAACTTCCACCTCCTGGGTTCAAGAGAGTCTCCTGCCTCAGCCTCCCGAGTAGCTAGAATTACAGGTGCCCACCACCAAGCCCGGCTAATTTTGTATTTTTAGTAGAGGCGAGGTTTCTCCATGTTGGTCAGGCTGGTCTCAAACTCCTGACCTCAGATGATCTGCCCGCCTCGGCTTCCCAAAGTGCTGGGATTACAGGCATGAACCACCGCGCCTGGCCAAAAAGTAAAAAGACTTTATAAGAGTTTCTGAATTCTAGAAGGCCAGGGAGAATCAGATATCATTTTTAAATGGTTTCTTTCCATTTATAAAAACAGAGACGACGAAAATTGTTATGGTTACAGATGGATTAAGAAGAGAGAGAAAGGACATTTCTTCTTTAATAAATAAGGAAAATAGAATGTTGAAACAACACCAGCAGTTTTCTAAACATATTTGTTTAGAAAAATACAATAAAATTTCCCTCATCAGTTCACTCAGTCCTATGTAATTAATTCTTATTCTGCTGTCTTCTGAGTTAAACATGAAACTATTTGCTTCTAACCCTCAACAGCCCTGGAAATGCTGACTCATTCCACTGGTAATAGTCTAAGAATTTTCTAAGTAATGTCAGCTCAGCTCAGTTTGAAGTACCTGGTACAGTCCTTTCCCATAAAGCTCTGAGACTGTCCTTGGTTGGAAACACCAAATCCAGCCTGTAGCTTATAGCGGTAAACCTCTGAGGCATTGTAGATGACAGAGAGTTAATATGGCTTTGGTTAATTTATTACAGATCATCTTAAAATGTAAAAGGTCTGGCTGGGCTTGGTGGCTCACACCTGTAATCCCAGCACTTTGGGAGGCCGAGGGTGGCGGATCACCTGAGGTCAGGAGTTCGAGACCAGCCTGGCCAACATGGTGAAATGCTGTCTCTATTAAAAATACAAAAAATTAGCTGGGCATGGTGGCGTGTGCCTGTAATACAGTTACTCAGAAGCCTGAGGCAGGAGAATCGCTTAAACCCAGGAGGCAGAGGTTGTAGTGAGCCGAGATCGTGCCACTGCACTCCAGCCTGGGCAACAGAGCGAGAGTCCATCTCATAAAATAAAATAAAATAAAATAAAATAAAACAAAAATCTGATGAAGGTTCATAACAGGAACCAGGAAACAAGGAAATGTGGTTGTTTCTGTGGCATACAAAACAGAGATGATAAAACCATATCCAAAATTTTGACAAAAATACCTCCAAAGATAATTGATTACATCTATCTGCACAGAAATCAGTAAATATTACATCTGATTCATAGAAATATATGAACATAATTTGTACAGACGAAAGAAAATCTTGAGATTGAACATATGATAATACAGAAATTTTTTTTTTTTTGAGACAGGTTCTGACTCCGTTGCCCAGGCTGGAGTGCAGTGGCATGATCATGGCTCACCACCACCTCAACTTCTTGAGCTCAAGTGATCCTCCTGCCTCAGTCTCCCAAGTAGCTTGGACTACAGGCATGCACCACTATGCCTAGCTGATTTTATTTTAATTTTTTATAGAGATGGGATCCCACTATATTGCCCAAGCTGGTCTCGAACTCCTGGGCTCAAGCAATCCTCCCACCTCAACCTCCCAAAATGTTGGGATTACAGACATGAGCCACTGCTCCTGGACATAATTTTTGCTTTTATGAGCCCAGGAGTTTGGTACCAAGAATATCAACTAAAGAGATTCAGGCCAGGAGTGGTGGCTTCACGCCTGTAATCCTAGCACTTTGGGAGGCTGAGACAGATGGATTACCTGAGCTCAGGAGTTCGAGACCAGCCTGGCTGACATGGTGAAACTCTGTCTCTACTAAAATACCAAAAATCAGCTGGGCGTGGTGGCATGCACCTGTAATCCCAGCTACTCAGGAGGCTGAGGCAGGAGAATTGCTGAAACCCAGGAGGTGGAGGTTGCAGTTAGCCGAGATTGTGCCACTGCACTCCAGCCTGGGCAACAAAGCAAAACTCTGTTTAGAAAAAAAAAAAGACGAAAGATTCAGTAACAGTAGAGTACAGCCTAGACACCTTACAAATGTTTACAGCTCTCTATTCCATGACGAGTCTGATGTGCATCCTAACCAAGATGCACTGGCTTTGACCATGATAGATTCAAATTAAAGAAGGAAGGCTGTGGCAAGTAAACATTTTAAATAATAACTGAACTTGGCCAGGTGTGGTAGCTCACACCTATAATCTCAGTTCTTTGGGAGGCCAAGATGGGCAGATCTCTTGAGCCCAGGAGTTCAAGACTAGCCTGGGCAACATGTAGAAATCCTGTCTCTAGAAAAATACAAAACTTTCCAGGCATGGTGGTGCTTGCTTGTGGTCCCAGCTACTAAGGAAGGCTGAGGTGGGAAGATCATCTGAGCCCGGGAAGATCATCTGAGCCCGGGGAGGTTGAGCCTGCGGTGAGCCATGATTGCATCACTGCACTCCAGCCTGGGTGACAGATACCCTGTCTCAACAAAATAAAAAAAAAGAAAGGAAAGGGAAGGGAAGGGGAAGGGGAAGGGGGGAAGGGGAAGGGGGGAAGGAAGGGGAAGGGGAAGGGGAAGGGGAAGGAAGGGGAAGGAGAGGGGAAGAGAAGGGGAAGCGGAAGGGAAAGGAAAGGGGAAGGGGAATTGAAGGGGAAGGGGAAGGGGAAGGGGAAGGGGAAGGGAAGGGAAGGGAGAAAGAAAACTGAACTCATAGCTGATAACACTATACTGTTGTTGCCAATATCATCAGGCAAAGCATGACCAGGACTTTGAAAGAAGTCGGAAAACTCGACAGATCTGTTTCATGAGTTCTAGTTCATAAGAGAACTAGCTCATGCGAGCATTCTCCTTGAGGATAAAAACATACAAGCGATGGCCAGGAGCAGGAGTTCACACCTGTAATCTCAGCACTTTGGGAGGCTGAGGCAGTGGATTGCTTGAGTCCAGGAGTTTGAGACCAGCCTAGACAACATGGTGAAAACCCCGTCTCTACTTAAAAAATAAAGAAATTAGCTGGGCATGGTGGCGTGCGCCTATAGTTCCAGCTACTTGGGAGGCTGAGGTGGAAGAATCACCTGAACCTGGGAGGTTGAGGCTGCTGTGAGCCGAGATTGCGCCACTGCACTCCAGCCAGGACCACCCCAAAACCCCCCCACAAAACAAAACAAAAATATAAGGGACAAGGCCATTGTCTCAGGGGCTTCCCATAAAGCATGCAATTTTAAAATATTTATGTGAATAATATTTTAATTACACAAATTTAACCTGAGCATCTCTTCTGAATTGACAACTCTTCCCGTCCAACTTTTTAATTAAACCTAATTATTTCTTGCATTTTTCATCTAAAGTGAAAGAACAAATCTTTGTGATTTTCCAGGGATACTCAGGAAATCTCAAAGATCATTTTAGGTGAAGAACATATTTTGAAAGTTTTATTTTATTTTTTTCTATTTAAGGATTCAATGTAGGAAGGCAAAAATCAAAACAGTTGTCGAGGAGATTTGGACATTCGATTAAGATAGGATCTTGGGTGCCTATAATTGTGACAAGAAGCACTTAAAAATAAGCATAGAAGGTAACCAAAATGGTAAAGAACATTAGCTTCTTCATAAGTGAGAATTCCTGAAATAAATTGATTATTTAGGGGGAAAAAAGAATTTATTAAGACCTGGAGTCTTTGTTCTCTGTGTAATTATATAGTAAAGAATAACCTTTTATATTGCAGTAAATCAAGCCCATCAAGATTGAGCAAACTTTGCTACAATTTCAATGTATTTCATAGCTCCTTTTCAGACTCAGATATGGACAAACCAAGACAAGTGAAATACACTTTTGAGTTTTGTCTTTTTAATGCTCTTTTATATTCTGGGCCAAATTAATGCTTTACTTGAGTACAATGTTTCTCTTTCAGTGGGTCAAAACAATTTTCATATTAATAGTAAAATGTTATTTATATTAGCATACAATGTGTTCATAATTCTTAGCTTTAAATCAGTCACTCATTAAGTATTTTAGGCCAATCACGGTGGCTCACACTTGTAATCCTAGCACTTCGGGAGGCTGAGGATCACTTGTGGCCAGGAGTTCAAGACCAGCCTGGGCAACATAAATAAAAAGTTTTAAAAAAAATTAGCCAGGCATGGGTTGGGTGCAGTGGCTTACGCCTGTAATCCCAGCACTTTGGGAGGCCGAGGCGGGTGGATCACGAGGTCAGGAGATGGAGACCACCCTGGCTAACTCGGTGAAGCCCCGTCTCTACTAAAAACACAAAAAATTAGCTGGGGGTGGTGGCGGGCACCTGTAGTCCCAGCTACTCAGGAGGTTGAGGCAGGAGAATGGCATGAACCCGGGAGGCAGAGCTTGTAGTGAGCTGAGATCGTGCCACTGCACTCCAGCCTGGGCAACAGAGTGAGACCCTGTCTCAAAAAAAAAAAAAAAAAAAATAGCCGAGCATGGTGGCAAGCACCTGTAGTACTAGCTACTTGGGAAGCTGAGGTGGGAGGATCACTTGAGCCCAGGAGTTCAAGGTTACAGTAAGCTGTGGTCATGCCACTACACTCCAACCTGGGTGATAGTGCAAGACCCTGTCTTGAAAAAAAAAATCTTTTTAATTAAATATTGATAGCTATAATTCACATAAACAAAAACTGTTGTGGATCTTCATGAAGTCCCAAGAGTGGAAAAGATTCAAGAGACCAAAAAAAAAAAAAAAAAAAAAAAAAACAACCTGAGAACCTCTGCTTATATAAAGATGGATCTCTTGGTCACTGTTGCTTCTAGTGTAATCTCAACCACTCATATTAATTTTGATTTGATACCAAAGTTTTACTTTTTACCAAAGTAATGGACTTCTATTTTTCAGGTCAAGCTAGGGAGTGGAGAGAGAGTAAGTACTTAAGGCCGGTCTGCTTTATCTAGCATGGGAGCTGACTAACAAAGATAACGGTACAACTTTCTACAGCCACACATCCTTTTTTACACCTTTAAAAAGTGTCCATTAACATAACCCCAAATATTTTAAATAGTACATATATTATTTTATAAATATTTTATATAGCTACAAGCAGAAGTATATAAACTTTAAATTATATTTAGTAAGCATTGTTTCTATCTTTAGTTAGCAATCATTTAGGTATCAATGATTATTCATTAAATAACTCAATTTAGTATCAGTTCAGGTTTTGTAGAGACAGAGTTTTGTTCTGTCTCCCAGGCTGGAGTGCAGCGGTGCAATCATGGCTCACTCCAGCCTCAAACTCCTGACTCAAGCAATCCTCCCACCTCAGCGTCTAGAGTAGCTGGGACTACTGCAGGCACATGCCATAGTGCCTAGCTAATTAAAAAAAATTTTTTTTTGTAAGGACAAGGTCATACTTTGTGGGCCAGGCTGGTTTCAAACTCCTGAGCTCAAGTGATCCTCCCACCTCTGCCTCTCAAAGTGCTGGGATTCCAGGTGTGAGCTGCTGTGTATGCCCTTAGTCCAAGGATTTTTTGTTTTGTTTTGTTTGTTTTTGGAAACGGAATTTCGCACCTGTTGCCCAGGCTGGAGTGCAATAGTGCAATCCTGGCTCACTGCAACCTCCGCCTCCTGGGTTCAAGCAATTCTCCTGCCTTAGCCTCCTGAGTAGCTGGGATTACAGGCACCCGCCACCATGCCCAGCCAGTTTTTTGTATTTTTTAGTAGAGATGGGGTTTCGCCATGTTGGCCAGGCTGGTCTTGAACTCCTGATCTCAGGTGATCCGCCCACCTCAGCCTCCCAAAGTGCTGCGATTATAGGTGTGAGCCACTGTGCTGGCCTGATCTTTTCCCTTCTTGAGCCAGTTATTTTGACTTTGAGCAGGAAGTGCTTTTGTGTCTTATTTCAGGGTTTGATGTCTGACCTAAAGACACACTCTCACTAGCAGAAGAGGAGTTAGAGGGAACAAATGAATGAACAGTGAGTTGAGGGGAAAGAGTGGATGAATAAGTAAAGATCCCTTGGTGGCAAGTAACAGAAATGAAACTCAAACCATCTTAGGCAATATGTCTCTGAAAAGCCCATTGGCTTCAGGTATGGCTGGATCCAGGGACTCAAGAAATCTACAAAGAAAAATAAAGCAGGGCCCGGCACTATGGCTCACACCTGTAATCCCAGAACTTTGGGAGGCCGAGTTGGGAGGAACACCTGAGCCCAGGAGTTTGAGACCAGTCTGGGCAACATGGTGAGACCCCATCTCTACGAAAAGATCCAAAAATTAGGCCAGGCACAGTGCTTCACACCTGTAATCCCAGCACTTTGGGAGGCTGAGGTGGGCAGATTATGAGGTCAAGAGATCGAGACCATCCTGGCCAACATGGTGAAACCCCGTCTCTACTAAAAATACAAAAATTAGCTGGGCATGGTGGCACGAGCCTGTAGTCCCAGCTACTTGGGAGGCTGAGGCAGGAAAATCACTGGAACCTGGGAGGCGGAGGTTGCAGTGAGCCAAGATCACACCACTGTACTCCAGCCTGGTGACAGAGGGAGACTTGGTCTCAACAACAGCAAAAAGATACAAAAATTAGCCAGGCATGGTGGTGCATGCCTGTCATCGCCTGGTACTCAGGAGGCTGAGGTGGGAGGATTGCTTGAGCCGGGAGGTCGAGGCTGCAGTGAGATGTGATGGCACCACTGCACTCCAGTCTGGGCAACAGAGCGAGACCCTGCCTCAAAAAAAAAAAATTAAGCAGGATAATGGGGACAAAAAAAAAAGACAGAAAATCTTCACTGCTGTGAAACTAATACCTCTTTTGAAGCTGCTCTTGAAGCATTTTTGGAGCTTGAAAGGTCAATACCTTCAGCTTTTAGCTTTACACTCTAGAGATTCTTTGGGTGTGAAGTGAAGGAATTCATGAACAACTTTCTAAGGGAAAAGATGTTCAATTACAAGCTGTAGGGGTTTCAGGGTCCTGATCTTCCCTGGGGTTCGAGTGAAGTCACACCTCTTCCTGGTCAGGATTCTTTCACTTAGCAGTTAACCATTGAGTGCCTTCTCTGCTTCACACGTCACCATGCCTGGCTAATTTTTGTATTTCTAGTGAAGTTTTAGTAAAGATAGGTTTTCGCTGTGTTGCCCAAGCTGGTCTCGAACTCCTGACCTCAGGTGATCCGCCCACCTTGTCCTCCCAAAGTGTTGGGATTACAGGTGTGAGCCACTGCGCCTGGCCAGAACTTTTTTCTTTATTTTTCTGAAACAGGGTCTTACTCTGTTGCCTAGGCTGGAGTGCAGTGGCATGGTCTTGGCTCACTATATCCTGGACCTCCTGGGCTTAAGCTATCCTCCCACCTCAGTCTCCAGAGTAGCTGGGACCACACACACATACTCCCATATGCCCAGCTAATTTTTCAATTTTTTTTTTTTTTTTTTTTGGTAGAAATGGAGTCTAGAGATAGGGTTTCACTATGTGGCCCAGGCTGGCCTTGAACTCCTGGCCTCAAATGATCCTCCTGCCTCAGTCTCTCAAAGTGCTGGGATTACAGGCGTGAATGACCGCACCTGGCCGTATACAAAGAACTCTTGAAACGGAATAAGAAAATAAGCAACCAAATCAAAAACTGGGCAAAAAATCTGAAGAGACACCTCACCAAAGAAGATATACAGATGGATGGCTGGGTATGGTGGCTCTCAGCACTTTGGGAGGCCGAGGCATGTAGATCACTTGAGCCCAAGAGTTTCAGACCAGCCTGGGCAACATGGTGAACCTCATCTCTACAAAATACAAAAAATTAGTCAGGCATGATGGTGCATGCCAGTAGTCCCAGCTACTCAGGAGGCTGAGGTGGGAGGATCACTTGCTGAGCCCAGGAAGTTGACATTGCAGTGAGCTGTGATCATGCCACTGTACTCTGGCCTGGGCAACAGAGCAAGACTCTGTCTCAAAAAAAAAAAAAGAAGAGGCCAGGCGCAGTGGCTCACGTCTGTAATCCCACCACTTTGGGAGGCCGAGGCAGGAGGATCGCTTGAGCTCAGGAGTTCGAGACCAGCTTGGGCAGCACAGCGAAAACCTATCTTTACTAAAACTTCACTAGAAATACAAAAATTAGCCAGGCATGGTGACATGTGCCTATAGTCCCAGCTACTCAGGAGGCTGAGGCTGGAGAATTGCTTGAGTCCAGGAGGTGGAGGGTGCAGTGAGCTGAGATCCCACAACTGCACTCCAGCCTAGGTGATGGGAGTGAAACCTTGTCTCAAATAAAAAAATTTTTAAAAAAGGGAGAAGAAGAAAGACAATAGCAAATAAGCAAATGAAAAGATGTTCATCATTGTATGTCATCAGGGAATTGCAAATCAAAACAACAATGAGATATCACTACATACCTGTGAAAACAGCTAAAATCCAAAGCACTGATAATTCAAGCGAGGACATAGAGCAACAAAAACTTTTTTTTTTTTTTTTGAGATGGAGTCTCACTCTGTCACCCAGGCTGGAATGCAGTGGCACCATCTGGGCTCACTGCAACCTCTGCCTACTGGGTTCAAGCGATTCTCCTGCCTCAGCCTCCTGAGTAGCTTGGATTACAGGCGTGCACCACCATGCCTAGCTAATTTTTGTATTTTTAGTAGAGATAGGGTTTCACCATGTTGATCAGGCTGATCTCCAACTCCTGACCTCGTGATCCACCCGCCTCGGCCTCCCAAAGTGCTGGGATTACAGGCGTGAGCCACTGCACCTGACCTCAAAAATTTTCATTCATTGCTGTTGGGAATACAAATGGTACAGACAATTTGGAGGACAATTTGGCAGTTTCTTACAAAGCTAAACATAGTCTTACCATATGATACAGCAATCACACTGCTAGGTATTTACTCAAATGTGGTGAAAACATGTCCACACAAAAACCTGCACAAGAATAGCAGCTTTATTCATAATTGCCAAAACTCGGAAGCAACCAAGATGTCCTTCGACAGGTAAAGAGATGAACAAACTGGTACATCCATACAATGGAATATTAATTCAGTGATAAAAATAAATGAGCTATTGGCTGGGCGCAGTGGCTCCTGTCTGTAATCCCAGAGCTTTGGGAGGCCGAGGTGTGTGGATCACCTGAAGTCAGGAGTTCGAGACTAGCCTGGGTAACATGTCAAAATACCATCTCTACGAAAAACACAAAAACTAGCCGGATATGGTGGTGTGCACCTATAGTCCCAGCTACTTGGGAGGTCGAGGTGGGAGAATGGCTTGAGCCCAGGTGGCAGAAGTTGCAGTGAGCTGAGATCTCACCACTGCACTCCCATCTGGGTGACAGAGCAAGACCTTGTCCCGCCGGGTGCGGTGGCTCAGGCCTGTAATTCCAGCACTTTGGGAGGCCAAGGGGGGGCGCGGATCACCTGAGGTCGGAAGTTCAAGACCAGCCTGACCAACATGGAGAAACCCCATCTCTACTAAAAATACAAAATTAGCTGGGCGGGCGTGGTGGTACACACCTGTAATCCCAGCTACTCGGGAGGCTGAGGCAGGAGAATAGATTGAACCCGGGAGGCAGAGGTTGCGGTGAGCAGAGATCATGACACTGCACTCCAGCCTGGGCAACAAGAGCGAGACTCTGTCTCAAAAAAAAAAGTATATGTATACATATATATGTATTACATATATTTTTTTACATATATATTTTACATATATATTTTATACATATATATGTAAAAAATATTTTTTACATATATATGTATAAAATATATGTATTTTTTACACATATATATGTAAAACATATATGTATATTTTACATAGATATGTAAAAAATATACATATATGTAAAATATATGTATATTTTTAACATGTCTATGTAATATATATGCATATCTTACATATCTATGTAAAATATATATTTTTTACATATATATGTTATATATATGTTTTATATATATATATAAATATATATATATACATAAATATATATATATATATAAATATATATATATATATAAAATCCCTGCTGGGATTATAGGCATGAGCCACTGCGCCTGGCCAGCTTGTCTTTATCAGCCCTGAGCTGATGAGGCTATCAAATGTCAACCTCAACACTCTTCCCAGGCTCTCTTTTCCACCTCAGGCAGAGTTTGTCTTCAGATGCAAAGGCCTATAAGTCTTCTCTCCAGTTAGTGCTGAGACTTCGCCAGCCACAGAAGGGATTCTGACATCGCATCCAAATAAGGTGAAAGGATTAGCTGTTGTTAAAACAGTGTGAGAGCTGTGAGTAAGGAAATATTCTCTCTGAGATGGGCCCTGCTGAAATATACAACATGAGCCTTCCAAATATGAGCTACTGACTGGAAAGAAGCCTGCTTGTTATGGAGCCTGAATCTTCCTCCCTAGCCAGGGATCTAGTGATGCCAATCCCGCTGAGGTCTGGTGTTCAACGGAGGTCAGGATGCAGGCCACCTGAGACCTTAAGGGGTGGGGGGTCCTTCATTAGTTAGCGGGCATAGTTTAGTAACAGTAACATCACAAATAATGTGTGGGATTCAGGGTTTCTGAATAGTGCTAACATAATATGGAGAATGAACAGTCCAAAGTCTCCATGAGGAAGGATTGATAGAAAAGAATTCGTTCAACAACCTTTTATCAAGAATAGTGATGTAAGATCCTTTTGTAGTTCATGAGCATGATGATTGGGTATTTATGCACACGTGTGAGATCTGCCACTCTCTGAACCTTGTTACAACGTCTAACCTGAAAAAAAAAATAGTCATATATGGGCCAGGCATAGTGGCTCACACCTGTAATCCCAGCACTTTGGGAGGCCAAGGTGGGCAGATTGCTTGAGTTCAGGAGTTCAAGACCAGTCTGGGCTACATAAGGAGACCCTGTCTCTACAAAAAAATACAAAAAATTAGCCATGGGTGGTGGTGCACACCTGTGGTCCCAGCTACTCAGGTGGCTGAGGCAAGAGTATCGCTTGAACCCGGGAGGTTGAGGCTGCAGTGAGCTGTGATCATGCCACTGCACTCCAACCTGGGTGGCAGAGTGAGACCCTGTCTCAAAAAAAAAAATAGTCATACAAAATATATAACTTATCTATTGCTGTGTAACAAATTATCCCTAAGCACAGCAGCTTAAAACAATATTTATTTATCTCACAGCTTCTGTGGGTGAGGAAATTGGGAGTGGTTCTGCTGAGTGGTTCTTATTCCTGGTTGCATGAGAGTTTGCTGTCAAATCATCAGCTGGGGCTGCCATCATCTGAAGGCTTGACTGGGGCTGGAGGACCTGCCTCCATGATGGCTCACTCACACAGCTATTGGCAGGAGGTCTCAGTTCCTCGTGACATGACCCCTCACTAGAGCTGCTTGAGAGTGCTCATGACATGGCAGCAGCCCTCTGCAGGAGCAGGCAATCCGAGAGAGAGAGAAAGAGATCAAGACAGAAGACTGAAGGTCTTTTGTGACCTTGGTATTGGAAGTTGTACACTGTCACTTCCACTTTATTCTGTTTGTTACAAATGAGTTACTAAATTCAGTTCACAGTCAAGAGGAAGGGAAATAGGGTCCACCTTTTGAAAGAAGTGTCAAATTGTGGACATATCTTAAACCACCTCATTGAATCAAAAAGAAACAAGAAACCTGAAAGTCTTGAGGCTGCTAAAACTCCTGCTGCCATTAGGACAATGGGAATTTAGTATGAAGAAAAGAGTTCTAGATTGACAGAGATAGCAAGATTCATTCACTAATTCATCCATCCATTCCTTCATCCACTCATTCAACAGCTATTAATTGACCATTACTGTGTGCAGTTGGAAAACTCTATTATATGCTACTGGGCTCAAGAACAAACACCATTATAATTAAAATAACCATTGCTGGCTGGGCACAGTTGTTCATGTCTATAATCCCAGCACTTTGGGAGGCCAAGGCGGAAGGATTGCTTGAGCTCAGGAGTTTGCGACCAGCCTGGGCAACATGGTGAAACCCTGTCTCTACAAAAACTAAAAAAATTACCCAGATGTGGTGGTGTGTGCCTGTAGTCCCAGCTACTAGGGAGATTGAGGTGGGAGGACCATGAGCCTCGGAGGTAGAGGCTGCAGTGAGCCAAGATTGCATCACTGCACTCCAGCCTGGGTGACAAAGTGAGATCCTGTCTCAATAATAATAATAATAATAACAACAATTGCTGGCCTTTATCTAGCACTTACTGTGTGCCCAGTACTACAAAGATCTTTGGATTTAATTATCTCATTTAATTATCCCAATAACCCTTTGAGGTGGGGGCTGTTATTATTCGCCATTTACAAATGAGAAACCTTAGAAAGGGAAGATCATGTACTTTCAAGGGGTAGAACCCGTGATGTGAATCTTAGTCTGTTTGGGCTGCTATAACAAAAAAACACCATCAACTGCATGGCTTATAATCAACAACCGCTTACTTCTCACAGTTCTGGTGGCTGGAAAGTCCAAGATCATGACACCAGCAAATTCAGTATCTGATAAGGGCCCACTTTCTGGTTCACAGATAGCATCTCCTCACTGTGTCCCCATGTAGTAGAAGGGGTGAGGGGTCTCTCTAGAGCCTCTTTTACAAAGGTACTAATCTTATTCATGAGGGCTCACCCTTGTGACCTGTCACCTCCAAAAGGCCCCACCTCCTAATACCATCGCTTTGGGGGTTAGGATTTCAATGTATGAATTTGGGAGGGGTGCAGATCACAGACATCCAGGCCATAGCAGAACCAAAGGACTCTGACCTGAAAGTCTGTATGCTTACACCATAGAGTGTTCTCGTAATAACGGTGACAGTTATTATTACTGTTTTAATGATGGATTCCTGTTACCTAGCCAACAACTCTGAGGCTCAGAGAGCATGAGTGAATTGTCCAAGGTTGTTTTTGGCAGAGCCAAGCTGCAAAGCCAGGTCCCAAGAGTGCCGAGTCTGTGCTCTTTCTTCTACACTTGCTTAAAATGGAATCCTTTTTGTCCTGCTTCCTGCAGGAACAGAGCTAAGATGGAAAAGAGCCCAGGAGACTGGGGAGGAGTGTGGGAAGGGGGGAAATTATTGCTGTTGCCTGGAAGTTTTCACAAGCGTGGATTTCCCCTGGTTGGTTGAAGACTAGATCAGAATCTCTCCAGAGGCTGCTGTGAAGATGCTGTGGAATTCCTGGTGTGTCTGATGAGGTGTTGCTGCACCGAGGCTGTCAGACAGCTGGCTCTCTGAGAAAAGGTCCAGACCCTGTTGCTGCCCCAAGGAATGAGGTCAGAAGTAGCTAAATGTTATGGAGCCTTTGCTGAGCGTCAGGCATGGTGTTAAGGTGTGCACATTTACTCAGCGTCTTCATGGCCATACACAAGTCAATACCCTTTATTATTCCTATCTTACAAAGGGGGAAACTGAGACACAAAAAGAACGACTTGGGCCAGGCACAGTGGCTCACGCCTGTAATCCCAGCACTTTGGAAGGCCGAGGCGGGTGGATCACTTGAGATCAGGTGTTTGAGACCAGCCTGGCCAACATGGTGAAACCCCATCTCTACCAAAAATACAGATATTAGCAGGGCGTGGTGGCGCATGCCTGTAATCCCAGCTACTCGGGAGGCTGAGGCAGAAGAATCACTTGTACCTGGGAGGCAGAGGTTGCAGTGAGTCGAGATCGCGTCACTGCACTCCAGCCTGGTCTCTGTCTCAAAAAAAACAAAAAAAAAAAAGAGAGAGAGAAAATACAAACAGGATGACTTGTCTGGGTGCACATAGATATGTGGTCTCCAGGCTGCTTAGCTGGGGTGCGCAGAGCTGGTAAACTGTAACAGTTTAAGCCCGGGGCCTGCAGTGCCTGATTTCATGGACCCTAGGCAATCTTGCCTCTGTGAGCCCCTTCCCTCCATAAAAAAATTTAACTTTATATTTCATGACTATGTCGGAATGAAGTTAAATCTAATCCAGACTGAAGTCACTATTTTGAAAATGTATTTTTTATTTTTTAATTTAAAAAAATGTAATAATAGAGATGAGATTTCACTATGTTGCCCAGGCTGGTCTCAACCTCCTGGACTCAAGTGATCCTTCTGCTTTGGTTTCCCAAATTGCTGGGATTACAGGTGTGAGCCACTGTGCCTGGCTGAATTCACTATTATATGCTCATTATTATTATATTTATGTTTTTCTTCCAAGTTTAAAACAAATTAAAATAAAACAATGTTATTAGAATAAAATAAAGCCTCGTGGGCCCTGTGCTTGCGGTGTCTGATGGGAAGTTGACCTTGTCGGGTGAGTCCTGATTCTCCCACGTGCTGACTGTGTGACTTTGGCCAACTTCACCTCTCTGTGCCTCACTTTATGTAATGTGGGAATAAATGATAGACTATATGGTATGGGGTGATTATGAGGATGAAATGAATATATGTAAAATGGTCAATACAGTGCCTGCCATAAATGAAAATGCTCAATCAATTAATAAATGTTAGTTGAATTTTTTTGTTTTTTAGTGACTTGTACTGGCCCCACAGCTAGCAAGTGGTAGAGCTAAGAGTGTACCCTAGGTTTGACTGACTGTCAAATCTCTGATCTAACCTCCTCAATGCAGTGAGAGAATAAGTGGCAGAACAGAGCTGAGAATTGCGCTACAGTGAATCTATTCCCCAACTAAAACACAGTCAACACATTGTAAATTTTCCAGCAGGGTCTTCATATATATATATATATGCATACACATATGCACATACACATACACATCTCTCCCTATGAAGTAGACATTATTTATTTAAATTTTATGTAACATATATTTTACCACTATATATATGATCACTATTTTATTTATATATATATATATACACATATATATCCACTATATATATTTTTTTCATATTTTTTTATTTTTTTTGTGTGTGACAGAGTCTTGCACTGTCTCCCAGGCTGGAGTCCAGTGGCGCAATCTCAGCTCACTGCAACTTCTGCCTCCTAGGTTCACGCGATTGTCCTGCCTCAGCCTCCCAAAGTACTGGGATTACAGGTGCACACCACCAAACCTGGTTAATTTTTTGTATTTTTTTTTTTTTTTTGGTAGAGACAGGGTTTCACTATGTTGGCCAGACTGGTCTCAAACTCCTGATCTCAGGTGATCCACCCACCTCAGCCTCCCAAAGTACTGGGATTACAGGTGTGAGCCATGCGCCCTGCATTTTACCACTATATATATACACCACATACACACACATATATCTCCCCATGAAGTAGACATTATTTATTTAAATTTTGTTATATTTATTTTGTGACTACATATATAGCCACTTTTCAATATATATAAGTATATATTTTACCACTATATATTTATATATAAACATATATATGTATATATTTTACCACTATATATTTATAAACATATATACCTAGTGGTAAAAATATAATAATATAATATATATAAATATATATACATGTTATATATAATATGTATACATATATAATATGTGTATATATGTTATGTGTGTATATAATATGTAATACATAATACATAGTCTGTAATATACATATTATATATACATTATATACATATTAATTATATATTTATATAATATGTATCTATTGTATAATATGTATTATTTATGATATGTACATATTATTATGTATATTAATATGTACATACATTGCATAAATACATAATACGTATGTATTATAATATGTGTATATTACATATATGTGTATATGTATTTACATATATGTGTAAAATATTTATATATCATGAATATTTTAATATGTATATATTAATATTATATATGTATGCAATATATAAATATATACCAAAATTATTTATAAATATATATTTATATAATATATAACATAAAATTTACTATTTCAACCGGTTTTTAGTGTATAATTCAGTGGTATTAAGTAGATTCACATTGCTTGC
Source organism: Nomascus leucogenys (assembly GCF_006542625.1). Lineage (NCBI taxonomy): Eukaryota > Metazoa > Chordata > Mammalia > Primates > Hylobatidae > Nomascus > Nomascus leucogenys. The sequence goes on along the minus strand of NC_044404.1, from coordinate 19,791,291 downwards.
ACTATTTATCTCCAGAACTTTTTTATCTTTTGAAACTGAAACTCTGTACCCATTAAAAAATAATTCCTCATTCCATCCTCCCTTCAGCCCCTAGTAACTGCTATTCTAGTTTGTCTCTATGAATTTGACTGATCCAAGTATATCATATAAGTTTCATCCTAAGTCATCAAAATCTGTTGTGTATTTTACACTTACAGCATATCTCAGTTTGGCCTCACCATATATTTTGAGTGCTCAGTAGACACATGTGGCCACCATACTGGACAGCACAGGGCTATAGGTTGGGTGATCAGGACTCTGGGGACACTCCACATCCAGGATAACCTTTACTACTACAATTCTCTCCCATATTCCCCATAAATATATGAGTTGAGGTTAGAAAAATACACTCCCCCTGAGGTTATGGTGTAGGAGTAGAGTCAAAAGCCTGAAATAAGAGTCATGGGTTTTAGTTGAAGTGGACTGGAGTGAGTTGCCTGGATTTAGGCTTACCAAGGATCTGCAGAAGACATGCCCTCTCCATCGCTCTCCCTGCCACCACTCTCACTTGCACCCATGCATGGAGTGCTGGAGGCTGGACAGTGGGATTTCGATTGAGGATGTCTACTATACTGAAATAAACAAGCAACACACCAGACTATTACTCATAGGCTGACAGACTTGAAGACTGAAGGGTATCTTAGGCATCATCCAGCCAAGTGGCTTTGAGCTGGTTTGTGGAGTCATTGGGCTTTGAAAAGCTAGAGATGTGGATCCTGGAGTTGAGTGTCTGGGTTTGAATCTTGGCTCTGTGACTTACGAGCTGTGTGAACTTCAGCAAGTTGCTCAATTCCATTGGGCTTCAACCGCCTCATGGAAATTGTAGATCATTATAATGCCCACTTCACAGGGTTATTAAGAAGATTTAAGTGAAATATTAAATTAATGCACGTAATACACTTAGAGCTGAGCTTAAAGTAAATACAATTTAAGTGTTTGTTAAAGAATGACTCAGTGGCTGTACTGAAGGAAAGGCCGGGTCCCTGTTCTCACTACAAGCAGAGAAGCTTTGCTTTTATCTGTTTTATATATTGGGCTTCCTTTTAAAATGTCATTAAAAGGAAGAACAATGGGTGAACACTCACTCGTGTTGTAACGTAAGCCCATACTTTACAAATGGGAAACACAACCAGGCCAGCTATGTGCTCTGCCCGAGGTCCCACAACTGAGAGGTGAGTAGAACAGGTGCAGAAGCCAGGGCAGGGCTGTTTCACTACACTGCGCTGTCTATACTGTGCTGAAAGACTGGAATTTTGGGGTCTTGTTTTCCTAGGGAAGTCTCATACATCACTGGTAACAGCTTAACTCCATGCCGGCTTGAAAAAAGATGGTATAAATGAGCTCTTTGGCTGGGTGCAGTGGCTCACATCTATAATCCCAGCATTTTGGGAGATCAAGGCAGGCAGATCCCTTGAGTCCAGGAGTTTGAGATCAGCCTGGGCAACATGGTGAAAACCCATCTCTACACAAAAAAATACAAAAATTAGCCAGGCGTGATGATGTGTGCCTGTAGTTATAGCTACTCAGGAGGCTGAGGTGGAAGAATTGCTTGATCTCAGGAGGTCGAGGCTGCGGTGAGCTGTGATCGCACCACTATGTTCCAGCTTGGGTGACAGAGGGAGAACCTCTCAAAAAAAAAAAAAGATCTCTTTGCTTCTTCATGGCAAAGGTTATTGAAGGTGGTCCCTAGAGGAGTTGCGCTTTCTTATCCCATGAATGGTGGAGAAGTTTTGTTGTTGTTTTGAGACAAGGCCTCGCTCTGTCACTCAGGCTGGAGTGCAATGGCATGACTACAGCTCACTGCAACCTAAACCTCGTGGGCTCAGGTCAAGCCATCCTCCCCCCACAGCATCCTGAGTAGCTGGGAGTACAGGGGCGCACCACCACACCTGGCTGATTTTTAAAAATTTTTTTGTAGAGGTGGGGTCTTGCTGTGCTGCCTGGGCTGGTCTCAAATTCCTGGGCTCCAGTGATCCTCCCATTTCAACCTTCTAAGGCGTGAGCCACTGCACCCAGCTGGTGGAGAAGATTTTAAGCCTGCTGGATGGTATTTCTGGGTGCTAGAACCTTCCCTAAAGTAGATGACTTTGGGCTTGGCCCTCAACATCCTCTCCATCTCTCCTCCACAGAATAATGGCTGAGAGGCTCAAGGAATTGATGCCACCTCTAGGCCTCTGATTAGTCTAATCAATCACCCACCTTTTTTAAATTTTTTTTGCATATGTTTGGTTCAGGGATGGCAGGTCGAGGCCAATGTGGGCCAAAGAGATACTGGAAAATTTTGCTAAGTTCTCAGTCTTTTGAATGTAAACTAGAAACACATTGTTCTAGTTTCTATGGGAAGTCCTTCTGTAGTCATGAAAAAGACACCCTGAGAACTAGACAATATTTGAAGTAAGAGAATATCTGGCCTGGTGCGGTGACTGACACCTACAATTCCAGAGCTTTGAGAGACCGAGACAGGAGGATCCTTTGGGGCTAGGTGTTCGAGACCAGCCTAGGCCAACAGAGCGATACCCCTATCTCTAAAAATAAAAATAAAAACAAAAAATTAGCTAGGAGTGATGGTGTGTGTCTGTAGTCCCGGCTACTCAGGAGGCTAAGGCAGGAAGATTGCTTGGAGCCCAGGAGTTTGAGGCTGTAGTGAGCTATAATTGTGTCACTGCACTCTAGCCTGGACAACAGAGCAAGACCCTGTCTCTAAAAAAAATTTTAAAAAAAGAGAAAATCCCCCCAAAATAGTGTCTCCAGAGTCCTTATCAACCAACTGTAGCCCTGTGCTGTTCAATACAGTGGCCATATGTGGCTGCTGAGCACTCAAAATATATGGTGAGGCCAAATTGAGATATGCTGTAAGTGTATAATACACAACAGATTTCAAAGACTTAGGATGAAAAAAGCCAAAATATTTCAATACTTTTTTATATTTATTAATATTGAAATAATCTTTTGAATATATTGGGTTAGAAAAAATTGTATTAGGCCGGGCGCGGTGGCTCATGCCTATAATCCCAGCACTTTGGGAGACTGACGCGGGCGGATCACTTGAGGTCAGGAGTTCAAGACCAGCCTGGCCAATATGGTGAAACCCCGTCTCTACCAAAAATACAAAAATTAGCCAGGTGAGGTGGCAGGTGCCTGTAATCCCAGTCACTGGGGAGGCTGAGGCAGGAGAAGCGCTTGAACCCAGGAGGCGGAGGTTGCAGTGAGCCGATATCTTGCCATTGCACTCCAGCCTGGGCATCACAGTGAAACTCTGTCTCAAAAAAGTAATAATAATAATTAATACTGATCACTAATTTTACTTGTTTCATTTCTTTTCTTCTTCTTCTTTTTATTTTATTTTATTTTTTTATTTTTGAGACAGGGTCTCACTCTGTTGCCCTAGCTGGAGTGCAGTGGGGAGAACATGGCTCACTGCAGCCTTGACCTCCTGGGTTCAAGCGATCCTTCTGCCTCAGCCTCCTGAGTAGATGAGACCACAGGCACACACCACTACACCTGGCTAATTTTTAAAATTTTGTAGCGATGGATTCTTACCATATTGCCCAGGCTGGTCTCAAACTTTTGGGCTCAAGCAATCCTCCAACCCTGGTCTCCCAAATGCTGGGATTACAGGCATGAGCCACCTCGCCCAGGCTGTTTCTTTTACTTTCGTTAATGTGACCTAGAAAATTTTAAATTACATATGCTGCTTTCATTCCAGATTTATAGTTGTGCAAGCCAAGAGAATCTCGCTGATTTGCTCTTTTACAGGTAAGTGTGACTTTGAGAATACAGAATTTCCATGCCCTGAAACCAATGTGCTTGGTTATACTAAAGCAAAGCTCAGACATCAAATCTTCCCATTTGCAAATGCATCACAATGTATTTTTGTGTGTATGTGAGACAGGGTCTCACTGTGTCGCCCAGTCTGGAGTGCAGTGGCACAATCATAGCTCACTGCAGCCTTGACCTCTGAGGCTCAAGCAATCCTTCCACCTCAGCCTCCCAAGTAGCTAGAACTACAGGCATGCACCACCATACCCAGCTAATTTTTGTATTTTCATAGAGATGGGATTTTGCCATGTTGCCCAAGCTGGTCTTAAATTCCTGGGCTCAAGCTATCTGCCTCCTTCAGCCTCCCAAAGTATTGTGGTTGTAGGTGTGAGACGCTGTGCCTGCCCTCTCACCATGCATTTTTAAGAAACAAGATCAGCCAGGCATGGTGGCTCATGCCTGTAATTCCAGCACTCTGGGAGGCCAAGGCGGGTGGATCACCTGGGGTCAGGAGTTCGAGACCAGCCTGGTCCACAGGGTGAAACCCTGTCTCTACCAAAAATACAAAAATTAGCCAGGAGTGGTGGTACACACCTGTAATCCCAGCTACTTTGGAGGCTCAGGCAGGAGAATCGCTTGAACCCGGGAAGCAGAGGTTGCAGTGAGTGAGACTGCACGACTGCACTCCAGCCTGTGCATCAGAGGAAGACTCCATCTCCAAAAAAAAAGAAAAGAAAAGAAAAAAGAAATAAGATCTTTTGTTTTAAAAAATAAAACTATGATACCATTAACACATGAAAAAACTCTTAATATCCACTAATGTCTAGTTAGTGTTCAGATTTCTCTAATACTCTTATAGATGTCTCTTTAGGGTTGTTTTGTTCAAATCAGGATACAAACAAAGAATCACTTTTCATCTATCATGATTCCTCTATTTTTTTAATGCCATTCATTTATCATGTAGAGGGTTGACTAATCTCCTCCTGGTGTCTTTTTTTTTTTTTTTTTTTGAGACAGAGTCTCACTCTGCCGCCCAGGCTGGAGTGCACTGGCACGATCTCAGCTCACTGCAAGCCCCGCCTCCCAGGTTCACGCCATTCTCCTGCCTCAGCCTCCCAAGTAGCTGGGACTACAGGCACCTGCCACCACACCCGGCTAATTTTTTGTATTTTTAGTAGAGACGGGGTTCACCATGTTAGCCAGGATGGTCTCGATCTCCTGACCTCGTGATCTACCTGCCTTGGCCTCCCAAAGTGCTGGGATTACAGGCGTGAGCCACTGCGCCTGGCCTCTCATGGTGTCTTTTAACATGCTCCTCTTTCCCCTGTTGTTCACCACATCATCTGATCTGATAATTAAATTGAGAAGATTAATGAGATTCAGCTAGATTTATATTTTTGGCAGGAATACTTTACTGGTGGTGCTGTCTCTAATGGTTAATTTTATGTGTCAACTTGGAGGGCGTGTTTGGATGAGATCAACATTTAAATCTTTGAGTAAGCAGGTGGCCTTCCATAATGTGAGTGGGCCTCATCCAATTAGATGAAGGCCTGAATAGAACAAAAAGTCTGGCCTCTGTGAGCAAGGAGGAATTTTCCAGAAGATTGCCTTCGTACTGAAACTATACCACCAGTTCTCCTAGGTCTACAGCCTGCCAGCCCACATTGAATATTTGGGACTTGCCAGCCTCCACAACTGTATAAGCCAATTTCTTATAATGAATTTCTCTCTCACCCTCTCTTTTTCTCTCTGTTAACATTTGGGTATGTTTCCTTCCCACTTAAAAAAATTTAACACAGTTGAGATCACTTTACGTAATTTTGTCTTCTGCCTTTTAAATTTAATATTATAACAAATTGCATTTTCTCCTATTATAAATCTTGTAACCATTATTCCTCTTTTCTAATCATGAAAGTAGGATTATTGTAGGACATTTGACAAATACAAAAAATTGGCTGGATGCAGTGGCTCATGCTGGTAATCCCAGCACTTTAGGAGGCCAAGGTGGGAGGATCACTTGAGCCTGGGGGTTTGAGACCATCCTGGGCAGCATAGTGAGACCCTGTCTCAATTTAACAAAAAAGAAAGAAAAGAAAAAGGAAGAAAAATATTAAAAAATTTAAGAATGAATAAAAACTCTTCTATAATCCCATCATATATTAATATATTTTTGTAATACATTGTAGTCTGTGTTCTCTTTGTGGAAATTATATTATAGTATAGCTGGGCATGGTGGGTCATGCTTGTAACCCCAGCACCTCAGGAGACTGAGGTGGGCGGATTCCTTGAGTTCAGGAGGTTGAGGCTGCAGTGAGCTAAGATCATGCCACTGTACTTCAGCCTGGGTAACAGAGCAAGATCTTTCTCAAAAAAAAAAAAAAAATTAAAAAACAAAAATCAGCTGGGCATAGTGGCTCACGCCTGTAATCCCAGCACTTTGGGAGGCCAAAGTGGGCGGATCACCTGAGGTCAGGAGTTTGAGACCAACCTGGCCAACATGGTGAAACCCCATCTCTACTAAAAAATACAAAAAAATTAGCCGGGTGCAGTGGCGCGTGCCTGTAGCCCCAGCTACTTGGGAGGCTGAGTCATGAGAATTGCTTGAACTTGGGAGGCAGAGGTTGCAGTGAGCCAAGATTGTGCTACTGCACTCCAGCCTGGGTGGCAGAGGGAGACTCTGTCTCAAAAAAAAAAAAAAAAGATAGTATAATAATAAATTTATCCTACTTTTTTCACTGTAACATTATATTAATATGTTGAGCATTTTATACTCCCATAAAATATTTTTCCAATTTGATTTTTAGATGTCTTAATAATAAAGTATTATATTAATATACCATGGATTCTATTAGTACATATATAACCCTATTTTTGAAGTGTGATGCAATTTTTTAAAGGGTCTACAACATATCATAAGTAGTGTTTCCACAAATCACTTAACCATTCCTTTAGGAAGACACAATAAATATTAGAAATACCAAATTATTTCTCTTTTCCACCAATTTCCTGCAAAACTGGCCCATTTATTCAGTTTACCCCCAACCTCTTTCCCTCTAACCCAACATTCCATACTTGCTTAGCTGCGCTTGTCTTAGTGTACAGGATGTATGAACAATCATAGTGGAAGATAAATTGCAAGCTTGCCTAAGACTCTTGAATCTTGTATTTTATTTTATAGACAATGGAGAATGAGCAGACTTGAGTAGCAGAGGGCCTTAAGTAGATTAGATCGGTTTTATCAGAAACATCACTGTGGTAGGAACTGAACAGTAAGTGCAGATGAAGGGCAATAAAGGCAGGAAGGCTAGGTAAAAAGTTATTCCAACAGTTCACTCAAGAGTTGATGAGGCAGGGCACAGTGGCTCACACTTGTAATCCCAGCACTTTGGGAGGCCAAGTTGGAAGGACTGCTTGATCCCGGGAGTTCGAGACCAGCCTGGGCAACATAGCAGGACCCCATCTCAAAAAAAAAGAAAAGAAAACAAAAAGAGTTGATAAGCAGGAGCACTGAAAATAAAAATGAGGAAGCAGATGAGAGAACGACCTTGCTGAGAAAGAATGCACAAGGCTGGTCATTGCTATAGTCTGAATGTTTGTGTCATCCCCAAATTAATAGATTGAAATCCTCATGCCCAAGATGATGGTATTAGGAGGTAGAGCTTTTGGGAGGTGATTAGATCATGAGGGTGGGGGCGCTCATGAATGGGATGGTACGCTTATAAAAGAGGCCCCAGAGAAATCTCTCACCCGTTCAACAATGTAAAGACACAGTGAGAAGGTGCCCTCTATGAACAAGAAAGTGGGTGCTCACCAGACATTTTGGGATGACATAAACATTCAGATATAGCAATGACCAGCCTTGTGCGTTCTTTCTCTGCCAAGGTCTTTCTCTCATCTGCTTCCTCCTTTCTATTTTCAATCCTCCTGCTCATCAACTCTTTTTTTTTTTTTTTTTTTTGAGATGGGTCCCACTATGTTGCCCAGGCTGGTCTCAAACTCCTACACTAAAGCAATCCTCCCATCATGGCCTCCCAAAGTGCTGGCATTAAAGGCATGAGCCACTGCACCCAGCCTCATCAACTCTTAATTGAACTGTTGGAAAAACTTCTTACCTAGACTTCCTGCCTTGATTGCCCTCCTACTGTTCAGTTCCTACCAGAGCGATGCTTCTGAATCTGTTGGTACTTTGATCTTCAATTTCCCAGCATCCAGAACTGTGAGAAACACTTTCTATTATAAGCCACCCAGTCTATGGTATTCTGTTATAGCAGCCCAAATAGACTAAGGCAGAAATCAATGAGGAGAGAGGAATGCAGTAGAGAGGTCAACAGTGACTGAGGATGGTTAGGCTATTCGAGAAAAACCCTGTCCTTACTCTCAGCAACCTCCAGAAAGGCAAACAGGCAGCCTCCACTCCCAGGAAGGTTCCCATCTTGTTACAGCAATGGCGCAATCTCGGTTCACTGCAACCTCTGCCTCCCGGGTTCAAGTGATTCTCCTGCCTCAGCCTCCCAAGTAGCTGGGATTACAGGTGCCCAATCCTCCCACCTTGGCCTCCCAAAGTGCTGGGATTACACGTGTAATCAATTTTTGTATTTTTAGTAGAGATGGGGTTTCACCAGGTTGGGCAGGCTAATCTCAAACTCTGACCTCAGGTTATCCACCAGCCTCAGCCTCCCAGAGTGCTGGGATTACAGGTGTGAGCCACCATGCCCAGCCTCCCAGCTAATTTCTTAATTTTTTTATAGAGATGGGGTTTTGCCATGTTGCTCAGGCTGGTCTCAAACTCCTAGGCTCAAGCGATCTGCCTGCCTCAGCCTGCCAAAGTGCTGGGATTACAGGCATGAGCCACCTTGCCCAGCCCTTCTTTCATTTTCTACCCCCGACCCTCCTCCAGAGTCTCTGGCTCCATCCAACCACAACTTCAGCCTTTGTGATTGAGGCTAAAGAGATATACTTCCGTCTTAATAATATGAATAGGTTCTTATAGATCTTTGGGGAATTATTATATTGAAATATCTGCCCTCTCATCTCCTTCCAGGTAGAGGCACCAGAAAAACCCAATCTGTCACATAACCAGAGGGGAAACATATAAAGAATCAGGTTTGAAATTCATGATGCTAATTTCCACCTGACCAGGGCACAGCCTGGTCTGCCACAGTCACAAAGGGAGGCATGGTTGGACAGGGAGTGGAGTGTTCTTGGCAAAGGCAGATGATGTCAATTGTGGTGATTGGATCTGGAGGCAATACTCTCAGAGTCTGTCTTCCTACCTATAAAGGGGTCTGATATGGTTTGGCTGTGTCCCCACCCAATCTCATCTTGAATTGTAGCTCCCACAATTTCCATGTGTCTTGGGAAGTACCTGGTGGGAGGTAATTGAATGATGGGGCAGGTCTTTCCTGTGCTGTTCTCATGATAGTGAATAATTCTCACGAGATCTGGTAGTTTTATAAAGGGAAGTTTCCCTGCACAAGTTCTCTCTCTGCCTACCACCATGTAAGATGTCCCTTGCTCTTCTGCTATGATTGTGAGGCCTCCTCAGGCATGTGGAATTGTGAGTCAATTAAACCTCTTTCCTTTATAAATTACCCAGCCTTGGGTATGCCTTTATTAGCAGTGTGAGAACTGACTAATAGAGGGTCGAAGTATTACCAATATTGGAACTATTCCTGAAGGCAAACTTCCTTTTCAAGGTCAAGTTCTTCTTGGGTAGAGTGTAGTGGTATAATGATAGCTCACTCTACAGCCTTGACCTCCTGGGCTCAAGCACTCCTCCCACCTCAGCCTCCCAAGTAGATAGGACTACAGCTGTGCACTACCACACCTAGCTATATTTTTGTTTTTTGTAGAGATGAGGTCTTGCTATGTTGCCCAGGCTGATGTTTAATTATTGGCCTCAAGCAATCCCTTGGCCTCCCAACATGTTGGGATTCCAGATGTGAGCCACCACACCCAGCCTAGTTCTGCTTTCTGATTCAAGCAGTTGTCATCTGTGTCTGGGTTCCTTTGCCAAGAGGCTGTGTCTGGGTTCCTTGGCCAGGCCTCTCCTTTGCTTCATTCTTCATCAAGGTGTCTGTTGGTGGCAAACTTCCTTTGCTCTGGCTTCAAGTTTCCATGTGGCAGGAGGTCCATCAGAGTAACATCCTAGCTGCTCTTGGTCCCCTCCCTTACTGTTTCCCATGGGAGGAAGAACAACACTCTGGTGGGTGTGGGAGAAGGAACTGGGCATGCTCCACTTAGTTTCTTCTTTCTGTTCTTTTTGCCAACACACCTTCTCTTCTGTTCCTCCATGCCTTAAGTCCTACAGGGCCAGGCTCTACCTCTGAGGCATGGGTCTGCTCACTTCAGTGCTGGGTAGTAAAGCACTAAGCACTCAAACAGGGTGGCTAAGTCTGCTTAACTCTAGGGTGAGGAATTAGAAGCTCCTTAGTTGACCGGATGCAGTGGCTGTAATCTCAGCATATTGGGAGGCTGAGGTGAGAGGATTGTTTGAGCCCAAGAGTTCAAGACCAGCCTGGGCAACATAGTGAAAGCCCACCTGATATGGTTTGGATTTGTGTCCCCACCCAAATCTCATGTAGAATTGTAATCCCCAGTGTTGGAGGAGGGGCCTGGTGGGAGGGTGAGTGGATCCTGGGGGCGAAGTTCCCCCTCATTGTTCTTGTGATAGTGAGTGAGTTCTTACGAGATCTGGTTGTTTAAAAGGTGTGTAGCACCTCCTGCTTTGCCCTCTTCCTCCTACTCCTGCCATGTAAGACTTGCCTGCTTTCCCTCACCTTCTGCCATGATCCTGTTTCCTGAGGCCTCCCCAGCCATGCTTCCTGGTCAGCCTGTGGAACCATGAGCCAATTAAACCTCTTTTCTTAAGGCCAGGCACAGTGGCTCATGTCTGTAATCTCGACACTTTGGGAGGCCGAGGCAGGTGGATCACTGGAGGCCAGGAGTTTGAGACCAGCCTGGCCAACATGGTAAAACCCCATCTGTACTAAAAATACAAAGATTAGCCAGGTGTGACAGTGCGCACCTGTAGTCCCAGAGACTCAGGAGGCCGAGGCAGGAGAATCTCTTGAACCTGGGAAGCTGGGGTTGCAGTGAGCCTAGATCATGCCACTGCACTTCGGCCTGGGTGACAGAACGAGACTCCTCTAAAATTATAATAATAATAAAATAAAACTTGTTAAAAAATAAATTACACGGTCTCAGGTAGTTTTTTTTTTTTTTTTTTTTTTTGAGATGGAGTGTCGCTCTGTCACCCAGGCTGGAGTGCAGTGGCACGATCTCAGCTCACTGCAACTTCCGCCTCCTGAGTTCAAGTGATTCTCCTGTCTCAGCCTCACAAGTAGCTGGGACTACAGGCACCTACCTAGCTAATTTTTGTATTTTTAGTAGAGATGGGGTTTCACCATATTGGTCAGTCTGGTCTCAAATTCCTGACCTCAGGTGATCTGCCCACCTCAGCCTCCCACAGTGCTGGAATTACATGCATGAGCCACCGCGCCCAGCCCAGTAGTTGTTTATAGCAGTGCAAGAACAAACTAATATGCCATCTCTACCAAGAATAATTTTTAAAATTAGCTGGGCATGGTGGCATGTGCTTGTGGTCCAAGCTACTTGGGAGGCTGAGATGGGAGGATTGCTTGAGCCTGGGAGGTCAAGGCTGCAGTGAGCCAGTATCATACCACTGCACTCCAGCTTGGGCAACAGAGCCAGACTCTGTCTCAAAAAAAAAGAAGAGGAAGAAGCAGCAGTTCTTTAGCCACATACCTAAAACAAATCAAATCTCTCCAAAATCAGTTCACTGGAAATCAAGTGATATTATCATCCCCACCTACTTGGTTCCTGTGTCTTCCTTTCATTTTGTGCCAAATTCAAGCAGGAAAAAGTGGCATGTTCCTTTTTTTTTTTTTTTTTTTTGAGACAAGTCTCGCTCTTATCCCCCAGGCTTGAGTGCAATGGCTCGATCTCAGCTCACTGCAAGCTCCGCCTCCCAGGTTCAAACAATTCTCCTGCCTCTGCCTCCCAAGTAGCTGGGATTAAGGCATCTGCCACCACGCCCAGCTAATTTTTGTATTTTTTAGTAGAGACAGGGTTTCACCATGTTGGCCAGGCTGGTCTTGAACTCCTGACCTCAGGTGATCTGCCCGCCTCGGCCTCCCAAAGTGCTGGCATTACAGGCGTGAGCCACTGCACCCGGCCAGAAGTGGCATGTTCTTTACTGGGCTTTCCCCAAACCCTAGCAGTCTCAGTAGAGGCACATCTAAGCAGCCTACAATTAAATTAGAGAACTGGACCTCCCAACAAATAGAAATAACACATAATTCATTTTAAGTCTAACAGCAAATAGAGACAACACATAATTCATTATAAGTCTAGCAGTGAAGTGATGGGATTTCAAAAAAAGTTATGTTCTTTCCATCTGTAGCTAAAATATTTACACGGGGCCCTGGTCATATGCAAGTGGTGGTTTACAGAGCACAGCTTGTTCAAACCAAACAGTTGCTCTGTTCCCGCTTTTGGAAACTTGTCAAGGAATCAGTGTTTACTTAGACAACTTGGGCCCCAAGCGGCCCTTGTGTAGACTGAATTCAATCCAAGGAGAAACCAAGGCCCGGGAACATTCCTCCTTCTCCCCTGACCATTGAACCGCAGACCTCTCAGTTCTCCAGGGCCCTCTCGAAGGCATCCGGTTCAGCCTTTGGTCAACTGTCCAGTGCCCAGGCTAGACAACGGAGACTTAAGTCCTTTTTTAGAATTCCCAGGCTGGGCGTGGTGGCTCACACCTGTAATCCCAGCACTTTGGGAGGCCAAGGCAGATAAATCATGAGGTCCGGAGTTCAAGACCAGCCTGGCCAACATGATGAAACCCCGTCTCTACCAAAAATACAAAAATTAGCCGGCCGTGGGGGTGGGCGCCTGTAATACCAGCTCCTCAGGAGACTGAGGCAGAGAATTGCTTGAACCCAGGAGGCAGAGGTTGCAGTGAGCCAAAATGGTGTCACTGCCCTCCAGTCTGGGCGACAGAGCGAGACTCAGTCTCAAAAAAAACAAAAACAAAAAAACAAAAACAAAAACGCTGAGCACGGTGGCTCACGCCTGTAATCCCAGCACTTTGGGAGGCCGAGGCGGGCGGATCACGAGGTCAGGAGATCACCATCCTGGCTAACATGGTGAAACCCCATCTCTACTAAAAATACAAAAAATTAGCCGGGCGTCCCAACTACTCGGGAGGCTGAGGCAGGAGAATGGCGTGAACCCGGGAGGCGGAGCTTGCAGTGAGCCGAGATTGCGCCACTGCACTCCAGCCTGGGCGACAGAGCGAGACTCTGTCTCAACAACAACAACGACAACAAGAAGAATTGGCCCCTTTGCGCCCAACCTTTTGAGTAATTGTGTGCGTTTACATCTCATTTATTTATCTCCCAAAGACAGAACTTTGGCTTCAGGGCAAAGGATTTGATGTTTAATATGTGGGTGACTTGAATTAGTCTAGAGCATAATTCAGGAGGTGGCCCCGCTGTGGGAAACTGGCCACAGAGAACCTAGGAAGGTCAAGTCTCAGTGTTCAGGAAATACAATCTGCTATTTCTACCCAAAGCAAGAAAACAAGCCCTATGTTATTGAAGAACAGTGGAGGTATAAGTGTGAATATCAAAAGTTGTGCACATAAAAAGCACATACGGCTGGGCGCGGTGGCTCACGCCTGTAATCCCAGCACTTTAGGAGGCCAAGGCAGGTGGATCACTGGAGTCCAGGAGTTGAAGACCAGCCTGAGCAACAAGGTGAAACTGCATCTCTATAAAAAATACAAAAATTAGCCGGGTGTGGTGGCGTGAGCCTGTAGTGCCAGCTTTTCAGGAGGGAGGATTGTTTGTGCCTGGGAGGTCAAGGCTGTAGTGAGCCATAATTGCACCACTGCACTCCAGCCTGGGTGACAGAGCAAGACCCTATTTCACAAGAAAAAAAAAAAAAAAAAGCACATCCCACGGTACCTAGGCTGTGAATAAAAGGTAGTAGTAATCGTTATTATTGTTCTCATTGAGATAACTTGGAAAATTAATGTGTTAGTCCATTTTCACACTGCTGTGAAGAACCACTTGAGACTGGGTAATTTATGAAGAAAAGGAGTTTAGTTGACTCACAGTTCCGCAGGCTTAACAGGAATCATGGCTTGGAGGCCTCAAGAAACTTACAACCACGGTGCAAGGCGAAGGGGAAGCAAGGAGCCTCTTCGAATGATGGCAGAAGAGAGAGAACAAAGGGAAAAGGGTCACATACTTTTAAAAATCAGATCTCATAAGAATTCACCCACTATCACAAGAACAGCAAGGGGGAATTCCACCCCCATGATCCAATCACTTCCCACCAGGTCCCTCCCCTGACACGTGGGGATTACAATTCGACATGAGATCTCGGGGAGGACACAGAGCCAAACCATATCAACTAATGAGATCGGCATGTGGGTAGGCCCAGTTTGGAATTATACTAACAATTAAAGCAGTTAATAGTAGCTTCTGTCTGTCCTATCCTTTTACTTGGTGACTGCCTTTCTCTGATCTTAGGTGGTTCTTTTTTTTTTTTTTTTTTTTTTTTTTGAGACAGAGCCTTGCTCTGTCACCCAGGCTGGAGTGCAATGGCGCGATCTTGACTCACTGCAACCTCCGCCTCCTCGGTTGAAGCAATTCTTCTGCCTCAGCCTCCCAAAGAGCTGGAATTACAGGAGCCTGCCACCATGCCTGGGTAATTTTTGTATTTTTAGTAGAGACGGGGTTTCACTATGTTGGCTAGGCTGGTCTCGAACTCCTGACCTCCTGATCTGCCCACCTCAGCCTCCCAAAGTGCTAGGATTACAGGCGTGAGCCACCGTGCCTGGCCTGATCTTAGGTGGTTCTAAGGGGACTGAAATTTACAATCTTGAAGAACAATGGAGGTACAAGTGAGAACATCAACCAATAGTGCACATAAAAAGCACATGAGGCTGGGCTTGGTGGCTCACACCCGTAATCCTAGCACTTCAGGAGGCCAAGGCAGGTGGATCACTGGAGTCCATCCCCATCCAAATCTCATGTTGGTCTCCTGGACTGCAATAATCCACCTGCCTCGACCTCTCAAAGTGCTAGAATTACAGACATCAGCCACGAAGCCCAGCTGTGTGTGCTTTTTATGCTATTGTTGATGTTCACACTTGTATCTCCATTGTTCTTCAAGATTGTAAGTTTCCTGAGTCACTGTCTACCAGTACAGTGGTGGACAGTGACCTGGGACAGACCAATCATAGTAGCCAAACTTTTCATCCAATATGACTGCTCCTAGGGATAGGCTTGTTACTCAAGAAGGGCCAATCAGAATCCTTCTATGAGATTTGGAATCTCTCAGGAGGCAAGTTAGTATAATAGAGAAAGCATGAGCTTTGGTAACTAGAACTATGGATTCTGGCTCTTGGAGTTGGGCAAGTTTGTTTACTTCTTTGAGGATTAACTGAGACAAAATGGAGTACTTGGCACAGAGTAGATATCAGTAAGTGGCTTCTGTTGATAACCTTTATAATAAAAAACACTGCTCTAATTAACCTTCCTCACTGTTCCACCCTGCCTGATCAACCTTTGCTCTATAAAGCTCTTCTAAAAAGCTATAATTGGGAGACCTGCCTTTTAGTGGGGAGGGCCATACTTAATTTTCCATGACCCTTGAGCTTTCCAGAGAGTAGAGAAGGGATGAGAGAGTAAAATCTCAGAATGGAAAGGTCATTGTCCAGTCCATCCACTGATTACAAGGAACTGGGGAATCTTTCATTCAGCTAGAGTTCTAAAAATGGTCTTCAGCGGAGATGCTAGATCATTGCTGCCTCATAGAACTTCCTTCTCTGATGGAAATATTTATATCTGTGCTGTCTACCAGAGTAACCACAAGCTACATGTGACTACTGAGCACTTGGAAAAGGACTAGTGGAACTGAGGCACTGAATTATTTATTTATTTAAATTAATTTAAATTTACATATCCACATGGGGCAATGGCTACCATATTGAACAGAGCAGCTCCAGATTGGAGCACGGCATTAGCAGACAGGCACAGAAGTAGATGAGAATAATAGCCAGTGCTTGCTTAGGCAGGAAAGGTTACTATGGCTTAGAAGCAGTTGAGTCTCCAGGTTTAGGGAGGTACTAAAGAAAAGCCATCCGGACAGGTGCAGTGGCTCATGCCTGTAATCCCAACGCTTTGGGAGGTCAAGGCAGGCCGATTAGTTGAGGTCGGGAGTTTGAGACCAGCCTGGTCAACATAGTGAAACCCTGTTTCTGCAAAAATACAAAAATTAGCCAGGCATGGTGGCACATGCCTATAATCCCAGCTACTTGGGAGGCTGAGGCAGGAGAATCGCTTGAACCGGGAGACGGAGGTTGCAGTGAGCTGAGATTGCACCATTGCACTCCAGCCTGGGCAACAAGAGCAAAACTCTGTCAAAAAAAAAAAAAAAAAAAATTGCCAATGCTGACTATGTTGCAAGTTGTCATGGTGGGGTATTGGGAAAAGTTTTTAATTAGCAATAATTGTGCCTTGGATAAACTTCATCGGCTATGATACTGCCACAGCACAGAACTTCTTGGTTTTTTTGTTTGTTTGTTTCTGTTTTGTTTTGTTTTGTTTTGAAACAGAGTCTTGCTCTGTCGCCCAGGCTGGAGTGCAGTAGCGTGATCTCGGCTCACTGCAACCTCCACCTCCTGGGTTCAAGCAATTCTCCTGCCTCAGCCTCCTGAATAGCTGGGATTACAGGCACCCACTACCATGCCCGGCTAATTTTTTTGAATTTTTGGTAGAGATGGAGTTTCATCATGTTGGCCAGGCTGGACTTGAACTCCTGACCTTAGGTAATCCACCTGCCTCGGCCTCTCAAAGTGTTAGGATTATAGGCATGAGCCACCATGCCCGGCCCCTTGCATCGTTTTTAGTCATTGCGATAGTCTACTGACTACACTCACTATAAATCACATAACTATCCTCAATTTTTGTATTTTTTAGGATGTTTCCAATTTTTTTCAGAGTGACGCTAGGATGGGTGCCACATAACTTCCCCTGCACCCCCCACCATTTTTGTAAGGCAGAAGGAGCATGAGTTTTGAGGGCAGATAGACCAGGGTTTAAATTCTCGGCATTCATTACTTAGTAGCCACATGACCTCTGACAAGATCTGTCTTCCTTCCCTCCCTCCCTCCCTCCCTCCCTTCCTTCCTTCCTTTTTCTCTCGTACCGTCACCCAGGCTGGAGTCCAGTGATACGATCTCAGCTCACTGCAATCTCCGCTTCCCAGGTTCAAGCGATTCTCCTGCCTCAACCTCCTGAGTAATTGGGACTACAGGCACATACCACCATGCCCAACTGATTTTTATGTTTTTAGTAGAGATGGGGTTTCACTATGTTGGCCGGGCTGGTGTGGAACTCCCGACCTCAAGTGATCCGCCCGCTTCAGCCTCCCAAAGTGCTAGGATTACAGGCATAAGCCACAATGCCCGGCCCACAAGATCATTCGTTTTCCAGGGCCTCAACTTTTTCATCTATAAAATAGGAATACTACTACCTGCCTTTCCTGGTTGTTATCGGAGCTGGACATTTATAAATTGCCTCTCACACTACCCAGCACCATGGAAATATTTAATGAATTACAACTAACGCTATTATAGTTTTTGTTTTGTTTTGTTTTGTTTAGACACGCTGTCACCCAAGTGCAGTAGTGCCATCACAGTTAAGTGCAGCCTCAAACTCCTGGACTCAAGCAATCCTCCTGCCTCAGCCTCCCCAATGGCTGGGACTGTAGGCATGCCACCATGCCCAGCTAATTTAAAATTTTTTATTTTGTATGGATGGTGTCTCACTATGTTGCCCAGGTTGGTCTTGAACTCCTAGTGTCAGAGGCATTTGAACCAGAGCAACTCCATCTTGAATAGGGGCTGGGGAAAATAAGGCTGAGACCTACTGGGCTGCGTTCCCAGAAGGTTAGGCATTCTTAGTCACAGGATGAGATAGGAGGTCGGCACAAGATACAGGTCACAAAGACCTTGCTGGTAAAACAGGATGTGGTAAAGAAGCCGGCTAAAACCCACCAAAACCAAAACGGTGATGAAAGTGACCTCTTGATGTCCTCACTGCTCATGATATGCTAATTATAACGCATTAGCATGCTAAAAGACACTCCCACCAGCTCCATGATAGTTTACAAATGCCGTGGCAATGTTCTGAAGTTATCCTTTATGGTCTAAAAAGGGAAGGAATGCTCAATTCCTGGAAATCCCCATCCCCTTCCCAGAAAACTCATGAATAATCCACCCCTTGTTTAGCATATACTCAAGAAATAACTATAAGTACACTTAGTTGGGCAGCACATACCACTGCTCTGCCTATGGAGTAGCCATTCTTTTATTCTTTTACTTTCTTAATAAAGTTGCTTTCACTTCACTCTGTGGACTTGCCCTGAATTCTTTATTGCACAAGATCCAAGAACCCTCTCTTGGGGTCTGGATTGGGACCCCTTTCCAGTAACACTGGCCTCAAGTGATCCTCCTGCCTCAGCCTCCCAAAGTGTTGCGATTATAGGTGTGAGCCACTGCACCTGGCCTACTTTTTTAAAAAAATCATAATCATTTTTGGCCAGGCACGGTGGCTCATGCCTGTAATCCTAGCACTTTGGGAGGCCGAGGCGGGCGGATCACGAAGTCAGGAGATCAAGATCATCCTGGGTAACACAGTGAAACCCATCTCTACTAAAAAAAAATACAAAAAAATTAGCCAGGCACGGTGGCGGGCACCGGTAGTCCCAGCTACTCGGGAGGCTGAGGCAGGAGAATGGTGTGAACCCGGGAGGCAAAGCTTGCAGTGAGCCGAGATTGGCCACTGCACTCCAGCCTGGGTGACAGAGCAAGACTCTGTCTCAAAAAAAAAAAAAAAAAATCATAATCATTTATAGGAAGTTCAATTTCAAGGACCTCTCCGTTTCAAGAAGATTTCCCGATCTGTTTATGCTAACAAGTCTTATGGCCCTTCTCTTCTGATTGGATCAGAATCCCCGACAGCTTAGAGGCTGGCAGGCTGAGGGTCCCCAAGGCATGAGAGAAGAGGGGGCTATGGGGAACTTGGAGGAAGCATCACAGGAAGCTGCAGGTGGGTGGGAGGGGGATTCGTCCTGCTCCTACTAACCAAATGCACAGTCTTCCCCTCAAGCTTGCTTCTCCTCTGAGCTCTTTTGCGCCCTTGGTGATGGGTGGGGGAGACTGAGAATGGAGAATGACACAATGGTGGGAGAGGATGGGGTGGTGGAGCTGGGGGTTGGAAGAATCAGGAGGCACCCTTGTGTTTTCCCTCCAGAGGTGGCACCCCTGGGATGGTAGATAAGGCATTGTGTTTGGAATTCAGCCCCATGGGTGTATGTAGCTGGGGTTCTAGTCCCTCCTGAGCTACCCTCGGCAATTACTATACCCCCGTTAGTCCTGTTTTCCTTGTCAAAGAAATGGCCAAGCTAATAATAATTTCCACACAGAATTGGGAAGCTCAAATAATAAACAATAGCACTGTCCCCAGGCATGGAGCAAATACTGCTTGCCAGGTTCTGGGCTGAGTAATTCCCACGCATTTCTTCATCCCATCCTCACAACAGGCCCCAAAGGTAAGTGTTATTGTTTCTATTTTACAAGAAGGAAGCCAGGACTCGGAGAGGGGAAGGCTCCTTCCCATGCACCTCCCTGCTTTGTAATCTGGAAAGTCCTGGGTAGTTGTAATTTGTAGTTATGAATTTCTGGAGTTCTCAGTTCATTCCCTGGAGATTTGTGCTAGAAAGTTCTAGAAGATTGCAGAGTTTATTAAATAAATTGATTTGACAGGTATTTGTTGAACACTTTGCTATGGTCTGAATGTTTTTGTGTCCCTAATATTCATGTTAAAATCTTCACTTCCAAGGTATTAGGAGGTGGGCATTTGGGGAAGTGATTAGGGCATGAGAGTGGAGACCTCAGGATTGGGATCAGTGTGCTTATGAAAGAGACCACAGGGCACTAGCCAGCCCCTTCCACCATGTGGGGACACAGTGAGAAGGCACCACCTGTGAACCAGGAATAGGGCATTCACCAGACACCAAATCTGATGGCGCCATGATCTTGGACTTGCCAGCCTCCAGAACTGTGAGAAGTAAATTTCTGCTGTTTATAAGACGCTCGGTCCATGGTAGTTTGTTATAACAGCCCAAACAGACCAACACGCCTGCTGTGTGCTAGAAATGGTTCTAGGTGCTTGGGATTCAGCAATGAACATCATAAAGCACCCTCAAAGAGGATACATTTTTGCATGCAAAGACTGAAAGATCAGCAACAAAGAAATATAAAATAAGACAAGGTAAGGGGGGAGTGCAATTTTTTGTCCAATGGTCAGAGAAGTAGGTTGTGCTCACCACTGTGACAAGATGGAAGCTGTGCTCACCACTTGTATTACAGTGTACAAGAATGTAATCTCCGTAAGGACAGGGCCCTGGGATCTTATTTCCCTTACAGCTCCAGTCCCTAGCACAAGTTCTGGTTTCTAGTAGGTGCTCAATAAATATTTGTTGAATGAATGAATGAACAAATAGCCTCAGTCTCAGATCTGCCAGAGAAATGTCCATTTTAGTGTAGGCATGGGATTTTGAATTCACCTCCTATGAGCTGACGTTTATGGAGAAACTTGCGTGCCCCAGGCACTGTGCCAGCCTCCATGGCTGAGTACAGCCCTTCCCTTGAGCATCTTCACTAGAGAGGATAGTGGAGCTTGCAATTTAGTGGTCTAGAAGAGAAGTCAGCAAAGAGAATAAGGGAAGAACAGGAGTTAAGCGCAAAGAGGAAGCGTTTCAGGGTCAGCAAAGAATTCGGTGAGTGTATTGCCTGACATTTTTTTTCTTGACGCAAAAAATAGCTAGCTCTGCTTTTTGGACTGGGGCTCGCTGAGTCAGGGGTTCAAAGAGAATAGCATGAGGATAGGAGCAGTAAATGTCATCTGCAGCAGATGGTGATGCCCCAGAGACAGACCGTGGCCTTGAAGATGCTTCCCTCCACCGACTCTGGCCCAAGAATCAAGGTCAAGGGCAGGCAACCAAGCTCAGCTCCCTGGGGTCCCGATCCCAGGCTCTCAACTGGGCCAACCCTTCCCAAGAACATCACCATTGTTCCACCCGCTTGGACTCCACACCAGGCTCAGTGGAGTCTCAGAGTCCAAGGGTGTGAGAAGAATAATTCCAGCATCTGTTATTAACCATCACTTCTATTTTTTTGGCTTCACTTTCTCTTTGGCCCTGAGAACACTGGGTCAGTGCTTCTTTGAGTACAAAACGACTGCTTTGCCAGGTCTTTGTTCAGCCTCACAAAAGAAGGGGATGATGATTACAAGAACAGATTTTGCATTCCATATTTACCCCAGATGACATTGCCTTGATCCCTAAAATAACTTCAGATCGCCTGGGTGGAACTTGCTTGTTCCTTTTCATCTTGTTATTTTGCAATTATTTGTGGAGAACATCACTATAGTGATATTATCAGAGCAGGGCAGAATGAAACTCCAAACTCTGGGTTGTTATTGGTTTTTCCTTTGTACCTCGGAACATGACTTTTTCACCTCAAACCTTCTCTATTACTTCTTATAAGCATTACAGTTCTCAGTTCCAACTCAGCCAGCATCACTTTCTGAGTCATCCCCAGCAGTTAAAACCACAGAGGTGGTCCACACTGGGATGAGGGATGGAAGTGCTTGGGTTGAGTTTCCAAATTGGAAACTATATTTACCAGAAATCCTCTTTCCTTCAGATAAGACTGGGGTCAAAGTACTGGAGTGTTGAAAGAGGCACTAAATAAACTAAGAATCTAAAGGACCTTCAGTGTTTGGGCCAAGGAACATGGTGATAGAGTTCAACAAATAAACACAGCTGGTGTAGGGTGAGCCTTTAGCAAACACTTATCTTCTTGATTTTTTTTTTTTTTTTTTTTGGTCATAATTGTCAACTTGGCCCAAAGCCTTTATTATAGCATTTTCATACACTGCTGCCAGGGATGGGGTGTGTATTTGTACAACTTTCTAATGAAATTTGGCAATGAATAGCAAAAGCCTTGACAATGTAGCTATTCCTTAGTTGCAAAATTCTACTTGTGGGTGCTAAAAAAATAATTAGGGATAGGAGCAGAAGGATACATACAAAGATATTTATTGCTAATGATGGTGAAAAATTGGAAACAACCAAACTGTACAACATTAGGGGGTTACTTTTTAAAAATCAAAATCCAGTCCTGGTGCAGTGGCTCATGCCTATAATCCCAGCACTTTGGGAGGCTGAGGTGGGAGGAGCCCTTAAACCGAGCAGTTTGAGACCAGCCTAGACAACACAGTGGGACGCTGTCTCTACAAACAATTTTTAAAAAGTAAAACAACAACAAAGAAATCATGACCCCAGCTCCATGCAATGGATACTGAGCCACTATTAAAAATCATGCCGGTTGGGCACGGTGGCTCATGCCTGTAATCCCAGCACTTTTGGAGGCCAAGGCGGGCAGATCACTTGAGATCAGGAGTTCGAGACTAGCCTGGCCAACATAGTGAAACTCTGTCTCTACTAAAAATACAAAAATTAGCCGGGTGCAGGGGTGGGCATCTGTAATCCCAGCTACTTGGGGGGGCTGCGGCAGGGGAATCACTTGAACCCGGGAGGCAGAGGTTGCAGTGAGCCGAGATCACACCACTGCACTCCAGCCTGGGTGATAAAGCGAGACTCCATCTCAAGAAAAAAAAAAAGACCAGGCACAGTGGCTCATGCCTGCAATCCCAGCACTTTGGCAGGCCGAGGTGGGCAGATCGCAAGGTCAGGAGTTCGAGACCAGCCTGGCCAATATGGTGAAACCCCATCTCTACTAAAAATACAAAAATTAGCCCTGCATAATGGTGGGCGCCCGTAGTCCTAGCTACTCGGGAGGCTGAGGCAGGAAAATTGCTTGAACCCGGGAGGTGGAGGTTGCAGTGAGCTGAGATGGCACCACTACACTCCAACCTGGTGACAATAAAAAAGATTAGAAGGATAAATTCAAAAAGATGAAAGTATTTCTTGGGAATTTTCTTTTTTGGTGCTCTTGTTTATAATTTTTCTACAATGGGCATGTATTTCTTTTCTTTTTTTTTGAAATGGAATCTTGCTCTATCACCTAGGCTGGAGTGCAGTGGTGAGATCTTGACTCACTGCAACCTCTGCCTCCTGGGTTCAAGCGATTTTCCCATCTCAGCCTCCTGAGTAGCTGGGATTACAGGTGCACGCCACCACACCTGGCTAATTTTTGTATTTTTAGTAGAGATAGGGTTTCCCCATGTTGGCCAAGCTGGTCTTGATCTCCTGACCTCGGGTGATCACCTGCCTGCCTCAGCCTCCCAAAGTACTGAGATTACAGCTTTAGCCACTGTGCCCGGCATTTTTTTTTTTTTTTTTTTTTTTTTGAGACCGAGTTTCCCTCTGTTGCCCAGGCTGGAGCACAGGGCACGATCTCAGCTCACTACAACCTCTGCCTCCTGGCTTCAAGCAATTCTCTGCCTCTGCCTCCTGAGTAGCTGGGACTACAGGCATGTGCCACCATGCCTGGCTAATTTTTGTATTTTTAGTAGAGATGGGGTTTCACCATGTTGACAAGGCTGGTCTCGAACTCCTGGCCTCAAGTAATCCACTACTTTGGCCTCCCAAAGTTCCGGGATTACGGGCATAAGCCACCACACCTGGCCACTACAATGAGCATGTATTTCTGTAGTCAAATGTTTAAAATGCCATTTTTTCAGAAAAATAATAAGCTGTCAAGCTTTTTTTTTTCTCCCCCATAAAGAAAGAGCTTAAGAGACACAAGGCTGACCACGCCATGTGGGAGATGGAGTTAGCACTCAAATCATCTCCTCCAAATTTCCTAGGTTAGGAATTTTTCAAAGGCAGTTTGGGGAAAGAGGGGAGAGATCAGGTAACTGGGGCTTGCTGCTGATTGATTGGGGTGGTGATGAAATCATAGGGAGTCTAAACTGTCCTCCTGTGAGCTGAATTCCTTCTGGGTGGGGCCACAGGAGTGGGGTTGGCAGGTCCAGGTGGAGCCATGGGCGTCAGACATGCAAAAACCCACAGGTCAGGAACCCTATACAGGGACTGGACAAGGTATAAGGCCAGCTTTCCTGAGGAGTTTCATTGGCTCTATAAGTCAACTTTGATTTCTTAGAACAGTCTGTTTGTATTTGAAAGCATGCCATTCCAGTCAAAACCTTGATAAAATAACCAGTGTCTTCAATTGCATCAGTTCCACAGGCTTAACAGGAAGCATGACTAGGAGGCCTCAGGAAACTTACAATCATGGCGGAACGTGAAGGGGAAGCAAGCATGTCTTACCATGGTGGAGCAGGAGAGACAGCGTGTCATGCCTTTTAAAATTATCTTGGCCGGGAGCAGTGGCTCATGCCAGTAATCCCAGCACTTTGGGAGGCCGAGATGGGCGGATCACTTGAGGTCAGGAGTTTGAGACCAACCTGGCCAACATGGCGAAACCTCGTCTGTACTAAAAATACAAAAATCAGCCAGGCGTGATGGCACGTGCCTGTAGTCCTAGGTACTCGGGAGGCTGAGGCATGAGAATCACTTGAACCTGGGAGGTGGAGGTTGCAGGGAGCTGAGATCGCACCATTGCACTCCAGCCCAGGCCAGCAACAGTGAGACTCCGTCTCAAAAAAAAAAAAAAACGCCCGGCGCGATGGCTCATGCCTGTAATCCCAGCACTTTAGGAGGCTGAGGCAGGTGGATCACCTGAGGTCAGGAGTTCGAGGCCAGCCTGGCCAACATGGTGAAACCCTGTCTCTACTAAAAAATCCAAAAATTAGCTGGGCATGGTGGCAGGTGCCTGTAATCTCAGCTACTCAGGAGACTGAGGCAGAAGAATTACCGGCACTTGGGAGGCAGAGGTTGCAGTGAGCCGATATTGCGCCATTGCACTCCAGCCCTGGCCAACAACAGTGAGACTCTATCTCAAAACACACACACACACAAACAAACAAACAAAAAACAAAAAACCTCACAGCAATTGTATGAGACAGGTATCATGCTCTCCATTTATAGAAGGGAAAAGTAGGTATAGAAGGAGGTTTTAGTCACCTGCTCCTTCAACAGATGGAGGTAGATGCAGTTATTCAGGTAAGAGAGGAATAGAGCTTCTGAGACTAAATAGTTAAGATAGGAAGGTACAAGTGGATGGAGAACGAAGACCTACAAAAGCCTTTTACCTAGACTGGTAAACATTCAGGTTGCAAGCTGGAGAAAATAATAATTTTAACTACCCTGCTTTGAGCACTTGGGGATGATGTTGACATAAAAATGAGGATTACAGGGTGTCATTATATTCAACCTCACTGGCTTGTGGGAAGTGGTGGATGTTCTGTAGTAATATATAGCACCGATGTGCCAGAGAGTAAATTACACAGAAGCCCAGAGTCTATTATCATTATGATCATCACTCAAAACATATAAACACCTCTTTGTTTGGGATAAGGTAGAGGAGTGAAAGTGCATAGGCTGTGGGACCAGACAGACCTCCACTGAAATCCTGGCTTACCATCCATGTATTAATAGCTATGTGATCTTTGTCCAGCTTCACCAGTTTGGCCTTGAGATCCCTGTGGCACCTTCACACTTTTATGGAAATCCTGCTGCGATTTTTTTTTTTTTTTTTTGAGATGGAGTCTCGCTCTGTCTCCCAGGCTGGAGTGCAGCGGCATGATCTTGGCTCACTGCAAGCTCCGCCTCCCGGGTTCACGCCATTCTCCTGCCTAGCTGGGACTACAGGCACCTGCCACCACGCCCAGCTAATTTTTTTTTTTTTTTTTTAGTAGAAACGGGGTTTCACCGTGTTAGCCAGGATGGTCTCAATCTCCTGACCTCACGATCCGCCCGCTTCGGCCTCCCAAAGTGCTGGGATTACAGGCGTGAGCCACCACACCCAGCTGGAAATCCTGCTTCGATTTATCATCCCAAACACTTCCTGCTATATTGAAAGCTATCATAGGAGCTTTTCAGACCTGAAGTTGTTGGGGGTAATGCTAGCTGATGGAACAAAGAACTCCCAACTTTGAGTGGCTTACTGCTACGATAAAGGTTTACTTGCTGATTGGGTGTTTTCAGCGACTATCATGGAAACAGATACAGGCTTCTTCCGTCTTGGAGTCCTCCCTTAGGTCCCCTGCATTCAGTTTATTGATGAACAAAGAAAGAGTGTGTGACAGGACACAAGGGCCATTCTATGGCCATGCCTGGAGATGGCACATGTCACTTCTGCCCACATTCCATTAGTTAAAACACAGTCACATGACCATGTGACTATGTTTGTGCCCAGAAAGAGGAAATGGAAAAGGTAACCCTGCAGCTTATTAATGCTAAGCATACCTGTATCAATCGTAGGTAATGTGGGGTAGAGAATGAAAGGTCATTAAGATTAAAGCCCTTGCTGTGCACAGTGGCTCATGCCTGTAATCCCAACACTTCAGGAGGCCAAGGTAGGAGGATTGCTTGAGTCCAGGAGTTTGAGACCAGCTTGGGCAACATAGGGAGATCTTGTCTCTACAAAAAATTAAAAGATTAGTGGGGTGTGGTGGTGCATGCCTGTCGTCCCAGCTACTCCAGAGGCTGAGGCAAGAGGATTGCTTCAGTCGGGATGTCAAGGCTGCACTGAACTATGTTCATGCCACTGTACTCCAGCCTGGGCAACAGAGCAAGACCCTGTCTCAAAAAAAAAAAAAAAAAAAAAAGAGAAAGAAAAGATTAAAGCCCAAGAGAACTGCAATGGCAGTTGTCCAAGCAATGGTGTGTGACAGACAGAAATCACTGGCAGTCAGTTTTTCTTGACAGATACAGATTTTAAGCTGAGCCAGATCTTAAAGGATCTTAGACCACATATGTCTGATCCAGTTTGGCAGTTTTAAGCTGCAAAAAGGCAGCACCTATGAAATAGGCCCTATCACCATTGACATTGCTCTGGGACTCTCCGCTCAATCATCCTAACTCTCTGTGCCCCTCAGTTTCCCCCTTTACATTTTGTTCCCAATCTGCCAAGCCTCAGGCTTGGTGATTCATTTTCCCCACTTATAGTCTCACTTTACACTGCTGGACCAGATACTCGACATCATTTCTCTGACCTCTGTTTTTCTTTCAGACCACAATCTGGAGTCTTTCTGACTACAACGGCATTGATTGCCTTATTGATTGCTTCAGATAAATAGGTCATCAGGTCTAGTCTGGTCTTGGGAGTTAAGAATCTCAACAAAGGTACTTTTATGCTATACACTCCATTTTTTCACTTAAACAAAAATATTAAGCTGATATGTATGTTTATTTACTTGGAAAGATTGAGACTTATAGACAGAATGCCTTTCTTCCAAAAAATTTAATGTACTGTGTATGTTTAAATAATGCTTTACATAGCTTTGAAATCTTTTTCTTACATGGTATCTTTGGAAGAGCAGAATTTTCTTGTTTTCATCAAGTCCAATTTATCATTTTTTTCTTTTTTAGTTAGTGCTTTTTGTATCTTAAGAGATCTTTGCCAACTCGATGTTGTGAAGATTTCTCATCTGTTTTCTTTTAGAAGTTTTAGCTCTTTATGTTTATGTCTATGATCCATTGAGTTAATGTTTATCTATGGTGTGACGTAAGGGTCAAGATTCATTTTTTTCCAAATGGATCTTGGGAGGAGAAGGCAGAAGGATCCCTTGAGCCCAGGGGTTCAAAACCAGCATGGGCAACATAGTGAGACCTCGTCTCTATAAAAAATGCACAAAAAAATAGCTAGGCACGTGGCTCATGCTTGTAATCCCAGCACTTTGGGAGGCCGAGGCGGGCAGATTGCTTGAGTCCAGGAGTTTGAGACCAGCCTGGGCAATATGGCGAAACCCTGTCTCTACAAAAAAATACAAAAATCAGCCAGGAGTGGTGGCATGCACCTGTAGTCCCAGTGCTACTCAGGGGCTGAGGTGGGAGGACTGCTTGAGCCCAGGAGGTCGAGGCTGCAGTGAGCCAAGATCACACCACTGAACTCCAGGCTGGGTGACAAAGTGAGATCCTGTCCCAAAAACAAACAAACAAACAAACAAACAAAAGTAGCCGGGCATGGTGGAGCATTCCTGCAGTTTCAGAAACTTGGGAGACTGAGGTGGGAGGATTGCTTGAGCCCAGTTGAGGTCAAGGCTGCAGCGAGCTCAGCTCATACCACTGCACTCCAGTCTGGGCGACAGAGCAAGACCCTGTCTCTAAATAAGTAAATAAACAAACAAACAAACGATCTCCAGTTGTCCCAGAATTT
The DNA here is from genome assembly GCF_006542625.1 of Nomascus leucogenys. Classification (NCBI taxonomy): domain Eukaryota; kingdom Metazoa; phylum Chordata; class Mammalia; order Primates; family Hylobatidae; genus Nomascus; species Nomascus leucogenys. The sequence goes on along the minus strand of NC_044404.1, from coordinate 19,763,141 downwards.
TTGTTAAACACTGTTCTTCACTACATCATTACATTGGTGCCTTTGTCAAAAATTATTTTACTGTATGTATGTGGGTCTATTTTTGGACTATTATGTTCCATTCATTTATATGTCTATCCTTCTGTCAATGCCACACTGGGTTGATAGCTTTATAGTTACGTCTTGAAGTCAGGCAGTGTAGGCCCTCTAACTTTTTCCCTCTTTTTAAAAATTGTTCTAAATATTCTGGGATTTCCATATACCTTTTTAAAAGATTGTTCTTTTTTAAAGATTGCTCTTTTTAAAAAGATTGTTGGCTGGGCACGGTGGCTCATGCCTGTAATCCCAGCACTTTGGTAGGCTGAGGCGGGTGGATCACGAGGTCAGGAGTTCAAGACCAGCCTGGCCAAGATGATGAAACCCCATGTCTACTAAAAATACAAAAATTAGACAGGCGTGGTGGCAGGTGCCTGTAATCCCAGCTACTCGGGAGGCTGAGGCAGAGAATTGCTTGAACCCGGGAGGTGGAGGTTGCAGTAAGCTAAGATCGCACCACTGCACTCCAGCCTGGGCAACAGAGCGAGGCTCCGTCCCCAAAAAAAAAAAAAGATTGTTCTACTATCGTGGGATTTCCATATACATTTTAGAATCAGGCCAGGCACAGTGGCTCATACTTGTAATCCCAGCACTCTGGGAGGCTGAGGATTGCTTGAGCCCAAGAGTTCAAGACCAGCCTGGGTAACATAGTGAGACCTCATCTTTACTAAAAAAAATTTAAAAATTAGCCACGTGTGGTGCCATGCGCCTGTAGTCCCAGCTATTTGGGAGGCTGAGGTGAGAAGATTGCTTGAGCCTGGGAGGTCAAGGCTGTAGTGAGCAATGATCACACTACTGCTCTCCAGCCTGGGTGACAGAGTGAGACACCGACTCAAAAAAAAGAATCAGCTTGTGAGTTTATATACAAAAATTTGCTGGGATTGTGATTTTAATTGCATTGAATTTATGGTACATTTTCAGGAGAATGAACATCTTGATGATATTGAATCTTCCAATCCATAAATAGGGTACATCTTATTGATCCAGATTTTTAATTTATCTTGGCAATGTTTTCTTGTTTTCAGGCCTTATACATCTTTCATTAAATATATCCTGAGTGGCTGGGCACGGTGGTTCACGCCTGTAATCCCAGCACTTTGGGAGACCGAGGCAGGCGGATCACCTGAGGTTGGGAGTTCAAGACCAGCCTGACCAACATGGAGAAACCCCGTCTCTACTAAAAATACAAAATTAGCCGGACATGGTGGCACATGCCTATAATCCCAGCTACTAGGGAGGCTGAGGCAGGAGAATCGTTTGAACCTGGGAGGCGGAGGTTGCGGTGAGCCGAGATTGTGCCATTGCACTCCAGCCTGGGCAACAAGAGTGAAACTCCATCTCCAAAAAAAAATATATATATATATATATATATACACAACACATATACATATCTCCTATTTTATATTTTTTGATATTATTATAAAGATATTTAAATTTATTTTACAATTGTTCATTGCTCTGATCTTTTATTCCAGCCTTTCACTAGATTGTTCTCTAAGTCCTACCACTTTATCGGGTCCTATGTCAGTTCTGCATGTGGTTTAGTTTCATTTGGAACACTGCAATGTCTGATTGGAATGAGAGATGAGGATTTCGGAGAAGTAGAGGATGGCTGAGGTTTGCATCCTGGATGACTGGAGGTTCTCTGGCTCACAATTTGACAGGCTTCATTCATATTGTGCCATATCCCAGGTTCCATGCTAATTGTTAGTGATATGACTGTCAGTCCCTGCCTCAAGGAGCCATAGCGCAGTAGGGACCAAGTGAAAAGTGATCTGATAAGGTACACAAAGTATAGGTTTCCATGGGAACACAGAACAGGGGATCCCAAACCCAGCTTCTGAGGGGACTGTCAGAGACTATTACCAGGATAAGAAGGTGATTATGCTGAATCTAAAGGAAGAGTCAGCTTTAGACATTTTGTAGAGTCCAGCCCAACCCTGGTGGGTGACTGGCTGGCCAGCTTAATACACTAAACATGAAGTCTCCCAAATATGCACATAAAAACTCCAACAGCTGGCCTGCATGTGAGAGGCCCTTCCATAACTCTGACCAAGACCCCGCAGATGGTCAGGATACAAATACTTCTGGTCCAGCATAAGGCAGCTGTGAGTTCTCCCAGGTACCCATTAGAAAAGCAAAAGCAAAAACCCTGAGATGATTGTGTCTAACCTCAGAGTAAAGTATCCTCTTGGCACCGAAGACTTTGGGGATGCATTAAAAAGAAGTGGATTGCTAGTGGTCTGTCCACCTCCCCGCTCCCTGCTACATGTTCTTTCAAGATGCTGAAGGCTGGAAAAAGTTGATCTAAGCTGTCTAGCCGAGGCTGCCTCCTCTACAAACCACACAATTTTCTGTCTTCAAGGGAAATCAGCATTTTTTTTTTTTTTGGCCTGTACTCAGTCCTGCTTAAGGTTTCAATGACTAGAAATTTCTGAGACCACAAATAAGTCTGTTTCATTCACTTGCCAGAGCTTACTCAGGATGCCCGTAATGCCCATTGGTTTCTTTCTTTCCTTCTCTCTACTTTTCAGCAGCCCTTTCTCCTTCTTTTGGTAACAGTATCCTGATTTCCCCCATCATCAGGGAAACAGTTTCCCTCCCTGATCATCAGGTCCCCATCTGCCAGCTCTAGGGCTGAGGCCACTGGTAACCGAAGAAATGAACATGGCTGAAATTGTCTAAGGAAAAAGGGCAAAGTTAGAGAAGGAAAGAACCTGCTACCAAATCTCAAGGAACTCCATCGTTTAGTGGGTGTGTGGAGGAGAAGGAGTCTCCAGAGAACCCAGAGAAGGAGCGCAGAGGTAGGATTAAGACTAGGAGAGTCACATGATGTCATGGAAGCCAATGGGAAAGAGTGCTTCAAGAAGGGAGGACGTGGCCAAAGCACCAGAGGCTACTGGGAAGTTACAGGAGGTGAGGATTGAAAATCGTGCGTGTGGCCCGACAAGGTGGCTCATGCCTGTGATCCCAGCATTATGGGAGGCTGGGAAGGGAAGAGTGCTTCGTGCTTCAGCCCAGTAGTTTGAGACCAGCCTGGGCAACAAAACGAGACCTTGTCTCAAAAAAAAAAAAAAAAAAAATTTTAAAAGAAAGTTGTGCATGTGACCTTCAACATGAAGGTTATGGGTGACCTCAGAGCTATTTCACTGGAGGAGTTATGAAAGAGAATGGGAGGTTAGGAAGTGGAAGGAGGAAACAGACAATTCTCCAGCTGGGAAAGGGAGGAGGTGGTGGTAAGCTGGAGAAGTTGAGGAATCCACGTAAGTTTCTTTCTTTAAAAAAAAAAAAAAAATCAGAACACTTAGCCATGTTTAAAACCAGAGTAATCATTAGTTGAACAATCTGGGGAGAGACAGGATAAGTGAAGTGTAAGTTTCTTGAGAAAATAAAATCCCCAAGAGGGAATATTGTTTACAGCATTTCCCAAACTTACTTGGTGAATTGCCATTCTTCGGGCCGAGTTCATTTTGATTACTGTTCCGCAGAAAGCACCCTGGCCCAAATTAAGTCAAGGGCTGATCCGCAAACCAATTAGCATGGCCAAGGCTATACTTTGACTTTGGCCAATCAGAATCCTCTCCTCTAGAGCTGGGAGTGGGCTGAACTCCACCCAAACTAAATGTCTGAAAATGAGACAGGGTTAAGTTGTAGGAAAGAGAGGGTATTCATACCTGGGAGGTACCCCAGCAGTGACCTGGAAGCCAGCTGAATGATGGGGCAGATGGCCTTGCCATGTGGTGTTCCCTCCCTCTTGGAACTCTTGGTAACAAAGATTCTTTTTTTTTCTGAGACAGAATCTCTCTGGTCACCCAGGCTGGAGTGCAGTGGCGTGATCTCAGCTCACTGAAGCCTCTGCCTCACAGGTTCAAGCAATTCTCATGCCTCGCCCTCCTGAGTAGCTGAGATTACAGGTGCACACCACTACGCCCAGCTAGTTTAAGTATTTTAGTAGAGATGGGGTTTCACCATGTTGGCCAGGCTGGTCTCGAATTCATGACCTCAGGTGATCCGCCCACCTCAGCCTTCCAAAGTTCTGGGATTACAGGCATGAGCCACCATGCCCGGCCAGTAACAAAGATTCTTATATTGAATCCCATTGAAACTTCAGTATATGGAGTTAGGATGTTCAGGCAATATGGCTAGCTGTAGAATTCAGTGTATTGAGGGGTTAAAATCTGGCTTATTCTAAGGGTTCTCGGGCGTTTCTAAAGACACAGTAAAACACCTGAAACCGTTTTAGTAACTTGAGAATATGCCCAGCTTAGGAAGCAGGCCCAGACCTGTTAGACGGGAGGTAATTTAGGAGCTAGGCAATCCCCAGCTCCTGGGATAACTGTGCATTTATTAACCCAATTAATAGATGTAATTGAGGAAGGAAAGACAGATGTTGGGCAACTTCTGGGCAATGTCTGCTTTAATGGGTCCTGTATGAGCTGATTCGGCATCGGGTAGAAGGCTGTCTTTCAAGGACCTCAAGGTTGCTGCTTCCTTCCTCAGGTGATGGTATTATATGGCTTGGGGCTTCCCTTCCACCTTGCCTCAATTCAGAAAATGCTTACGGGCACCTACTATGTGTAATTGCCATTCTATGTGCTGGGATGTGGTAGCACTGCCTTTTGCAGCTTACAAAGCCCTTTCCTACCTATGATCTCAATCTGATGGTTCTGAGAACAGATTTTGAGTCAGAAAGACCAAAGTGAGAATAAATCCATCCACATGTTCTGTGTGACTTTAGGCAAGTCATTTCATCTAAGCCCTGACTTCCTCTATAAATTGGTAACAATAAAAGTTCTGGCCAGGCATGGTGGCTCACACCTATAATCCCAGCACTTTGGGAGGCTGAGGTTGGGGGATCGCTTGAGCCCAGGAGTTTGAGACCAGCCTGGGCAACATGGCAAAATCCCGTCTCTACAAAAAATATAAAAATTAGTCAGCAGTGGTGGCTCACACCTGTGGTACCAGTTACATGGGAGGCTGAGTTGGGAGGATCGCTTGAGCCTGGGAGGCGGAGGTTGCAGTAAGTCGAGATTGTGCCATTGCATTCCAACCCGAGACCCTGTCTCAAAAAAAAAAAAAGTTCCTAGCTCAAATGGTTGGGAGGAGTCTATATGAAAAGTGTTTAGCACATAACAAGTACTCATGAAAAAGTAGCTGTATTATTCACACAATAATCTTATCCTGTTGATACTATTATCTTCGTTCACATACCTTCATTGAGCACTGATTATGTTCTAGGTGAACACTTAGGTCCATAATGACCAAAAGAGGACTCAGATGCAGAAGAACAAGGGTCCCAGAACTACACCTTCAGGAAAGGAAGAACCATCCAAGAAAACTCAGGGGAAACTTCAGCACCAGGAGAAGGCTTCCTTTCCACCTTGCCTCCAATCAGGAAATGCTTATGGGCCCCTACTATGTGTAATTGCCATGCTATGTGCTGGGATGTGGTAGCCTTCCTGATCTCAGGCACGCCAAGAGAGGTACATGAAGGAGGAGAAGCCAGGAGTAAGATGAGGCCCCAACGTGAGCACTGGCTTCTGCAACATCGAGTTCCCAGGTCAGCTTGAGGAGAGCAATGTCGCTTCCTGGGCAGGTGGGGGCAGAGGCCTGATCAGACTGACTGGAGGAGAAAATGGAGCAGGTGTGGAATCAACAACTGCAAAGAATTTACAAGGTTTTGGTGTGAATGAGAGCAGAAAAATGGGGGAAGTGGCTACAGGGAGACGCAGGATCCAGGAGTTTTGAGTGGTGGTTCTTAAAACTTTTATGATAGGAGCTATTAGGGCACGTTTTCTGAAGCAGATGGGAATGATCCAGTACCGAGGGGGAAACTGGTGACTAAGGAAGGAAGGATCCAGAGAACAAGTGGAGGGGTGACTCTGATAGGAACAAAAACGCTTCATTTATTGTAAAATCTGGGGAGTCGAAGATTGTGGGGAAGGTGCAGAGATGTTGGTAGATAATAAGCTCCTGTCTGGTTCCATTATTTCTGTGAAGTGTGAGGCAAGGCCATCTGCTTAGAGAGAAGGATGCAAACGGGACAAGGAAGCTTGAGGAGGAAGAAGGATGAACAATCATCATTTAAGAGTGTGAGCAGTGGGCTACAGCGGGGAAATACAATAGAATTGCTAGGCAGGCTTGAGGGCTTGTTTGAAATTTATGGACCTCACCTTAAAGGAAGAGCAATCACTTTCAACTTTCCAGCAATGTTCAGATGGTTTTTTGTTGTTGTTGTTTTGTTTTTTGAGACGGAGTTTCACTCTGTCACCCCGGCTGGAGTGCAGTGGCATGATATTGGCTCACTACAACCTCTGCCTCCTGGGTTCAAGCGATTCTCCTGTCTCAGCTTCCTGCGTAGCTGAGATTACAGGCACCCACCACTATGCCTGGATAATTTTGTATTTTTAGTAAAGATGGTGTTTCCCCATATGGCCAGGCTGGTATCAAACTCTTGGCCTCAAGTGATCTGCCCATCTCAGCCTCCCAAAGTGCTGGGATTACAGACATGAGCCACCTTGCCCAGCCAATGTTCAGATGTTCTGATGCAAAAAAGGTGGGGGTAAAGGGGTTATGGGCTTTTGTAAGGGAGTTAGTATAATACTCATTACTAAGCTGGGTCAGGTGGGATGTGCGCATGAGGGGGAAGATAATTGTGAAAATCTGGCAGGGACAAAGGTTTGCAGGTCTTGATGAGGTTGAAGAAATAATGAGGTTGAGGAAATGCTTTTGTGGTGATACTATGGGAAGTGGGTTAGAGTCAGATCTGAGATCTTTGTGACTGTGATTTCTTTTCTTTTTTGGAGACTGGGTCTCACTCTGTTGCCCAGGCTGGAGTGCAGTGGTGCAAACACAGCTTACTGCAGCCTCAACCTCCTGGGCTCAAGAGTTTCTCCCACCTCAGCCTTCCGAGTAGCTGGGACCACAGGTACATGACACCATGCCTGGCTAATTAAAAAAAAAATCTTTATAGAAATGGGGTCTTGCCATGTTGCCCATGCTGGTCTCAAAATCCTGGGCTTAGCCTCCCAAAGTGTTAGGATTACAGGTATGAGCCACCAGGCCTGGCCAATGTGATTGTGATTTCTGAGATAGTGCAGTTAAAGGTGAGAACAGGCCAGGGTAAGATCACAGGAGCGGGACCTGGGGAGAGACAAAGGAAACTCATTGGTAGGGAAGAAATCAGGGAGAAGTCAGTAAGATTTCTGGTGGATTATGCTTATGGATGCTGAAGTCCTAAAGAAAGTGCAGAAGGGGAGATGGAGGTAAGTTCATGAAAGCAAAAAAAAAAAAAAAAGGGGGTGGCAGGTGGAAAAATATGACAGTATGAACTTCAAGGGGGTTAGGGTCTTTAAAAGAGGATGAGAGGAGAAACATTGCTAAAGATATTTATGGTCTGGATGTTGTGGCTCACACCTGCTATCCCAACACTTTGGAAGGCCAAGGCAGGAGAATCACTTGAGCCCAGGAGTTCGAGATCAGTCTGACCAACATGGTGAGATCCCGTCCCTATTTAAACTATAAAGTTATTATTTATTTATTTGGATATGAGGGTCTCACTCTGCTGTGCACGTTGGAACGCAGTGGCACAATCACGGCTCACTGCAGCCTAAATCTCCTGGGCTGAAGGAATCTTCCTGCCTCAGCCTCCTGTGTAGCTGCGACCAGTGGCATGTGCCACCATGCCTGACTAATATTTGACTTTTTTATAGAGACGGGGTCTCACTTTGTCACCTAGGCTGGTCTCGAACTCCTGGGTTTAAGCAATACTCCCACCTAGGCTTCCAAAGTGCTGGGATTACAGGTGTGAGCTACCATGCCTGGCCAAAAAATGTTAAAACAAACAAAATTTATAGTGCCTGCCTACCAATTCACAACCCCTTGTAGATGACCATGTTTAATGCCATGTGTCTCCATGCTCATAGCAATAGCTGATGGATCTAGGGGCGGGATCTGAGCAATGGGCAGCCAATCTGTGGAGTGACCTGTCCAATGAATGAACTTTCCTTCATGCTTGGCCTCCATCCCTTGGTATCCAAGAAGGACACCACCTTTTCTTGGTCCCATTCCTGCCTCGCGGGTCATTCCTTCTCAGTCTTCCTGCTGGTTCCTCTTTATCTTCATGACCTCTTCTCTCTACATTCACCCATGAAGTGAGTTCACCAAGATGTCTGTGCTTTCAAATATCTTTAAATGCCATTTACTAGCTGACAGTTCTCATAAGTTTATCACAGCTCTGACTTCTTCCCCCAACTCCAGACTTCCATATCTAATTACTTATTTGATATCTCCATTTATTTATTTTTATTTTTATTTTTTGAGATGGAGTATCACTCTGTTACCCAGCCTGGAGTGCAGTGGCACAATCTCTGCTCACTGCATCCTCCACCTCTGGGTTCAAGCAATTCTCCTGCCTCAGCCTCCTGAGTAGCTGGGATTATAGGCATGTGCCACCATGCCCACCTAATGTTGGTATTTTTAGTAGAGACAGGGTTTCACCATGTTGGCCAGGCTGGTTTCGAACTCCTGACCTCAGGTGATCCACCTGCCTCCCCAAAGTGCTAGAATTACAGGTGTGAGCCACCACGCCCACCTGACATCTCCATTTAAATCTCCAGTAGGAGGGGCTGGTCGCTGTGGCTCATGCCTGTAATCCCAGCGCTTTGGGAGGCCGAGGTGGGCGAATCATGAGGTCAGGAGATCAAGACCATCTTGGCTAACACAGTGAAACCCCGTCTCTACTAAAAATACAAAAAAAATTAGCCAGGTGTAGTGGCGGGCACCTGTAGTCCCAGCTACTCGGGAGGCTGAGGCAGGAGAATGGCGTGAACCCAGGAGGTGGGGCTTGCAGTGAGCTGAGATTGTGCCACTGCACTCCAGCCTGGGCGACAGAGCCAGACTCCGTCGCAAAAAAAAAAAAAAGAAAAAAAAAATCTCCAGTAGGAGGCCAGGCGCGGTGGCTCACATCTGTAATCCCAGAACTTTGGGAGGCCAAGGCAGGCAGATAATTTGAGGTCAGGAGTTCAAGACCAGCCTGGCCAACATGGTGAAACCCTGTCTCTGCTAAAAATTCAAAAAGCCAGGCGTGGTGGCGCACGCCTGTAGTCCCAGCTCCTTGGGAGGCTGAGGTGGGAGAATTGCTTGAATCCAGGAGACAGAGGCTGCAGTGAGCTGAGATCGCACCACCGCACTCCAGCCTGGAGTGAGACTCCATCTCAAAAACAAACAAAATCTCCAATAGGCATCTCAAACATAACTTGCTCCCTCTTATCCACAACCCTCCCCTCAGAAAAACCCTGCTCCTCCTACAGTCTTCCCCAGATCAATAAATGGTAAATCCTTCCAGTGTTAAGCCAAAAATCTTAGCATCAGGCCAAACTATGGAGTAAAAAGATCAGTGGTTGCCAGGAGCTGGGGGAAGGGGGATGAAGAGGTGGAACACAGGGGATTTTTAGGGCAGTGAAAATATTCCGTATGATGGTTCTAACGGTGGCTAGGTGTAATTATCCACTTGTCCAAACCCATAGATTGTATAACAGAGTGAACCCTAATGTAAACTATTGGGTGATCATGATGTATGGATGCAGGTTAATTAATTGCAACGGAAGTACCACTCTAGTGTGGAATGGGGACAATTCAGGGAGGCTCTGCACATGTGGGGCAGGGGGGTATCTGTGGATTATCTTTGTACTTTCAATTTTCTTGTGAAACTAAAACTGCTCTAAAAAACAAAGTCTTGGCCGGGTGCAGTGGCTCATGCCTGTAATCCCAGCACTTTAGGAGGCTGAGGTGGGAGGATTGCTTAAGCCCAGGAGTTCGAGACCAGCCTGGGTAATACAGTGCGACTCAGTCTCTACAAAAAAATTAGCCGGGCACAGTGATGCACGCCTATAGTCCCAGCTACTCGGGGCGGGGCTGAGGTGGGAGGATCTCTTGAGCCCGGGGGTGTTGAGGCTGTAGTGAGCTATGATTGCGCCACTGCACTCCAGTTCGTGCAACAGAACTGAGACACTGTCTCAAAACAAAACAAAAAAAAAAGAAAAAGTCTTTAAATATGAAAAAAAAAATCTTAGCATCATCCTTGATTCCTTTCTTCTCATGCCTACCACCAATACATCAGGAAATACCTAGAATACTATCTACTTCTTGCCCTCTCCAATGCTACTACCCTGGTCTAAGCCAGCTTCATCTCTCTGCTCTGTGACCTTGGGCAAGCTCCTTACCTTTTCAGGCTTCTGTCATGAGGATTAAATGGTTTATTATCTGTAAGGTATTTAACAGTGTTCATCACATAGGATGCGCCATATCAGTGCTTTTTAAATAAATAAATGTCCTCAATATAGAAATGGCTAAGGCCCTAGTCCCCCTACAGTCCATTCAGAACACAGCAGCCTCATGATCCTTTTAAAGCCTAGGTCAGATCTTGTCATTGCTCTGCCCTTCAGCTCCTGCTCGACCTAGGCTAGCCACACTGGCCTCCTGTCTGTCCCTTGAAAACACACCAGTGCTAATCCAGCACTGTCACCTTCAGGGTTTTTACCCTGCTGCTCCTTGTGCCTCTGCTATCCACATGGCTTGCTCCCTCCTTCCCTTCAGCTATATGATCAAATATTGCTAAGTTAGGCCTTGCCTGCCTACCTATTTGTTTGCTTGAATTTTTCTCTTTATCGCTAATCACTACCCGACACTGTATTATTATTACTATTTTATTTTTGAGACGAAGTCTCGCTCTGTCGCTCAGGCTGGAGTGCAGTGGTGCGATCTCCGCTCACTGCAAGCTCCGCCTCCCGGGTTCACGCCATTCTCCTGCCTCAGCCTCCCGAGTAGCTGGTACTACAGGTGCCCGCCATCGCGCCCGGCTAATTTTATTATTTTTAGTAGAGACGGGGGTTTCACCGTGTTAGCCAGAATGCTCTCGATCTCCTGACCCCGTGATCCGCCCACCTAGGCCTCCCAAAGTGCTGGGATTACGGGCGTGAGCCACTGCTCCCGGCCTCGGCTAACTTTTGTATTTTTAGTAGACACGGGGTTTCGCCATGTTGGCCAGGCTGATCTGGAACTCCTGACTTCAAGCGATTGACCACCTCGGCCTCCCAAAGTGCAGAGATTACAGGCGTGAGCCACTGTGCCTGGCCTTGGACACTGTATTTGCCTGGTGGCCGACTGTCTCCCTGACAACACTCAAGCTCCACAACAATGTGGGTTGTTTCGCTCATTGCTGTATTTCCAGAGCCTAGCACAGTGCTTGGCACATAGCAGATGCTCAATAAATATCTACTGCGTGTGCCATTCTCTTCTTTGAATTTCTGTAATACTCATCCGATACCAGTCTTGCGAGAAATACCCGTATGCTTTTTCTGCCAGTGGCTGCCTGTGAAAGCTTTTACTTGTCTATGAGCTCCCTGAGGACAGGGCCCGGCTCAGGGAAACAATTCCTGTCACCTGTGCAGTTTACCATCCCCCTCACAGATCGCCTAATTTGATTTAACCAAAGCAAACAGGCCACGGAGGCAGATATTGTTAGCAATCCAGGTCTCCTGCTACCTAGACTAAGCTCAACAAATATTTGATTGAGAGAGAGAGAGAGAGATTGGGAGACAGAAACTTGAGTCACTGTGGAGCGAGGAAGCCCTTCTGGGCTAATGGAATGGTTCTCTGTAGCACATCCAACAGTACTCATAACAGCTGGCATTTGTTGAACTTAATTTTTTCTTTTTTTTTTTAGACAGTCTTGCTCTGTCGCCAGGCTGGGGTGCAGTGGCGCGATCTTGGCTCACTGCAACCTCTGCCCCCAGGGTTCAAACGATTCTCCTGCCTCAGCCTCCCGAGTAGCTGGGACTATAGGAGCGAACCACCACGCCCAGCTAATTTTTGTATTTTTAGTAGAAACGGGGTTTCACCACGTTGGCCAGGATGGTCTCGATCTCTTGACCTTGGCCCGCCTCGACCTTCCAAAGTGCTGGGATTACAGGCGTGAGCCACCGCGGCCGACCTGTTGAACTTAATTTTCTAATCTTTACCTGTGCCACCCTCACAGCTATTCTGTCTGCAGCTATACCAGCAGGGATCTTTATATCTTATTCATCTGTTATCTTCCGGTGCCTAAACAAGTCCTGGTACATAGTAGGTGCTGAATAAATGGCGTCAGCCCGAGGCTCCTCAATTCGTGCCTGGGCTCAGGTGCAGCCCGGCGCTCCAGATCCCGCGTAGCGAGCGGCAGCGCTGGGCTCCGGCCCCGCCCCCGGCGCGCTCCCCCGGTGCTGGGTTGGGCTGGGCCGGGCCGGTCCGCGCTCGGCGGCAGTTCCGGGTGCGCCCCAGGAGTAAGCGCGTGCACGGGGTGGGGCCCGGAGGGCCGGTCCCCTCCCAGCCCCGGTGCCTTCCGCATCCCCGCCCGCGGGGACTGTGGTGCGCGGTTCCCTCGCCGCCACTCGCTGCTGCAGGCCCAGAGTCGGGCACTGGGCCTCAGACACCGCGGAGACCTTTCCGGCCCCGGCCCGCTCCCCGTGCCTGGGACCCCCGGCAGCCGCGCCGCGCCCCGCCCCGCCGCGCAGGCCCCGCCCCCGCACCCCGTCGGCGCCCGCCTCCCGCGCCGCTCTCCATACTTGGCGATCGCCGCAGCCCCGCGCGCTCATTGGCCGCGAGCTGGCGGCGTGGGGGGCGGGCCCGGGCCGGGCCGGGGCGTGGAAGGAAGGTGGCGGCGGCCTGGCGCGGGGGGAGGGGGGTGCTGACCCGGATGTTCACTCCTGGGCACCCGGGGAAGTGGAAGCGCCGGGCCCTGCTGCGGGGGGGAGAGCCACTGACGCCGGGACCGGGACCGCCGCCGCCGCCGCCACCATGGTAAAGGCCGCACGGCCCCCTGTCCGGCCCGGGGGCCCCTCCGGAGCTCGCGTCCCCCTCCCCCTGCCCATCCCTGGCCCGGGACGGGTGGCTTCCCGGGGTGGGGGAGGGGTGGGGTCTCGAACCCGGGGTGGACCCAGTCCCTCCCCGCCCAGGAGGGTGCCGCCGGCGCGGACGACTTGGGTGGCAGTGACCCTGCCCCCGCTCCCAGCCCCCGCCCTTGGCGCAAGCTGGAGTCCCACTCACCACCTCTGTGTTCAGGCTGGTCTCTCCCATAGCCCAGGCTAGACCCTCCCTCCCGAACAGTGGCCCCAGCCAGGCACCCCCTCGGTGACCCTGGCGTGGGCCCCCTTCCTCCCCCGGTCTAGGGCTAGGACTGCTTTGCCCCGTCTCTCCCGCCCAGGCTAGGCCATCGTTTCTCCCTGCCATGGCCCAGGCTAGGCCGCTGCCTCCCTCTCTCTCTCCCTCCCTTGCCTTCTCCATGGCCTCAGGCTGGACTCCGGTCAGCCCCTTCTGCAGCGGCCTAGGTTTGCTTCCCCTCTTCTCCGTGGCCTCAGCCTGAATCTCCTCTTCCCTCTGTGATCTTAAATCTGGACCTCCTCTCCTCCGCCCATGGCTCCCGTCTGGACCTCACTGCCCCCTCCCCACCCTGATCCCCTTCCCTGGACTTTTCGCCACTCCTAGCGTAACCTGCGTCTGCCACGCTCGGTCCCCGCCCTGATCCTCTCACCAGGGTCCTGCCCCTTGCCCAGTGCACGACTCAGGGTCCCCTTCCCTGTTCCTGGGGCGCGCCTTCTTTGCAGCCTTCGGGAAGCGAGGGGAGCTCTCCATCAGGGATGGGGTGGTCCCGGTGCTGTGCCTTCTCAGTTGCCCCTTCTAGGGAGGCCGCCTAGGAGCCAGCCAGGGAAGGGCGGGCATCGGTGTGCCCAGAAGGCAGCGCGCTGTTCTGCGGGCCCCTCTCGAGGCCGCCGCCGTGGGTGCTGTGCGTGCGAAGCGTTCTGCAGGGCAGGCCGGGGTCCGCGGCGCCCGGGCCTGAGTGGGAGCCGAGGGGCGAGGGTGGGTGGCCCACAGGACAAGGATGAACGCACAATCGCCCTTGTGAGGCCGTGGCCTTGGGAGGCCACCAGGCCCTGGATCCAGTATATGGCCTGGACACGATGCACCCGAGCAGGCGCAGTCTCCCCTTCCCTCTGAACTGTCAGCTTGTAAGGGTTGGAACTGCTGATTATGGAAGTCCCTCGGATCAGGTAAGCAGAACGCCTAGGGAGAGTGCTGGCTCCGCTCGTGGTGTTTGTTTTGGTAAAGAAGGCAGATGCTATCCAGACTTTTGAGGAACCTGGGGTTTCACATAGGCCCCCACAGATAGACCTGCCCTCCTGCCACGTGACCCTTCTGCAGGACAGGCCCAGCACTTAGGTTGGAAGGGCCAGAGAACTTCTTGTGACAGGGTCAAGGGATTTTTGGAGCCTGTTTGGATGTGGACTTTGGGCCTCAAAGTGTTTTGAGGACTATGGTTCCTTGTTTAGTCAAGGGATGTTGCTGCTGAACGAGGGTGAGTAGTTGAGATGGGTTAAGCTTTCTTTTGATGCCTTCCTGTATGCTGATTAAAAACATGGGCAATGCCACTTTTAAGGCCTTCGGATTAGTCCAGTAACTTTGGCTGAAAACTCCTTATTTGGGGAGGTGGGCCTGGCCCCAGGCCTTGATGGAGAACGACTTCTCCAGGGCAGTGTTGGGTGAGGACTTTGAAAGTGGGCTGAAGTTTCCTGAGTGCGCACTCAGGACAAAGTATAAGGCAGGAAGGAAGCAGCGATTCTCACCAGGTGATGGGAAAGTGCCTCAGTCCCCCCAGGAGGAGCACATACACCTGAAGCTTCTCAGGAGTCTTGTACTTGGCTCTCATCTGAAAAGGCTGGAAAGGGTGGAGGAACTGTCTGCCAGTCACTGTGGTGTGCTTCACCTGTACAAGCTGGTTTCATCCACACGAAGCCCTTCTGGGGCTGTCCCCATTTTATAGATGAGGCAGCTGAGGCTCAGGAGGTGGAGTGACTTATTCAGGGTGTTGCTCAGCCAGTGGAGGAACCACCCTTGGTCTGTGGAAGCACATCTGGCAGGCTCTAAACTGTTCTTCCCATTGTACCAAGCTGCTTATATGTCAGAAGGTTTAATGACACTGTTTGAAAAACATAAAATGGGATATTCAAACATGGCAAGGGGGGAGGAGCAGTATTTATCGCCCATGGATTGTATTTTAGATCCTTTGTATAGGAAATCATGTTTATAGTGAAATAGCTGTATGGTGGTACAGGCATATTTAGCATGGGCCAGAATGAGCTCTTGGAGGGCAGAGATTTTTGTCTTGTGTTTTCCACAGCTGTATCCGTGGGGCCTAGAACAGCACCTGGCATTGGAAGAAACTGGTTGGAATGTTCTCTTTGGGATGTGTCTGTGTCCATGAACTTACCTGCTTGGATTTCATATTCATTCTCTCAGTCACTTGTTCTTAGTATCCCTTAGGCTTGTAATTTCTGACTGCTTACTGTTAGGTTTATCTCCTATTTGAATACTCTGACCATTAAGCCAGTGTAGATGGTTGGGGTAGGACAGAAGTGGTGGTGTGAGGTTGCATTGTAGATAAATGAATTCAGATCACCATGTTTTTCATTTTCAGTAGATTCGATGGTAGAGAATACAGCTAGATCTCTGTTATCCATTGAGGGAAATAGTGCCTTCAGAATCTAAAATGCGTTTGACTTTGGAATGAATTCCATGATTTTTGTTGGCATGAGTTTCTCCTTCCCAGTTAAAATGCATAGGCAAATGGAATTTATTTGCATTCCTTTAGCAGGTAATAATCTTACCACTGTTTGAGTGCTGTACAATTTCAGAGCACTGTTCCTTACGCAGCTCCAGTTTCTGACTTGGGAATTATTCTTAGTTATGATGATGGTGAGGCTTTACCAGGAACGGGGACTGGGGAGGCCCCCTCAGGAATTGCTGCTCCAGCTCACAGATGGTGTTGCCTGGCAGGAGCTGATGGGAACTTGGTATTGTTACAAGGTGAAACAACATAGTTGACATTAATGTCTCTTGGTGTGGATAAGACACATTGTTCAACTCACATCCCTCTTGTCTGTCTGTACAGCCCTGTTTATTTAAGCCCACCTGGCCTCTTTTTGGCGGCATGCTTATAAAAAGTAGCCAGTGATCAGTGGCTTGTGATTAAGGAAATGATAAGCCGAGCCTTTGAAAGCAGATACCCCTATTTATAACTCAGATGTCCTATACTTTTACATTCCATGAATTGGGGAACAGGACATATGACTGACCACAGGGAAATGGTGGCAGGGCAGATTCCTCGCCCATTAGAAGCCTGCCCTCCAGGCTGGGAAATGCTTATTGTTAGGCACGTTGTGGGGTACCTGAAGCTGCAGGGTAATGTTAATTCAGCTTTTTGTGTATTAAGTGCCTACTCTGTGCTGCTTATGTGCTGAGGATGCAAGACAGACAAGGATCTCTGCCCTCATGGCTCACATTTTTGAGGGGTGCGCATGTCACTGTTACCTAAAGCTTAAGGGGGGAAGAGCCTTGTTCAATGTAACTGCAGGCACATCTGCATGAGCTATGGCAGGAAACTGAAGAGAAAGCTGGGGCTTGTGCCAGGCTCCACTCCCAGGCCTTTTGGGGTGTGTCTTCTCTTGTGTCTGCCATTGGGTGGAATTGGATTGCACGTGCACGCAGTCCGCTCCTCTGCACAGCCAAGGCTTTCTGGGGCCCCGAAATGCAACCTTACGGTACCGTGGAAGTCCAGCCTGGGTAGCTTTGTCCAGCCTGTCCAACCGGGGTACCTGAAGATCTGCTGTGACCCAGAAACATGACAGGTTATAGCCTAGCCCCCATTTTACTCACAAGGAACCTGAAGCTTGAGAGGTTGAGTGACTGGTGTAAGCAGCAGGCCTGGGATTCAGATCCCTGTCAGCCTGAGTCATGTGCTGGACCCCACTCACTGTGTTTTCCAGAAGCAGAGAGCAGAGGGCCCCGTAAATACAGGATCTTGTCCCATTTCCCCTTGCAGCAGATCCAGCAGTGAGGGTGTGGTGTGGAATTCCAGGGGATGCAACTGTAAGATCACCCATATTGGGACCAGCTAGAGCCATATGCCATTTCCAGTCCTAGGCTTTCACCGATTCATGTTTCAGTGGAAGGAAAGAGAGGCTTAATGGTTATGGAGCACCAGCCATGTGCTATGCACTCTGTTAGAACGGTCCTCACCACAGCCTGACAAGGTAGGTTCAACTTTAGGCTGGAGGCAGCATAGTACAAGAAAATAGAGTTAGGAGGCAGAGTGCTTTAGGATGACAGTACCTCTGCATAAGGTCGTAATGAGGGTTAAGTAATAATCTGTCAAGTGCATCCAGTAGCATCTGGCACATAATGATATAAACATTAACTGTTGTTAATATCACCATTTTTCAAAAGTGTGCAAAGGGGTGTATGGTTAGTCCCTGTCTAGCTACTAAGTGGAGGAATTGGGTTTTCTGACTCCAGAGCAAACTGTTTTTCTCCACTCCGTACTGCCTGCTGATGGCTGCTTTGGAGTTTGCTTGGCTCTGCGTTGTGCCTTGAACACACAACTTCCCTAATAGAGCCTGGAGCTCTTTTCTCCACTAAAGACAAGCTCGCTGTGAGCTGGGCACCATATGTTGCCAGAGCCTCATGCTATATGTCAGGCCCGAATTTCTTGTCTGTGCCAATGGAACCCCCTGTGACTGGAGGGTTCTTGCCCTCTTCCAGGCTTGGAAGAAGAGAGACAGGGCTGGGGACAGAGCATATGAGCTCTGTGAGAGCAGGGACCTTGTCTGTTGGTTCCCTCCGAGTACCCCACACCTCGCACTGGCTGCCTGGCACTTAGCGCCAGCTACATAAACACTGAGCGAGAGCTGAGAGGCGGCTGCCTGCTCCACAGAACATGGTCTCTGCAATTGGGCACATCTGGATTTGAGTCCTGTCTGCCACTCGGCGTGTGACTGTCAGTGACGTGGCTAATTCCCTCGGTCTCAGTTTTCCTGGTCCATAGCATGAGGATAACGTTTTATAGGGATGGGGAGTAGGGGTGAAATTTGTAATGTACTTACTCCAGTGCTTGGCACACAGTAGCTATGATTGTTATAGTTTATTCTGCATACCACAGAGTAAGGGACACAAATAGAAGCTATCATCCCTGTCCTCTAATCTGGGAGGGGGAGGCAAGATGCGTCCAAAAAGCCAAGTGCAGCGGGAAGGAAGTAGTACTAGAAAAGACTTAGCCAGGGACCCATGGGTGCTGTGGTCTGCCCATCCCTGCAGGCCTGGCTTGCATTTCCCCCTCCTCCATGCAGCCCTGCAGACCACTGCAGCCCGCGGTCGGCTTGGGGGCTGGGCATGAACCCCGGGAAGAGTGTGCTTAGGCAGAGAGGACCGGGTGGGGTATGGTCAAGGGGACTGGCACAAAAGCAGAGGTCAGGGGGTGTGGTCACACAAGCAGTAGATGTGAGTCCATGGGGTGCCTCAGTCTCAGGAGTGAGTTGTGGAGTGCCTGAGTTGCTAAGATAAGGAGTTTGCATTAGATCTGGGACAGTGTGGAGCCAGTGAAATTTCTGACAGGGCAGGTAGAAATTCAAGGAGGCTGGCAGAGCAGTGGTATTTTAGGAAGAGCCCTCTGGCTGTGCGTGCAGGAGGCCTGGGGAGGTGAAAGAGATGGGAGAGAGGCCTCCACAAGCATCAGCTTGTGAGCTTATGAGGGTCCTGGCCACTGTGCAGCTGTGGGTGTGGAAAGGAAGGGATGGTGGAAGGAGATAAAGGCAGAGTGAGACGGAATGATTTACCACCCCTGGGGCTGAGGGGATCTGCCCCGGAGCTGTCCCATGTAGGCATTCTGATTGGACAGTTTATCATTGACACACAGCTATTTCAGGTCAGTTTAAATCCTAGATAGTGGTGTCTGCAAAGCCTTGAGATCCTATTAACAACTGAATGGGGATTTCAGTCTGGGTAGCCCAGTGATCCATCCAGCCAGTGACTCCATGACTGCAGGTGGCACCAAGTTCAGCCTGATGCACACAGCATTAGGTTCTGGTGCCTAAGACACCAGTCTGCTGAGGGAGATGGTGGGGTGGCAGGTTCTGCATGGCAGCTGTAGGAATAACAGAAGCTAGTTTTTTTTGTTTGTTTGTTTGACACAGAGTCTCGCTCTGTCACCTAGGCTGGAGTACAGTGGCACGATCTCGACTCCCTGCAACCTCCATCTCCTAGACTCAGGGAATTCTCCTGCCTCAGCCTCCCAAGTAGCTGGGACTACAGGTGTGTGCCAGCATGCCTAGCTAATTTTTGTATTTTTAGTAGAGGCAGGGTTTCACCATGTTGGCCAGGCTGGTCTCGAATGTCTGGCCTCATGATCTGCCTGCCTCGGCCTCCCAAAGTGCTGGGGATTACAGGCATGAGCCATTGTACTTGGCCAGGAGCTAGTTTTGACTGATGACTTTTAAATATTCCAGCCAGCCCTACGAGGCAGATTCTCGTGTCATCCTTATTATGCAGGTGAGGAAACCGAGGCCCACCCAGCAGTCCTGGCACTGCGCTAAGCTCCCTTTAGTGATTTTTTCCATCGGGTCATTCATTCTGTGGATGTCTACTGAGCAGTCAGGTAGAATATGCCATCTGAGTCTTAAGGTTAAATGGAGGAAGCGGGTGGAAGCAAGTATGTCCAAAGTTCTGAAAGACTCAGGAGCGAGTGCAGAACCAGCCTGGGGAAGTCCACAGCATCAGACAGGCAGGGAGGCCGCTTGCCTGCGTTTTCCCGGGCTTCCTCCTGCGGTCACCCCACGTTTCTGACATCTCTGGACGACTATGAACAGGAGCCTTTGCCTACAACTTTCTAGTGTTAGGTTTCCAGTCGTGTAGTCCTGTGTCTTGTAAGGCAACAACCCTGGTGGTTGCCATTCACCTGGCACGTAGCGATGATTGTGAGGACTGAGCTTATGTGTGGAAAGTGTAGACGATGCCTGGCACATTGTGAGTGCAGTAGGAGTGTTATCTCTTATTATTGTGGTTATTCTATTAACATAGATGGATGATAGATGGTGTTTCATTTAACTTCCCAACCAGCCTGGAAGGCAGGTGCTAGTTCCTTCTTCTGAGACTCCAAGAGGTAGAGTCCCTTGCCCAAGGAGAGCGGTCTTAAGGGGCTCAGTCTGTTTAAACACCAGACTGCTGAAAACAGCAGCCCAGGGTTTCTGGTCTCAAGAGCTCTTACCACATTGCAGGTTGCAAGCTGTTGTTACCATCGGCTCAGACCCCACACTTCTCCACCCTCTGCTTCAACTGCTCTGTGCAGCTTCCTCTTCTAGTGCTGAACTCAGCATGATCCTCCTGAGTTAGGCTCGGTATCTTATTTAACAGTGTTTGGGCTTGCTGTCTCAGAGCCCTCTATAAGCAGATTCAGGCATCGTATTTACCAAGTGAAGTACTTTAACTTAAAATGGAAAGGTAAGCCAGGTGCTGTGGCGTGTGTCAGTGGTCCCAGCTACTCAGGAGGCTGAGGTGGGAGGATCCCTTGGGCCCAGGAGTTCAAGGCCAACCTGGGCAACATAGTAAGACCCCGTCTTTCTTTCAAAAAAAGTTATGAGAAGATGCTTTTGCATTGCACCTTATCTGCTGGAGCTTCCAATTAGAATTGAGCCAGTGGCATTTTCCGGTGGTACCGGTGCCCTTTTCCCTTCTCAGTTGCAGCAGTGATTGGCAGGTAGAGTGTTGCTGCTGAAGACTTCTCCGTCATGAGGCTTTGACCCTGATGGGCTGTCGTTGGTTTCACACGAGTGGGCTCCCTGCATTGCAGTTTTGTGCTCAGAAACTGGAAGGAGGAGCCTTAATCCACCACAACCTTCTGGTGTGAAAAGTCTAAGACACTGAAGAACTCAGACTCCAAAAGAGCAGTGGCCAGGCTTGGCTGTTAGTTCCTCTGCTGAGAATTTCCGATGTGAGCTGTTGTCATGTCCTCAGTGTATACCCTCCAGACACCTCCTATCCTGAAATCTCTTTTGGGCACAGGGTGGTGTGGACCCCTGGTTGTCCTGAGATTTGAGACCTTGTTCAGGCAGAGAGGATGGGCTAGGGTGTGGTTAAGCAGAGTCCATTCTTGGTCTTGAGGAGTGCACTCATGGCGCAGGCATTAGGGGATGCCATGAAATGAAGGATGCCTTCAGTCTGTAGGCTGGTATTGAGTGTTCACTCACAGAGTGGCCCCTTCCTTCTGCCAGTATCTACCGGATGCCCACAGTCATTATCTGTAATTCTCTCAACACCAACCCTGTGAGGTCTGTTTCCTCATTTTGCAGATAAGGAAACCGGAGCTCAGAGAGGTGTAGTAACTTGCTGAAGGGCCTCCAGCTAGTTAATGGCAGTTGCCATGGAGGTCCAGGTCCACCGCACTCAGGAGTGCATGCTGATGGAATTCCCCTCTCCTGCCTTTCTGGCACCGGCCCATGGGGATGCTTATTTTATAAATGAGGAAACCGGGGCCGAGAGGTTCCCCTGTATGTCTAGCCACAGTGGCTGAAGAGGTCTGGGTTTTGTCTAGGAGGTTTTTTTGGTTCCACTTGTTGAAATGCAAGGAGATGAAACTTTGTGAACTGCAATCTGTTTTCCAAAAGATAGCCACTCAGCTGAAAGGATGAGATAGTCTTAGCCTAGCATCGGCCACTGTGCGGCTTGGCCTCCTGGACAGGACAGTTCTTTGTGCAGTAGTGTCAGTGTCCCTGGCTCCTCCTGCCTGTGATGTGAGTGGCAGCAGCACATCTTAATCATTGGCGACAGCCCTCCATGGGGACTGTTGGGTGACAAAGCCTTGCAGGATCCTTTGGCTTTTTCCTATGAAGCCCCATCCCAGCCCTGGACACCATGTACAGTGTAAGATGCAGGGATTCTGAGGGGAAAGACAAAATTGGCCTGTTTGATTGATTGATTGAGACAGGGTCTCACTCTGTCGCCCAGGCTGGAGTGCAGTGGTTCCATCTTGGCTCACTGTAGCCTCGACCTCCTCGGCTCCAGCAGTCCTCCCCCTTCAGTCTCTCATGTAGCTGGGATCACAGGCATGTGCCACAGTGCCTGCCTATCTCTGTCTGTCTGTCTGTCTGTCTGTCTGTCTGTCTATCTATCTATCTATCTATCTACTTATTTTTTAGAGACAGAGTCTTACTTTGTTGCCCAGGCTGGTCTGGACCTTGTGGGCTCAAGGGATCCTCCTGCCTTGAGCTTCTAAAATGCTAAGATTGTGGGCGTGAAGCCACCATGTCTTGCCAAAATTGGCCTGTTTTAGTAGTTACCTGAGCTCAGGCAGGTTGAGTTGGTTACCCTTGTTCTGCCTGATAAGTTTGTTTCTTATCCTTAGGAGGGAAGATGAAAAATCCTGGCTCTCAGTCTTGGGGGTGCTGAAACAATGTTACACACTGGCCCTGACACAGCCAGCGCTCTACAGGTGTTAGATGAATGACTGAATGTCCAGTAGGTCCTTAATAAATGTAAGAATCCCTCTCTCCATTAGGTTGAACCGTGTGAAGTTGCCATTTTCCTAGGTAAAAAAGAGTTGAATTATCAGCCTTTCATGTGGTTCAACCTAATGCAGACTGAACACTGGGGCCGGGCAATTCCACTGTGAGACTAGCCATGTCCAGATCTCTGGGCCTGAGCTCTTGGCCAAGCCTGGCTTCTCCTAGGGCCTACCTAGTTGTCAGTGTCAGGCTCTCAGTTGAGAACAGAGGAGCCGAGTGGGGTCTGCCCCGAGACGGGGCAGCGCTCTCTTGAGTGGTTCTGCCGCTCAGGACTGCCCCAGTGGTGCTGGCCTTGTCAGGGTTGGGCCGAGGTGGGAACAGTGATCCTAACAGCCGCTGACATTTACTGAAGGCTCTGCACATGGTGGGCGCTGAGCGCTCGGCCCGAAGTCACACGGGTGGCTTTCTTGGAGTTTCTATGTGATCCCAGGCAGTCATGATTCCTAATCCAGGGGCAGTGAAGGGCAGACTCTGGAGCCAGAGAGCCTGGCTTCAGGTCCAAGCCATACAGACCAGGGCAGTTCCCTTCACTCTGTGCCTCCATCTCCTTGTCTAAGAAATGGTGAGCATAAAAGTAGATATTTCTGATGGATTTTATGAGGATTAAATGAGTTAATACATGTAAAGCCAGGCAAGTGTTAACCATAATTATTAACATTAACCACAACATGATGTTATTATCAGTGACATGGACTCGTAGTGCGTTATTAGAACCGGAAGGGTCTTCGCATGTGGACACTCCCTTTGCTTTGTGTTGGGAGCTTGGACTTAGTGTGGACGCCTGATCTCCCGCCTCCTCCATAGCTCCCTGCAGGTCCTTGTCAGTTCTGGGCCTCGCAGACCGTGTACCTGCCTCTCCGTGAACAAGTTGTTTGAAATGGTGCTTTTGTTTCAGGTGATAATACAAGTCACTCTTCTGGAAAACAGCTTAATTTTTTTGTTTCTCTGGGTGTAAGTGGCCCACCCAGGCATGCCAGTTACGTTTGGTACCCAGAGCCTTTGAGGCAGCCAAAGTATGGTGCCTTTAGATGCTCCTTGTCACCCCCACAACCCCTCAACAGGTACTGTTTTTCTGGTCCATTTTCTCCTCTTGTGAAGGTGGCAGGTCTTCATAGGCACTCTCAGCTTCTAATAACCCATTTGCATTGTTAAACTGCCCCATACTTACAAGCTGTCCTGCCTCGGGGTTTGATATTTCATTTTAAGGGCAGGTGTTTGATTCTAAGGCATGTGAAGTGTCAGGGTTTAGGTTTAAGAAGGGGGGCAAGATAAAGGAATGCAGGAAGAAAAATAGGGCTTGTTGGAAGGCAGCTTGGGGTAGTATAGTGAAAGGAGCCTCCCAGATCCACACCCCATTGTGGCTGCTTAGGAACTGTGCGGGCTTGAACCTAGTCACTTCATGTCTCAGCCTCAACTTCCTGAGCAGCAAAATGGAAATACCATTGTCTCTTCACAGGGTAGTCCAGAGGATTAAGTAAGAATACTGTAAGTAGGGCTGGGTGCGGTAGTTCACACCTGTAATCCCAGCACTTTGGGAGGCTGAGGCGGGTGGACTGCTTGAGCCAGGAGTTCGAGACCAGCCTGGGCAACAGGGCGAAATCCTGTCTCTACAAAAAATACAAAGATTAGCCAAATGTGATGGCACACACCTGTAGTCCTAGCTACTTGGAAGGCTGAGGTGGGAGGATCGTTTGAGCCTGGGAGGTAGAAGTTGCAGTGAGCTGAGATCACATCACTGCCCTCCAGTCTGGGTGACGGAGTGAGACCCTGTCTCAAAAAAAAGAAAGTACATAAAATGCTATAGCTTAGTTCTCCCATGTGGACATTTAATACAGGCTTGTGATTGTCCATAAGAATTCCATCATTTGTCATGCTATTAACACCATTGGATTGGGTCTAAAAATCTCTCTTTTTTAAGACAGAGTTTCATTCTCTTTGCCTAGGCTGGAGTGCAATGGTACGATCTCAGCTCACTGCAACCTCTGCCTTCCAGGTGCAAGTGATTCTCCTGCCTCAGCCTCCCGAGTAGCTGGGATTACAGGCACGTGCCACTATGCCCGGCTAATTTTTGTATTTTTAGTAGAGACGGGGTTTCGCCATGTTGGGCAGGCTGGTCTCGAACTCCTGACCTCAGGTGATCCACCCACCTCGGCCTCCCAAAGTGCTGGGGTTACAGGTGTGAGCCACCATGCCCAGCCAGATCTAAAAATCTCTGTGCTGAAGGATACTGTAAATCTAAAATGCAAGTAATAGTGATCACACTAGGGAGAGATCCTGACTTTCAGGCTCTAGGGTGCTTGCTCTTGGGCTGCTCCTTTAAGCTGATCAGGCCTTTGCACTTCTGCTTATGGGGTTTATCATGCAAGGGGACTTGGATTAGGCCGACCTCTGTGCTGAACCTTGTAGGTACTATTTTATGCAATCACTACCATAGCCTTGGCATGCCCCCATTTTGCAGATGTGGATATGGAGGCCTTGAAAAGTTAAAAAAATACTTGTAAAACATCACACAGCTAGGAAGGGGCAGAGATGGCCTTTGAAGCCATTCCTTTCAGATTCTAAAACTTGTCCCTCACAGGCACCCTGGAGTCTGATTCAAGGATGTCATTTTCATGTACAGGGGCAAATGCTTTATGTTGGTGATTGTAACAGATGTTCTTTAGAGTTTTTTAAACTTCTGCAGCTGAAAGTGGAGTATTTCTTAGATGACTGCCTCAGTTTTGCTTTGATGACTTGGAAACCATCTTAAAATGCAGGAAGAATGGGCCGGGCGCTGTGGCTCACGCCTGTAATCCAGCACTTTGGGAGGCCGAGGCGGGCGGATCATGAGGTCAGGTGATCAAGACCATCCTGGCTAACATGATGAAACCCCATCTCTACTAAAAGTACAAAAAATTAGCCGGGCGTGGTGGCGGGCCCCTGTAGTCCCAGCTACTCGGGAGGTTGAGGCAGGAGAAAGGCATGAACCCAGGAGGCGGAGCTTGCAGTGAGCCGAGATCGTGCCACTGCACACTCCAGCCTGGGTCACAGAGCAAGACTCCAGCTCAAAAAAAAAAAAAAATGCAGGAAGAATGAACGCGCAATAGTTGCAGCTCTTCATCTAGAAGGGAACCTCATTCTCTACATAGTAACTTCTAATCTGTAGTCAGGGTCTGGAATCACCTTTGAGTCCCTGAGTACTGCATAGTCCTGCCCCTCACTTCCCTTTCTCCTCGTCTTCCCTGCACACATCCAGGCAGACTCTGGAATAATGGAGCACAGTATGAGGATAAAGCTGTCATTGGCTAAGCTGGTGTTCACAATCAGGACCAGCTGGTTCCATGCCCTGGCTGTGTTATACCTGTGGCCAGGGACGAGCAGAGGCCACAGCCTGCTGCCTGCCTACGTAACCGACAGGTTATTAGTTCATGCCCCAAGGGTACGAGCCACCCAGAGGTGTTGAAAGAGATCCCTAACCTCAGAGGGTTTAGAGCTCTAGGCTGTAGATGGCAACATCTGCCCACAGGATGAGCAGGGTCTCCATGTCCTCAGTTCGTGACAACCTCTTTTACTTTTTCATCCTACTTTGCACTAGGTAACATTCCTGGGAAACAGGCTTCGCATTTTCTTAAACACTGATTTCATCTGTCCTTCCTCTAATAACTTTATCCAGAGGTGTTTATCAACCTTCGAACTAGAATACCCTTGTCCTTTTGCCTGCCACAGAACTGGTTTTCCCTGTGTGCTAATGGCCCATGGTTTCTGAGCTTTCTGTATTCCAGATGGAGAGCACGTAGGAGAATCCTGGGAATATCCTCCAGGATCCTGCTTTTATTACATACTATCTGTTAGATGCATGTTGGTTGTTGAGGAAGCATTTCTTGACATAACAGACAAGAACTGGTTGCCATGGTTCCAACGAAGGGCCCTCCCATCATGTGACTAATTGTCAGAACGTGGACATGTAAATACTGTGAGTTTGGGATCCTCAGTCCTGCACCCTTGGGCGATGTGCTCCGAGTGCTTCGAGAGGCTTGACTTTTACTCCAGCGTCAGTTTGAGGCATTGGTTTAACTGATAAAATTCCCACTTGAATGTCATTACATGTCAGAATCTAAAGGGAAACAAATGGGGAAAGAGTGATTTCCAAGCCTTAGGTGATGGGCCTCGTTTTGGAACAAGTATAATCATCCCCCCTTTTTCCATAGTTTTGATTTCTGCAATTTCAGTCACCCGCCATCAACCCCAGTCCAGTATTTTGAAAAGAATACCACATTCACATAGCTTTTATTATGGTATATTGTTAGAATGGTTCTGTGTTATCAGTTACTGATAATAACTGTGCCTGGTTTATGAATTAAACATCATGTGTAGGAAAAAACATAGTATATATAGGGTTTGGTACTATCCAAGGTTTCAGGCATCCAGTGGGGGTCTTGGAAGGTATCCTCCAAGGATAAAGGGGGCCACTGTACAAGCAGCTCACACCTCAGCCTTAGCATTCAGCAGGCCTCAGAGCTAGGAAGGCAGGCCAGGTGGTGGCATTGGTTCTTGTGCACTTCACCTGGTCCTCTGCATGCAGCATTCTGTTTCCTTCCCGGAATCCTTCTAAGCATGAGATCCTATGAATTTGGGCCTTTATGTAAATTCAGAATGATACAAATTTAGACTTTATGTAAATTGCTAATAAGTGGCAGAGTCAGGACTTGAACCCAGCTGCTCTGACTTTAAAAGCCTTTGCCCTCAGCCTGTGCCGTGTCATGGAATTTTACTGCTCACAGGGGTTTGGGGCTTGACCAAGGTCCCACAGTAAACCACTGGAGCACTGGGATCAGGTCTTATGTCTAACACTCTAGAATCTGGATTCTACACTCTTGTGTGAGTCTTTTCTGCCACGTAAACTTAGGCCTGTTTCAAAGCTCATCTTTGAACATGCTTCTTCAGTGATGCGTGGAAAGACCACATTTTCCAAATAGGACATTGTGAGAGAGCTTCGTGGCAATTGGGTCGAACAGTCAGAATGCCAATGGCCTGAGTTCAACAAGAAATCTAAGGAAAGGTCCAGATTCAAGCCCAGGTCCCTTTGATCTGTAGCTCATGTTGTGTTGTGGGGTACATAGGGACAGGAATCATCGTAACAAGACACTGGAGAAAGTGGTTGTCCAATAATAGGTAAAAAATGGTGGCACATCTATGCAATGGACTATTTTTTTATTTTTTATTTTTTGGTGACAGCGTCTCATGCTGTTGCTCAGGCTACAGTGCAGTGGTGTGCTGACAGCACACTGCAGCCTCCACCTCCTGGGCTCAAGCAGTCCTCTTGCCTCAGCCTCCCGAGTAGCTGGGACTGCAGATGTGCTCTACCGCACTCAGCAATTTTTGTATTTTTTGTAGAGATGGGGTTTCACCATGTTGCCCAGTCTGGTCTCAAACTCTTGTGCTTAAGCCACAATGGAAAGGAATGCAGCCATTAAAACGTGACATGTGAAGACAGTGTCGTAATTTGGAAGATGTGCTAGTGTTGAGTGAAGCACAGTAGTCCGTCTGTCCCGGGCTTGTGGTTCTGTGGAATACCCTCCGACCTGGGTGCTTGTGGGCATTGCAGAAGTGAACAGTTTGCAAGCCCTTTACTGTGCTCTCTGTTGCTTGCAGTGGGCGTGTGTGTGTGTGTGTGTGTGTGTGTGTGTGTGTGTGTATTCTTTTCCTCCTTTTCACTACCTTCCTTGAGATAAGTCCCCAGGAGAGAGAGTGTAGAGTGTTTTTTCTCTCTGCACCTTCTTGAACCAGTCACTTTGCTCTGACAAATGCTCTCTCCATGGCCGCTGCCTCACTGCCTGTCCCCAGAGCCCTCTGAGCTGACTCATCCTCCCTGCCTAGCAGGCTTCACTTCCTCAATCTCCCTGTTCTGGCCAAGTTGAGAGGACTCCTTTCCTGCAAAAATGTGTTGTTGTAAGGTTAGCTCATGGTTTTTGCCGTATTCATCTCTATGCCAGAGCTGTTATTTATTAATTTTTTCTTTAAGTTTCCTTTTTAACTTAAATTATTTAGGAAGGAAACTTTGTCTTACCATGAATGGAAAACAGTATCAATTGCCTTATATAGAAAGTACACACTGAAATAAACATATAGTCATCTACTGCTATAAAAGATGTTCATCTGTAGACCACCCACAATCCTCTGGCCACCAGCAGCTTGTAGCTCCCCCTTCCCTGCCTGTTCCCTCCTGCCTGTGTCTTTCTCTCTTGCCGTTCAGGGCTTGGCTCTATCCCGTCTTCACCGGCAAGCTTCCTTTGACTACTGCTGGCCTTCGTACCCGTCTCCCTGTCCATTCATTCAAAGAGACATTGATTAATATTGTGTGCCCAGCTTGGGGGTGGGCATGAAAAGGTACTTGCCATCGCTGCAGGGAGACCATTGGTGGGGGCCAGTCAGACAGAGGGACGAACTTGTAGAATGGAAGATCATTGCTGTCAGGGGCTGTGTCTGAGCGCAGCCGTGCACTGAAGGAGGCGTCTCGTTGAGAGATTCAAGGCATGGGTCCCAGGGGATCGATTTTGTTGAAGTGGAGGTAAGAGGGCTCATTTGCCAGGAGGAGGTGAGGTGGGCCCAGAGACATGGCAGGCAGAGACGGCATGTGCCAACTCAGTGGCCCAGGAGGGCATGGCGGGTGCTGGGGAAACGACTAATTTAAACTCAGAGGAGCCAGAAGAGTGAGGGGTGGGAGAGCTTTCAAAGTAGCTGGGTGGGAGGCAGGGCCATGCTGAGAAGGAAGTCCTGGGTGGAAGGAGGCTCTGATTTACCCTCTTCTATTTCAGTACACTCTCCTGCCCTGCCCTGCCCTGCCCTACTCTGCTCCGCCCTGCCCAGCCCAGCCGCACAGCTGATACCTCAGAGTTTATCATTGACTTCCTTTTCACGACTCCACCCCCAACCCCTGTGTATCATCATTCCCTGAGCGCCTCCTATGTGCCAGGCCTTGGGGACCCCAAGCTAGTGAAAGGCCCACAGGCTAGTGGAGGGGGGGTGGATGGGGCTTGGTTGAGTGTGAGCACCAATGGCAAGGGACCCCTCTCCCCACCAGGAGGGAGCCCTTTGTAACCTGATAGTATCATTAAATAAAAGTTTATTGTGTTTTTTGTTTTGTTATAAAAGCAGTATGTTTATTATGGAAAAGTTTGAAAATATAGAAAAGAGGGAAGAAACAAAAATCATTCATAATCTTAGCTTGCCAGCAGCACCGTTAACCTTTCCATATATTGTTTCAGCATCTTAGTCTATATGCATAGTTTGGAGTTCGTGTTGTCAGTGCCTAGCCCCCTTTTTTAGGAGATGGGGTCTCACTCTGTCACCCAGGCTGGAGTACGGTGGCTCAATCATAGCTCACAGCAGCCTTGAACTCCTGAGCTCAAGGGATCCTCCTGCCTCAGCCTCTCAAAGTGTTGGGATTACAGGCATGAGCCACTGCGCCTGGCTGAGGGCTGCATTCTTAGGCCCTGCAGGGGTGGAATGGGCACAGCTCTTGAGAGCTCTGCAGCCCTGCAGTGTTTTCAAGCTCTAGTTCCCAGCATCTGATGCTGGTGTGGAAACAGATGTTGGGGAAGCATAATAAGGTGTTATGTGAACCAAACTGTGCTTTAAACCAAAACAGCCCTGGTCATTTGGGCTCTTGTGAATGGGGAGGCTTTTGGGGGCCCTCTGGCCTCTCTGCACTGGGAAGCATGCAGCAGATGGAAGAGAGCTTAATGGGGACACCTGAATCACTCAGGCAAGAAAATGGATTAAATATCTGAGCTGATACCTGTCCCAGATACTGGGATAGAGGGAGGCCATTCTGATAGTAGTCTCGGGGCGGGTGTTAAAGGACCCTTTGCTCCCCGTGACTGGGCTGATACACAGTGTTTGGACCTTTGGACCTTAGCACGTTTGGGGTGAGAAGATCGGTGACTTAGGCTAGATCAGTTTGTAGGGAGAATGAGTGTGGCACATCTGTGTCCTCTGCTGTGGGGGCCTCACTTACTCCTCAGCGCAAGAGCTGAGCCTCCAAAGGGGACTGTTCTCTCTTTCCCTCCTTTCTCCCTTCTGTTTGCTTTATCTTTCCTTTTATTCTTTCTTGCTTTAGCCTGCTGCACTGCAGGAATGAGCCCAGTGTGGCTGTCTACCAGCACAGTGTTTGCTGGATTTGTATGCTACTTTTATTATTATTTATTTAAGGCTTTCCTTAAAATTGGCTTGAGGGCTGGGCACAGTGCCCGTAGTTGCCCGGCATGGTGGATCTCAGCGCTTTGGGAGGCCGAGGTGGGAGGATCACTTGGGACCAGCCTAGGCAACATAGTGAGACCCAGTCTCTACAAAAAAAGTAAAAATTAAAAAAAGCTGGCTGTGATGGTGCATCTGGAGTCTCAGCTACTTGGGAGGCTGAGGCGGGAGGATCCCTGGAGCCTGTGTGTTATGATTTTTCCTATGAATAACTCCTGCATTCCAGCCTGGGTGACAGAACAACACCCTCTCTCAAAAACAAACAAAAAAAACTTTGGCCTGAGCCTAACACCACTATCTAGCCTCTTCGTAAGCAGAAACATCTACAAAATCATGTTTGATGTGCTAGTTATATTTTTCCTACGAATATTAAATATAGGTAATTATTAAATTGCGTTCATCCATATGCTCTCTAAAACCTCCCTTAAACCCCATTGGCCTGCACAGCACGCCGTGGGAAATGCTGCAGGCGTGAAAAGAGCACTGTACCAGGAGTCTGGCGTGTGACTTCGGACTGCGTCCTGGCATCTGATGTGCTGGGTGATGTTGAACTATTCCCGATCCCCCATGCCTCTTTTTCTTCTTTGCATATCAGACCACGTGAGCACCAGGGTCCCTCCAGGCTCACACGTTTTGAGTGACTGCAGGATGCCATTCAGTGGTACCTCGAGGTTACTCAGCCCCTCTCACATCACCTGCGCCGTGAGGATGCTCAGGACTCTGACCTAGACGTGTGATCTGTGAGCTCAAAAGATTTAAAAATGTTGCAGCTCAGGAACATTTTGTCTTCACATGTGCTGCTTGTTTTTGTTTGGGTTTCAACTCTCACTGCTTATTAGCCAAGGAAGCAGCTTGGTCTAGTGCAAAGAGTAAGGGCTTTGGAGCTAGGCAGGACCTTGAGTAGCTCCGTGCATCTGGCTCCCCCTCGCCAGTGTGGGAGTGAAAGACCCTCCTGGCAGAGCTGTGGAGCGAGTGGAGGAGGCCAGGAGCGCAGATTCACCTCTGTGTCTGATCCTCCACCCACCACACCTCAGCCTAAGTGGGTGCAGTGATTAGTGTCGCCTCTGTCCTAATAAAAGGGTTGTCCTTGGTCATGGATCGTAGCTGGGCTCCTGGGGCCAGACTGCCTGGGTTTAAATCCTTGTTCCCTTGCACTTGTAGCTGCATAGCCTTGGGCTTCACTTAACTTTCTGGGACTGGTTGTCATAGGATCAATTTGAGGCTAATTAAATGAGGTCAAGCAGGTAAGAGGGCCCGTCATAACCTAGCATATATAGGGCTCCATACATGTTGTTGGTCTTATCACTGTTTATGAGTTAATACGTGTCAAATGAGTCGTAGCACCTGGGACATAGTAAGTGCCCAATAAATGGTAGCTCTTGTCTTTATCACATGGAGCCCAGAGGCCCAGGACAGGAGGCACTGGCTTCTGGGAGGAGAGGAGATAGGTGGTTTTCTACATTCAGCTCTGGTTAGATCCAGAGGCTTTTCATTCTCCCCACCCTCTAAGCTTTTGGTGCCTATATCCCTGACCAACAGGAGCCCAGCAATGGACCACACCACTTCTAGCTGAGCCACTGCACAGAGCCACCTCTGCAGTTGGCTTTGAAAGAATTAGAGCTCAAGTTTGGAACAGGTAATTCAGTCACAGTTTTCAAAAATAAAAATATATACATTGTCTTAGTCTGTTTGGGCTTCTGGAACAAATACCTTAAACTGAATAATTTGTACACGACAGAAATTGATTACTCACCGTTCTGAAGGCTGGGAAGTCCGTAAGCAAGGCCTTGGCAGACTCAGTGTTTGGCAAAGGCTTGTTCTGTGCGTCATAGACAGCGCCTCACATGGTGGAAGGGGCTGGCCAGCTCCCCTGGGCCTCTCGATAGGGGCATTAATGTCATTCATGAAGGTGGGGCCCTCATGATCTAATCACCTCTTAAAGGCCCCACCTCTTAACTCTTGCATTGGGGATTATGTTTCAGCATATGAATTTTGAGGGGGTACCAGCATTCAGACCACAACACACATACAACACTGCCTCCTCTTCTCATGTGCCCAGTCTCTTCCACTCTCCCCTGCCAACCACAGCTAAGATTTCTAGGGTCTTTTTTTCTTTCTTTCTTTTTTTTTTTAATCAGGGTATTATTTGCAAGTAATAAAATTAATCAGCTTTAAGTGTACTGTTTGAGTTTTGGTAGTAATAGTGTTACCACCACCACAATCAAGTTATAGAACAGTTTCCTCACCCTAAAAAGTCCCCTCATGCCCCTTTGGCCCTTTTCCCCCTCCTAGACAGCCTTGTTCTCCATCCCTAGACAACCACTGATCTGCTTTGCCACCGTGGTTTTGCCTTTTCTATAATTGTAAATAAATGGAAGCATATAGTATGGAGTCTTTTGTGTTTGACCTCTTTCATGTAACATGATTTATTTGATTAATTCATGTTGCATGTATTAATATTTCTTTCCTTTTCTTGCTGTAGAGCATTCCATAGTATTCCATGGTATGGGCATACCACTCAGCAGTTGATGAACATTTGGGTTGCCTCCAGTTTTTGGTTGTTGAGAGTAAATCTGTTATAAATCTTCACAGATATGGCCGGGCGCGGTGGCTCACGCCTGTAATCCCAGCACTTTGGGAGGCTGAGGTGGGTGGATCATGAGGTCAAGAGATCAAGATCATCCTGGCTAACATGGTGAAACCCCGTCTCTACTAAAAATATAAAAAATTAGCCAGGTGTGGTGGTGGGCACCTGTAGTACCAGCTACTCGGGAGGCTGAGGCAGGAGAATGGCGTGAGCCCGGGAGGCGGAGCTTGCAGTGAGCCGAGATTGCGTCACTGCACTCCAGCCTGGGTGACAGAGCGAGACTCATCTCAAAAAAAAAAAAAAAAAACCTTCACAGATAAGCTTTTATGTGGACTTTTTTTTTTTTCGGTTTTCTTTCCTCCTTTCCTCCTTTCTTTCTTTCCTCTTTTCTTTCTTTCCTTTTTCGACAGAGTCTTGCTCTGTTGCCCAGGCTGGAGTGCAGTGGCATGATCTTGGCTCACTACAACCTCTGCCTCCCAGGTTAAAGCAATTCTCCTGCCTCAGCCTCCTGAGTAGCTGGGATTACAGGTGCGCACCACCACATCTAGCTAATTTTTTTTTTTGTATTTTTAGTAGAGATAGGGGTTCACCATGTTGGCCTGGCTCAAACTCCTGGCCTCAAGTGATCTGCCCACCTTGACCTCCCAAAATGTTGGGATTACAGGCGTGAGCCACTGTGCCTGGCCTGCTCTCCTCATTTCTTTAGGCATAATAAGCAAATACAAATTATTTCATTTCTCCTCTTTTTAACATAGAGGGTGAAATATTATCCACGTTTCTCTACCCTGTGTGCTTTGAAAGGGCCTCACCTCCAGATGAGAAGATGCATATAAAGTCTTTATAACTTGGCCATGTGTTCTAGTGTCCCAGGAGCTAAGGGTGCCAAGTGGTCTTCCTGGCTCCTGGAGTGGGTACCAGCCTCCTGGGGCCTCAAAGGAAAGTGGTGGAGGTGGGCATGGTGGCCACTGGCCCAGCAGCAAGGCTGGCACCCTGGGCAGTTCCATCTCACAGGGTCTTTTGCTCTCCCAACCATTTAAGGTGGGGAGTAAGGTTATGTGGGCTTAGGTGGGGTCATAGAGTATTTTGGTATTCTGGTGCCAAAATTTAACTGTAAAGGAAATGAACCTGTTTACTGACTTCTAAGAAATCACATCCTTTTGCAAAACCACAGGTGCTTTGCAGAAGCAGCGGACCCAGTCTTTCATGGCACTCTTATGTAAGTGAGGCTTGGCGAGTGGTCGCTGAACTGTGTTAAAGAATGCTCAGTTTGCTGGTGTGGAGAAGAGCGGCACAAGTGAGGTGTTTGCACAGAACACATTTTCATAAAATCCTGTGTACTCTCACCTGCCCTTAGACCCCAGACATTGCCCTCTAGACCCCCGCAGCCACCTAATAATACTCTATTTGAACTTTCTGAGGGAGATTGGACTTGACAGGAATATGCAGATTTGCATAATAAAGCAAGGCTAACGGGGTCTTTCCCTTCCTGCTGCCTTGCAATAGGATTTAGGAAACTAAATCTGGGTGAGAACAGAAATTACACATTAATGATATCTTCTCTTTGCAGCTGTGCTGTCCGCTGGAACTTTCCGTGATGATGGAAATGTTCTATATCTGGGCTGTTCCATAATCACTATCCACATACAGCTCTTGAGCACTTGAAATGTGGCTAGTGTGACTGAGGAACTGAATATTCGGTTTTATTTCATTTTAGTGGACTGAAATTTCAATAACCACTGCCTTATCAAAGGCTAGTGGCTGCCTTAACGAACAGTGCAGGTGCTGATGAATGTTGACTCCCATTGAGGACTTTTCTTTAAAGAATTCTTCTGGATAGGAGCCAGAGGGAATGCCGTTCAACTGGACCTGTTTTTAACTGTTTTGAAGCAGATTAGGTGAATAGGTGAATATGTCGTTTCATATGTGGTTATTATTTATTCAATGCACTTCGTGCCTACTATTTTTTAAACACCGCAGTAAATGCTGTTGGACTATCATGAGTTATCTAACATGCTTACCCTCCTTGGGCCTCAGTTTCCCCACCTGTATTGAGGGTTTGGACCAGATGACTTTTTTTATTTTAATTTTTTTTATTTTAATTTTTTTTGAGATGGAGTCTCACTCTGTTGCCCAGGCTAGAGTGGCACGATCTCGGCTCACTGCAAGCTCTGCCTCCCGGGTTCACGCCATTCTCCTGCCTCAGCCTCCTGAGTAGCTGGGACTACAGGCGCCTGCCACCACGCCCGGCTAATTTTTTTTTTGTATTTTTAGTAGAGACAGGGTTTCACCATGTTAGCCAGGATGGTCTCGATCTCCTGATCTTGTGATCCACCTGCCTCGGCCTCCCAAAGTGCTGAGATTACAGGCATGAGCCACCGCGCCCGGCCTTAATTTTTTTTTTAAAGAGCCGGAGTATCTTGCCCAGGCTGGAGTGCAGTGGCTCATTTACGGGTGTGATCACAGCTCACTGCAGCCTCAAAGTCCTGGGCTCAGGTGATCCTCCTTTCTCAGCCTCCTGAGTAGCTGGCACTGCAGGTCCCTTCTTGTGCAGTCATTTTTATGATTGTGTCATTAATACAATCAGTAGTAATAGCACATATTTATTTATTGTTATGTGCCAGAGACAGTATTCAAGACATTAAGTCAATGCATCGTCCCATTTAAATGTAATGACTTAATCTTCATTCATCCCAGTGAGCTAGGTGTTATTATCCTAGTTTTATAGACAAGAAAACTGAGGCTCAGTGAGGGTAGGTAATTTGCCTGTTATGATGTTTCTGGTGATCCATAGCATTCGGATTCCTACTCAGGCTTGCCCCATTCCAAACTCTTCTTCGGTTAAGTATTTATGCAGTGGCTTCTAAAAGATAGATTTTGTTTCCATAAACACATAAAACTTTTAAGTAAAAGTTCAATCAGGTTTTTACAAAAATAGATTTTACCCTAGTGCTCAAGTCAAGGGGGCAGTGGCCCTGCGGGTTTAGGATTTAAGATGCGGTGAGCAGGAAGCATGCGTGGAGGCCAGCTCGTGCCCCTCATGCATATTCACGAAGGGCCTGCTTCTGTGAAACACACCCCAACTGGAGTGCCCCTGGATGCCCATGTTCAACTCAGGCTGGGTGAAGCTCCGCCTCAGCCAGGAGCTCCAGGGAGTGGCAGGTGGGTCAGGGGAGAGAGAAGGAGGCAGAGCCTGGTCCTACAACATTCACTTGTCCCTCTGTGTGCCGCAAAGCAACAGTGACCTATGCTGAGGCTTGCCAGTTTGGACCTGATGCTGGGGCCCCAGGGGTGAGTAAGAGACAGCTGCTCTGCCTGTTTGAAGCTTGCATCTGAGTGAAGATGAGCTTTCTTTTCCCAGCTTTGAGAGAAGGAGGCTGAGCTCAGTAACTCAGCTCCTGGGGTGGTTTTGAACAGTAAATGATCTAGGTACCTGACCAACACAGCTCCTGATGCCCCTTTCCTGAAGGCTAACAATGCAGTTCAAATTATATGCTTATGCATGTTCAGAACACAGTAGACATCATGTGTCAGTGAGTGTTGAGCTGGGGTCCCTGGCTGCCTGCTGCTCTTAAGGAGCTGTACAGCCATCCTCCCTTATCCGTGGGGGATGTGTGCCAAGACCCCCAGTGGCTGCCTGAAACTGCTGATAGTACCGTTGATCAGAACTTGGTGGCTCATGCCTGTAATCCCTGCACTCTGTGATGCCGAGGTGGGCAGATCGCTTGAGCTCAGGAGCTTGACACCAGCCTGTGCAACATCTCTACCAAAAATACAAAACAAAAACAAAAACAAAAACGGCTGGGCGCAGTGGCTCATGCCTGTAATCCCAGCCCTTTGGGAGGCTGAGGCAGGTGGATCACAAGGTCAGGAGATCGAGACCATTGTGGCTAACATGGTGAAACCCCGTCTCTACTAAAAATACCAAAAATTAGCCGGGCATGGTGGCGGGCACCTGTAGTCCCAGCTACTCGGGAGGCTGAGGCAGGAGAATGGCGTGAACCTGGGAGGCGGAGCTTGCAGTGAGCTGAGATTGCGCCACTGCACTCTAGCCTGGGCGACAGAGCAAGATTCCGTCTCAAAAAAACAAAAGCAAAAACAAAAACGAAAAAAAATACTGTTCATGTCTTCCACTCATAAATTTAATGCGTTTTCCATCTTAACTAAGCACTTACTACACACTGTGGCTGTAACTTTTGCAGTTTGAGGTGTGACAGTAAAACTAGCATTTATTTTTCCTTCTTCACAATTTTACAGATAGAA
Source organism: Nomascus leucogenys (assembly GCF_006542625.1). Lineage (NCBI taxonomy): Eukaryota > Metazoa > Chordata > Mammalia > Primates > Hylobatidae > Nomascus > Nomascus leucogenys. The sequence goes on along the minus strand of NC_044404.1, from coordinate 19,725,563 downwards.
GGTTTGTTCTTACTGTAGATCTTAGCAACCTTAGCATACAATTTTTTTTCATTCCTTATTAGATCAAGAACTTTCACCTTTTCACTTAAAGGAAGCATTTGGCAACTTCTCTTTGGGATAACGGAATTGATAGCATCACTACTCTTGTGCTTTGGGGCCATTATTAAGTCAGATAAGGGCGACCTGAACACAAGCACTGCGACTGTGTGATCGCTAAGAAGGCAACTAAGTGACTACCGGGTGGGTGGTGTAGACAGTGGATTCACTGGATAAAGGGATGATTTACGTCTGGGGCGGTACAGCAGGATGTTGTCATGCTACTCAGAACCGTGGGAAATGTTGAACTTCTGAATTGTTCATTTCTAGAGTTTTTCACTTAATATTTTCAGACCACTGTTGACCATGGGTAACTGAAACTGCAGAAAGTGAAACTGCAGTTAAGGGGGACTATTGTACTCTTCTTCAACCAAGTGGAAGGGTGGATGGTGTGGCTAAAGCTGCCAGCACAGTGCTCGGCCCACAGTGGCTGTCCAGGTACTGGCATTTCTTTCTCCCAACCCCTATCCACTTTTTTGGATGAAGAAATTCTACCACTTTGGAACGATGAAGGTGTGGGCGCTGGGAGGCTGAGCAAGGCGTGGTAGAAAGTTTTAAAAAAATCAATCAAAGCAGGTCTCCTATCTTCTCCCTTTAAAAATATTTTGATCTCTGAATTGTTTTTCTGCCTACAAAAGTAATACTTATTTTATTTAAATAACATAGAAGTTTAACAACTTTAACGACTTTTCATTCTACCCCTGAGATACTGCTAAGACTTTGATAGCCATTTGTTGAGGTGTTTTCTGTGCCTGTGCTTGTATGATTTTTAAATGGCTCTACCCATACAGGTGGTTGTTCAGCCTGTTACTTTCAGTGTGTTCTTTCCCTCCTTTTTACTTTGTTGAGTAAAATTAGCCTTGTCCTCAGGCCAGGAAAGGGAAGCAAACATCCTTTAAGACTCTGGCCTGCAAAAAGGGGACCTGGTTGAGGGTGGAGGAGGCCTTTGGAAGGGCAGGCAGGAGGGAGGGTCAGGCCCATGGGGTGGCACTTTCCCTACCACACTTCCTGCCAACAGTCTCCTGTGTTTGACTTTGCCTCCCGGCTTTCCTGACCTGGTGAGCTGTTTCTGCCCTTCGAATGTTCTGCATGGAGGTGCCCTCTCCGCCTAGTAGTTAAAGAGGAGAAGCCTGCCTGCATTTTTCAGAATTGGGCTTAAATGTGGTGAAACTGACTTTGGTCATTTTGTTTCTGTCAGTTGCTTCACATCTTCTTAGAAGGATTTCTCTCCTTTTTGGATTACAGAATTCTGAGGACTGCTTTTAGACCACTCCACTTGTGTGTCACATGTGTTTACAGATCTGTCTTTAGACATTAAAGAGGGGTGGTAGCACAGAGCAGGGGCAGATACTGTGAACATCTAAAGTTATTAAACTTTGCATAAGGCCGGGTGGGGTGGCTCACGCCTGTAATCCCAGCACTTTGGGAGGCTGAGGTGAGCGGATCACCTGAGGTCAGGAGTTCAAGACCAGCCTGCCCAACATGGCAAAACCGCGTCTCTGCTAAAAGTACACAAAATTAGCCAGGCTTGGTGGCAGGCGCCTGTAATCCCAGCTACTAGGGAGGCTGAGGCAGGAGAATCACTTGAACCCGGGAGGCGGAGGTTGCAGTGAGCTGAGATCACGCCACTGCACTCCAGCCTGGGCGACGAGTGAAACTCCATCTCAAAATCAAGCAAACAAACAAAACAAAACTTGGATAAATACTTTCATAAAAGTATTAAAGCTTTCATAAAAATACTTTCATAAAAGTATTAAAACTTTCAAAAAATATTATGTTGACCCATATGAAATTGCCACTTGTGTAGGTCAGAAATGGCTGTGTGTTGGCAATTTCATATGGTTCAACTTAATAAAGCATCATTGTGGAAAGTTTAGATCACAGAAGGAAAAAAGTCACTTGTACCAGTTTAGTGTTTTTGTTTTTTGTTTTTGGCAACTCCTTTTATTTCTTATATACATGAGGTTTTTGATTAGTTGTGGTCATAGGCTACATATAATTATTCATCTTCCTTTTTAAAAATTACTGTGATCTAAGACTTTTCCCGCATTATCAGGAAGTCCTTACAACCATCATTGCTTACTGGCTGCTCCGTACTCCTTAAACATCAGATGACAGGGTGCGGGGGGTAACTTCCCAGATGTTGCCCTTTAGGTTTTTTCCAGGTTTTTTTTTTTTTTTTTTGCAATGTCACGGTGACTGGTCCTTCTGCAGTTGTTTTTGTGTTTGGATTCCCAGGAGTAACATTATCATGCCACAGTGTGAACACTTTCACAGCTCTTGACAAATTCTGCAAAGTTGCTTTCCAAAGTGTCGGGCCGATTCAGAACACCGTCCCCAGTGTGAGAATCAGGTTATTGCTTCTTTGTTAACACTGGGCGCTTTTCTCCCTTAATTTCTAATTTAGTCAGCAGTACATAGTCCCTCATTTTTTACTTGTATGTGTTCAGTTGGCAAAGTTGAATATTTTTGTGCATATGTGTTTGTGGGTTGCAATGTCATTTCTCCCCATCTTTGAGCCATGTGCGTAAATATGCTTGTACCAAATTAGAGAATTGTCAGTACGTAATACTGTAAGAGCTCCCCAAGCATGCAGTGGATCACACAGTGCCCTCTGAGCCAGCCTGTGTGCCATTGTTTGGGGAATTAAAGGTGCCTAATTAGTGCGGATCAAGCCCGGAAGCAAGCACTGTGGACCTTGTCTGTAGTCTTTGGGGCCCACTGGTGATGTCTGTGTCATCTTCTACCTTCAACTGTGCTGTGAACCCAGTTGAAATTTGATCACATTACAGTATGGCTAAGGGGCCTAATTAGCCGTAAACCTCAGGAAATTCAAAAATTAGAGAGTCCATTAATCCCAAGGCCCCTCCCTTTGTGAATGTCTCTAATTCCCCTTTGGTTTGCTTGATTTTCCCGCTGTGCTTTAGTTCCAACAAGACTTGGATAGAATGACTGCCTTTTTGCTGGAACTTCCTGCCTTTCTGGGGTTAACCCTAACCCTTTAGGCTACCCTCCAACACACACAGAGCTAATCTCTAAGTAATAGTTTGGAATGCTGGTCCATTTCCTGGATGAAAATCTTCAAGGATGCCCTGCTCAAATGAATATAATGACCTTTATTAGTGCTCTTACCATCTTCTGTCCTGGAGGAACACGGATGACCCATGCAACAATACCTTTTGCTGAAGTTGTGTTTGAGATTTAAGCATCATCTTCCCTTCTCCCTTTATAATATTATTGGGTTTTTGTTAAGTTTGGGATTCCTGTGATCTGAGCAGCCCCTGTCATCAGCTGCTCTGTTTGCCTTTCCCAAATAGACTCCACGGGCAGCCCCAGTGAAATAGTCTGTTCGAGGATGTCACATTGTGGCATGGTCTGATCCTTAAAGACAGGCTGGGTCTGTGGGCTAGAGTATGCCTTGCTCTGAATTTTTTTCTGTACAGAGAATTGCGCATGGGTAGGGGGATAGTTCTGCATTCCATGTGAGGCAGTTGATGAACCAAGAACACCTACGTTGAAGGGAACCCAAGACTAGGATCTTGAGGCTAACGTTGGAAAGAGGGTCCTGTTATATACCCGTCTCTGTGTTAAACCAGAGATTATCCTGTGGGTTTTATTTTTTTTAAAAACTGGTTTCCAACAATACCTGATCCTGGCTTGGATTTGCACCTGACCCTCTTCTTGGAGGTGTCATTAGTATTTAGATTATTTTAAAATTTCTTTTGTTTCCTTCTCAAAGCTCTTGCTTCTCTCTTCAATGTGTTCTGTTTACTATAGCAGCAGATTGTTGGTTGCCCTTAAAATTATGAGCCTTGTGGACTGGGCGTGGTGGTTCACGCCTGTAATTTCAGCACTTTGGGAGGCCAAGCCAGGCACGTCACTGGAGGCCAGGAGTTCAAGGCCAGCCTGGCCAACATGGCAAAACTCCATCTCTACCAAAAGTACAAAAATTAGCCAGATGTGATGGTGCATGCCTGTAGTCCCAGCTACTTGGGAGGCTGAGGCAGGAGAACCGTTTAAACCCAGGAGGCAGAGGTTGCAGTGAGCTGAGATCGTGCCACTGCACTCCAGCCTGGGCAACAGATTGAGACTTGGTCTGAAAAACAAATAAACAAGAGGCTTGCATATAAGAATCTTATAAAATGTAGGAAACTGGCCCTTGTTTTTCCTGTGTATATAACTTGCTTGAGATTGTGACCTATTCATGGCTTAGAAAGGAAGTGTATGTGTTGTAGCCTGTGGTACTGGATGTGACAGTGTCCATGGACCTCTGAGTCTGCCAGCCCTTTTGGAAGGACGTGAGATGAGTGACAATTGGCGTCAGGGCCAATCTCGTCTCTTTGTAGCTCCTCAGTGATTTTTATCAAGCAGGATTGCAAATCCAAAGGCCCACAGTGGCTGGTAGATAAGAGTAAATAGGCCAGGTCAAGAGACCCAAGATGCGGCGGGGACTGTGACGGATTGGAGGGCACTTGCTGTGGGCATCCCGCTTGTTGGAAACCACCAGCGTGTGACAGGACAGACCATGTGTGTTGAGAAATAATAGTCCCAGCCTTAATGAGGCCAGTGGGGACCAGCAAGGGAGGCCTGCGTGTCTGATCCATCACGTGGCCACCCAGCGATCCTCTCTCATCCTCTTCTAGAGAGTAAAGTTTAATTTTATTTTTTGAGTTAAATAAAAATGGAAATAGACTGTCACTGTGGATCCCAGCGGCCCTGTGTTAGCATTTGCTGATGTGGAATCGTTTTATTAACCATACTCCACCTTATTCACCCACACTCAGCACAGCCAGGCCTTTCATATTTTTTACATGGACCCCTTTGTTTCCCCTTAACCCAGGAACCCTTGCCTGCTCCCGGGACAGGAGGCATGAATTGTCTCTGTCTGCTGCTCCTGGGTGGGTCTCAGAGCTCGTCGTGCTCTGTCTCCACAGCCAGGCTGCCTGCAGGGTTCCATGCCCTCCAGGCCCTCCGCATCCTGGCTGCTTGGGCTGCAATTTGGCTTCCTCTTTGTGGGACCGGTGTCCTGTGAATTCAGCTGTAACTCACCCACCCAGCCCCTCTTCCTTCTCTTTACCAAGAGTTTATCTTTCCTTTATGGCTCCTGCTGACATCTGCAGTTTCTCACCAGAGGCGCTTTCATGCTGCAGTGGGCATTTTAAACATTTAGATGAACGGAACAGTAATTTTCTCAGATGTGTCACCCAGAAATGGTTCTGCCTTTGCCTGACGGCCTCTAAGCTCTACTCCTTGAATGAGTATTTGTAAGTATTAATAGTTTGGAGAAGATTGTGACAATTGCTTTCCGAAATGAATTAGTGAAGCCGTTGGCATTACAGTACAGACTGCAAGCTTGCACTCAGGCAGCCTAGATTTCCTGCTTGGCAGCTCTGTGGCCCTAGGCAAGTCCCTCAGGTCACTGAGCCTCGGTTTCCACAGTTGTCATTTGGAATGATCGTGTGTGACTCAGAGGGTTGTTGTAAGGACCAAGTGAGGAATGTGCATAAATGTGCCACTACTGTTAAGTGCTCAGGAGTGACTCTTAGGAATCTTACATAACTTTCCAAAATAAAAGCAGCAGGAAAGCCCTCCAAATACCATTTGCTTGACTTTCTCTGGAAAAGAGTTTTAAAGATCAGGATGCAGATATTATGGGGTAAAATAGGGGACCTGATGGGACAAACTTGCTCTTTGGGGTTTACATCTTATGTGGCCAGCATTTCATTCTTCAGCCCACTTGAGGGACTGCCTTATCCTACCTGTGAGTGCGGGTGTGAATTATCAGCACGGCAGGGATGGTGCTACTCATGGCCAGTCTTGCCTGCCTTTTGTTGTGGGGTTTTCTAGCCAGGGCTTCCTTGAACTTCTTTAGTTATTCCTGAGCTTTTATTCAGGACCTCCTGTTGGAGGGCCTGAGCCTGGAGAAACCTGACTAAGATGTATTGCCTGCCCTCCAGGAGCCCTGGCCACTCTGGGGGATGAGTCCGCAGCCCTCCACAGCTCCAGGAGGCAGCGCACTTAGGGGACAGTTGAAATGGCAGACGCTGCAGCTGGCTGCCTGGGTGTGAGTCCCCAGTGGCCCCTGTCCTTAGCTTCTTTGTTCTTCATTTTCTTCATCTGTAAAAATGGCAATAGGGATGTCTACCCGGGGATGAGTTAACGCATCTAATGTGCATTTCACTGCCTAGCCCCCAGCAAGGGCTCAGTAATTGTCCACTATTCACATAGTAAAAGGGATGGATTCAGCAAATATTCACAGGGATGGTGAACAAGACAAAGCCCCTTCTATCCTGGGCGGGACAGATCGTGATTGTGAGATGTGTTGTGAAGCCGGGTGATAGGGAAGACCTAGGAGGAGAGAGAGGCCTTCCAGGTGGAGGAGAAGACAAGGGGCTACGGGTACAGGGGTTCCCAGGTTGAAGTATAGAAAGAGGCGCCGGTGGCCGGGGGCAGTGGCTTATGCCTGTAATCCCAGCACTTTGGGAGGCCGAGGCAGGTAGATCACCTGAGGTCAGGAGTTCGAGTCCAGCCTGGCCAACATGGTGAAATGCCGTCTCTACTAAAAATACAAAAATTAGCTGGCGTGGTGGTGCGCCCCTGTAATCCCAGCTACTCAGGAGGCTGAGGTGGGAGAATTACTTGAACCTGGGAGGTGGAGGCTGCAGTGAGCCGAAATCATGCCACTGCACTCCAGCCTAGGCGACAAAGTGAGACCCCATCTCAAAAAAAAAAAACAAAAAAAACAACAAATAAAAGAGGCGCTGTTAGTTATCAGGAGCGCGGGGGCCCGGTGACACTGGGCCTGTGTGCCAGATTGTAAGTCTGACAGTCACAAGAAGCTGGAACATGTCAGTCTGGGCAATGACTATGTTAAAATAAATTATTCTGACTGCCAGCTGGGCACGGTGGCTCACGCCTCTAATCCCAGTGCTTTGGGAGGCCGAGGCAGGTGGATCACCTGAGGTCAGGAGTTCGAGACCAGCCTGGCCAAATGCTGAAACCGCATCTCTACTAAAAATAAAAAAATTAGTTGGGCATGGTGACAGGTGCCTATAATCCCAGCCATTCTGGAGACTGAGGCAGGTGGGTCGCTTGAACTCAGGAGGCAGAGGTTGCAGTGAGCCAAGAGCGCTCTACTGCACTCCAGCCCGGGTGACAGAGTGAGACTCCAGCCCAGGTGACAGAGTGAGACACCATCTCAAAAAAAGACAGAAAAAAGAAAATTATTCTGACTCCCGAATGGGGGGCTTGGAGGGAAGTGGTGAGGGTCCAGTGGCAGGAGGGCAGTGTGGTAGAGAGGAGAGCAGAGGAACAGATGGGGAGTTTCTGCTGGAGTTGAGGACTTGGGCATTGACATGGATTCCAGTGAGATCACACTTGGGGTTTGTCCGAGCTTCAGTGGTCACCATCAGGCCCCGCAGGATTTGGGCGTGCTGACTCTGCCTCCAGGGCGTGTACGTGGCAGTGGAAGGCCTGCCTTGGCACCAGGATAGCTCAGCCCACAACTCAGACCTTGCTCCTCTTTTTGGTGCTCAGGCTAATTTGAGATTCATAGAATTGTTCCGGGAATGTTTATTCATTGGCTATGAGCCAAACACTGTGCCAGACTCAGGCAGTACAGAGGCAACCAAGAACAGCCTCTTCCTTTGCTCCCCTGGAGCCTGTGTCCCAGTGGGGGCAATGATCAACAACTACGGAGTCATGGCATCTGGAGGGAGATGCTGCCCTAGAGCCATTGCAGGGGAGCAGGCTTGAGCTGAGGGGGTGGCAGTCCAGGCAGAAGGAGTAGTACATGCAGAAGCCTGGCAGGAAGGAGCTGAGTCAGGGGCAGGAGCAGACTGGGACATGGGATGGAAAGGGGTGGAGGGATGATCAGGTAAGAGGACTGCAGGGGGTAGGCAGTGAGGACTGGCCAGGTAAGTCTTGGAAAGCTTGCCCTGACCCAGATGTGCTGAGAGGACGGGTTGGGGCAGGTGTGGGGCAATCATTGTGGTCTCTTGGACAAAGTGGGGGAGGGTTGGTACTTGGGTGGAGAGAAATAATAAAATAATAATTACAATAATAAACAGTAAATTACAATAAACAGTAAAATTGCTTCATAGCATTACTACTGGCACATAATAAATGCTCAATAAATGTTAGCTGTTGTCTGCATGATAACTGCTAGATTTTGGTGGGGCAAACCCAGTTCGGTTTCAGATATGTTGAGGGTGAGGCACTTTAAAGTCATCAGAGAGGTGGAGGCCATAATAAATAGATTAGAGGACACATTATTGGCTATTTCCACACTGTCTATGTGGGAAGTGATCACCCCGGATCCTAGCCTTGTCTCTGAGTAGCCACATGTTTCTGCAGACCACTCCCCAGAGCCTCTGTCTCCCATCTGCAGGGTTGGGATGGTGGTGTCTCCCTCACAGTTTTGTCTGAGGGTCAGATCACTAAGGTGGGACACTCAGTAGGCTCCTAGATGACACATGCCTGTAGGGTGGTATTCATATTATTTTACCCATTACCGTCCTTTCCTCTCCATCCTTCTACCACATGCCGGTGGGGAGCAGAAATAAAGAGCACATCATATGTTGCCAATTTCAGGATTGTTCATTTCCACTCTGAAAGGCCTCTTGCATGCCATCTGTGTCAGTGATTTCCTTTTATCTGTTGTTTCCCTTCCCTGTTTCTGTTCTCTGCCTCTACCATTCCCCCTTTTGTCCCGTGACTCCAGTCCCCAGACCCATGGTGGGTTCCCCTGGGGAACTTGTGTGGACCCTGGGCATGTCCAAGCAACTCAACTGCTGAGGTTGATGAGTTCTTGGATTAAGATATGGTTAAGGTCTTAATGTGAAATAGCAACAGCTGGTCCTGAGGAGAGGTACAATAACAACCCCTTAACATGGCTGATTTGGCGCGTATCAGCTTGCCCTGCAGTGTTGTGAGTAACAGTCAGTGGTAACGTTTGCAGTTCCATAATTCAGCACTCTTTCCTTGGCACCAGATGAGAGCAGTCCTTGCATGCAGGAATGAGTCATGTAATAGCAGAGATCATTCTTACAAATAATACACATCTCTTTCCATTATTCCAAAGACAAACATTGGTGGTGGTGTCACTGGGGTTTTTCATAACCTTTTGTGGGCTCCTGACTGGTCTTTTCCAAAACAAACGTGGTATATGTGTCTGCATTTTAGATAACTTTTTCCCTCTTGCTGCTTTATCCTTCTTCAGAAGTATACAATTTTGCAGTACAAGCCTAACATCAGTTGACCCTGCACAAGTGTGAAAAGATAGTTTTTCAGGTTTTTGCTTCCCTGGGGCCTTGTACCCAGCTTCTCTTTTTTGGGATTCACCTGGTCTCTGGAACCAGGCTTCCAGCTCTACCACTTATTACCCATGTGATATTTGGTAAGCTCCTTAACCTCTCCCTACCTCAGTCCCCTCATCTATGAAGTAGGATTAATAACATAAGCTATCTTATAGGCATGCTATGAAGATTGAGTTGACACATTTTACATGCCTAAAACAGTGCCTGACACACTCTTACAGGCTGAGTATCCCTAATGTGAAAATTTAAAACCCAGAATGCTCCAAAACCCAAAACTTTGTGAGCACTGACATGAGGCTCAAAGGAAATGTTCTTTGGGACATGGATTTTGGATTTTCTGATTTGGGATGCTCAACCAGTAAGTATAATGCAAGTATTTCAAAATTGGAAAAAATTCAAAATCCAAAACACTTCAGGTCCCAAGCATTTCAGATAAGGAAAACTAATAGCCTGCATTATCACTATTTCCATGTATTACTACATTTTTTCTTTCTTTTCCTTTATTTTTTATTTTTATTTTTTTTGAGACAGGGTCTTGCTCTTGTTGCCCCGGCTGGAGTGCAATGGTGCAATTCCTGCTCACTGCAGCCCCCACCTCCTTGGGCTCAAGCAGTCCTCCCACCTCAGCCTCCTCTGAGTAAGTGGGACTACAGGTGTGCAACATCATGCCTGGCTAATTTTTAAATTATTTGTAGAGACAGAGTCTCCCTATGTTGCCCAGGGTGATCTCAAACTCCTGGGCTCAATCGATTCTCCTCACTCAGTCCCGCAAAGTGCTGGGATTACAGGCGTGAGCTACTGTGCCCAGCCTACATTTTTTTCTTTCTCTCGCTCTCTCTCTCTTTTTCTTTCTCTTTTTTTTTTTTTTTTTTTTTTTTTGAGACAGACTCTTGCTCTGTCACCCAGACTAGAGTGCAGTGGCGTGATCTTGGCTCACTGCAACCTCTGCCTCTTAGGTTCAAGGTTTCTCATGCCTCAGCCTCTCAAGTAAATGGGACTGTAGGCACACACCATGCCCAGCTAATTTTTGTATTTTTAGTGGAGACAGTTTCGCCGTGTCAGCCAGGCTGGTCTCGAACTCCTGGCCTCAAGTGATCTGCTCGCCTCAGCTTCCCAAAGCACCGAGATTACAGGCGCGGGCCACCACGCCCAGCCAGTGCAGCCTACATTTTCTTTACGAACCTGGATTTAGCTGTTTCATACTGTTCCACTGAGTGGACATACCATGGTTCACCCTGAGACCTGCTGGTTCTTTCCTCACCTTAAGGATGCTAGTGGATGGCATAAAGACAAGGTCTGATTCACTGGCAAAATCTTCCCCGTTCCTCAGCTCCATGCCCGACTGTGACTCGCATCTCACCAGGCCAGTGCATTTCCTCTTCTGGCTGTCATCAGATTTTTCAAGCGTCAAGACCCCACTTTGTTCCTGTTGTCCTGGTTCCGGCTTTGGGAAGCGTGACCTTTCAGGCCTGCTCAGAGACACCGCAGTGCACTTTGTGCATTATCAGCCTTACAGAGACTCTATGGTCAGGAGTTTTTGTGGCAATGGAACTGCTGGGGTTTCATCTGCAAATGAAAACCACCTGGCCAGCTGCTTGGGTCAGATGGAAACCAGATGGGAGAAGTCAGGAGCAGGCAGCGAGCAGCCTGGGGCAGCGTCCCCAGTCGCATCATCTTTCCGCTTCCTCTTGCCCCCTCGCCTCCCCTGCCTGCAAAATGATTGTTATTAACCCATCACCTCCTCCAATGCCTAGGCAGTTCCAGGATACAGGGTTCTCTCGCCCGGGCCATGGCCAGCCCAGAAGATGTGACCCAGAACCTAGAAAGGTGACACGCACTTTAGATCTGAGGGGGGAGGAGGAGCAACAGGTGGCCGTGGCCATCAGGGTTGAAATGTTAACTGCCGGGTTGAAGGGAGAAGTAAATAGCAAAGCTGATGGAATCCACAAGGCACAGTCTACCCCCAGGAAATGTGTTGGCTAGGTGACAACTTTTTGCCAAAGTAGGGAGGAAAGTTAGTCTGGTCACCAGGCAGCTTCTAATGTGAATCATCTGCAGTTGAATAAGAAAAAACCCCTACAGCATTCATCATGGGTAGGTGATGATGAAACACTGCATCTTTCTCTGGTCCACAGTGCCCCAACTGTAACCAGGTTTGTTTCCGCGGTTCAGAGAAGAAACAGCTTGTGAGTTTTTACCTCTGGGCTTTGTGGATTAAGGCGGCTGTCAGAGAGGGAAGTAATGTATTATTTTCCATCTCTAAACACTCCTCAACTTGGGGCAACAAAAGTAGAAAAATATTAATCAAATGCTCTCCCTAAAGGGTGGAAGGGAGGAGGAAAGGAGATGTCCCATTCACAGGGGTTGACAGCCAGGAGTGGAGCTCTGCCGCTTGGAAAAGGGAAAGCCCCTCACGGGTAGGCAGTGCTTGGAGAGAAGTGGGCGTTTGGGATGTGCGCAGCGGCGTACCACCTTTCTTGCTTGGAGATATTTTGGCTTCCCATCCTATAGACTGTGGCCCCTTGATGTGCAGTTGGCTGATAGGTTGACTGGCTACTACTTAATTTTCCTCCAAAAGAAAAACCCACCCATGCCAGGCCTGAGAGGTGTTCTGAGCTCCACCCACTCCTGGTGGAGTGTGTTTCACAGTTCCCTCGAGTAAGCCCTCCCTCCGCCCTCTTTTCTTCACACTGACGGAAGCTTATTAGAGTGCAGGGGAGTGAGGGTGTCATTAGAGAGCAACATTGAGCCTGTTCTAATTCTTAAACCTAAAACGAACTATGCTTTCACTACTGTTAGTTGCAGATCGCTTAGATGGCACCAGTGCATCAGAGATGCCCAGCATTCTGGCAAGGCCACCGAGGCGGAGAGGAGCAGTGTGGCCTGCGAGCTGCTGGGGCTGGGTCGGATGGGGCCAGTGAGCCGTGCCCTCCTCCACCGTCTCCCAGGGTGCTGCTGTGCCGCCCTGGCCCTGATCTTAGGCTGGCATCCCCCAGGTGTATCTGTGCAACTCACCATTTCACTGGATTGCTGCATCCACAAAACACTCTTAGGAAGGCACAAAAAATAGTGTGGTTTCAGCCTTCTGTGATGATGCTGAGTTCCCTCAAAGATTAGGTCTGGGCCAGGCACAGTGACTCTTGCCTATAATCCCAGCACTTCAGGAGGCCGAGGTGGGCAGATCACCTGAGGTCAGGAGTTCGAGACCAGCCTGGCCAACATGGTGAAACCCCGTCTCTACTAAAAATAAAAAAAAAAAAAAATTAGCTGGACGTGGTGGAGCGTGCCTGTAATCCCAGCTGCTCGGGAGGCTGAGACAGGAGAATCGCTTGAACAGTGAGACTCCATCTCAAAAAAAAAAAAAAAAAAAACAAGATTAGGTCTGATGCTGCCCAATGTCTCTGTCTAGGTCAAGTTTTAAATTCGTCAATATCTTCCTTTCCCACTTTAAAACAGAGCAACAACAACTACAAAATCCTTCTCTGCAGAAGGATGATAGAAGAAAGAGAGAGGTTACACCCAGTGAGGGCTGGGATGGGCACACCTCCTGGGGGCCAGCATAATCTTGAGTGTGGCAGGTGTCATTTTTTGGGCAGTGGGGTGCTAATTTGAGAAAACATACTCAGTAATAGTATTTTTTGTCTGGAAAATAAAGTGAAGCCTAGTTTTGCACAGTACAAACCACAGAGGGTAAAACTGACAAAATCCAGTTGGCATGATGGATCACGGATTTTTAGAGACTGAAATCATGTGATAAAAAAACTTGGAGTTCACTAAATACATATAAAAAGAGGGAAAAAAATCTTTCCACCTAAAGAAAAACACTGTTAACGTTTTTATATATCATTTCCAGGATTTGGAAATGATTTTTTTACTCACTTGATAGTAAATTTTTATATTCAGTTTTGCTAATTAAACATAAAACTTTTCCCATGTTTTTAACACTGTGCAATTTTAAGGGTTACACAGTAGATGATCACTTCCCTGTTGTTGGGGGAGATTATTTCCAGTTTTTTTTGTTTTGTTTTGTTTTTGCCGTAGAGCAGTGGGCATCTTTGTTCATCAGCTTAAGTGATTTCATTAGGGTAGATTCCTAGGAGGGTATGAATATTTTAAACACTTTTGACATGTACTTGCCCATTACTTTCTAAGAGAATTGCACCCATTTGTACCTTTTCAGGCTTCCAGATTGCCTTTCTAGACTCAGATCATTGTGCCTTTTATGTAGTTCGTAATCTTACCGCTCGCCTTTACCTCTTACATGGCTCACTGTCATATTACTCACTTTAACTTTTGCCAATGTCTTTTCACCGTAATTGAGTACTTCCAGGGACTAACATGTTGTCAGGGGTGGTTTTCAAGGTTCTGTTGAAACAGAAAAACGGTCTCAGTTTTCGTGCACGCAGTGCATCCTGAACTTGGTAAAGTATTTGGACACCCGGCCAGTGCTGTCTTCCTTTGGCCACCTGGCTTTAAAGTGAGCCTGGCAGTGCAGCCTGAGCCTCAGGAATGCATTTTCAGGGCTGGCGCTCTTCCTGCCTCCCGTGTAGACTGGAACTGACCTTGCTGACCCTGCCGCCCTCAGATTATCTGTTGAGCCTTTCTGCCGAGGGCTGTTTGTCCAGGTGATGCCGAGAGGCCTCCAGCTTCCTCTGTTCCTGCCACAGGGTCTTACCATGTGCTCTTGAGGGCAGAGCATAAAGCGATGGATTGCCCTCCTGCACGGCCCAGCACTCCTGCCTCTAGTGGTTGTTTTGTTCTTTTTTCAGTTGCTTTATTGAGGTCTGATTTACATATAAGATTCCCCAGCTTTAAGTGCACAGTGCGGTTTTGTACATTTTTAGGAAATTTACGGAGTTGTGCATCCATAACCACAATCCAATTTTGGAACATTTCCATCACCCCCAAAACACCCCCTGCATCCATTTGCAGTTATTCTTCATGCCCACTCCTGCCCCAGGTCACCATTCACTTTCTATCTGGCCATTTCATATGTATGGAATCATGCGGATTATTTTTGAAAGAAATTATTTGATTCTAAAAGTAATCCCTGTTGGAAAATGTCTGGAAGAATGGGAACCAAGTTATTATTGGCAGTTACCTTTGGGGAGTCTCTAGGTGGTGAGATCACAGGGGGACGTTTCACTTTCTGTAATGCTTTGAATTTCCTACAGAGAGCCTGTGTTAGATTTATAATCAGAAGGAAAGGGCACAGGGGGGAAAGTGCATGTTTTTTACTCCTGGAAAATGCCAAAATGTATAAAGAGAATTTAAAAAGTCACTCAAAATTCCTCCTCATGGATAAAACCACTTTTGCTTTTTTGGATGTCTTCTGAGCACATTTTTAAAATATAGCTCTCAAATTTGCATCCTGCTTTTTCCTATTGGGTCACATAAGTCTTATTCCCACTTGCTTAAAACATCTTTGCAAACTTCCTGTTAGTGATCCTGTTAGTACAGTGCTTCATCTTACAGTTGTACCTTAATTTACTCATGTTGGACATGAAGGCTGTTTTCACTTTTTGCTATCATAAATAATGCTGAAATGGATATCTTTGTGTCAAAGCTTTCTCTAAGACCTTTGCAGATCTCGTGGGCCAAAAAAACTTCAAAAAGGCCAGGCGTGGTGGCTCACGCCTAGAAACCCAGCACTTTGGGAGGCCGAGGCGGGCAGATCACTGGAGATTAGGAGTTCCATACCAGCCTGGCCAACGTGGTGAGACCCTGTCTCTACTAAAAATACAAAAATTAGCTGGGTGTGGTGGCGAGGCGCCTGTAGTCCCAGCTGCTCGGGAGGCTGAGGCAAGAGAATCGCTTGAACCCGGAGGGGGAGGTTGCAGCGAGCCAGGATCGTACCACTTCACTCCAGCCTGGGCAACAGAGTGAGATTCCATCTCAAAAATAAAAATAAAATAAAATAAAATTTTGTTCTTCCCAATTTGGAGCTATCTTACAGAACTGCTTTCTAGATCACCTCTCTGAATTTCATCTACACGTTGTAATTGCTTACTTTGGCTGGGGGTTGGCTCCTTTGTGTCAGTTTGAGGCATGAGGTGGGGAGTAGCAGAACAGCCAGGCCGGGGCCTGGGAAGATGGCAGGGTCCTTAGAGCCAGTGTGCAGTTATGTTTATAATCCAGATGGGGCTAGTCATGCTGTGTTTTCTGTAAATAATCCCTTTGTGTTCATCATTAGTTTTCAGTAAAGGTTTGTTTGTTTATATGAGTGAGAAAATGTTTTCATTGTTTTAAGAGGGTTGGACCCTAGAGAGTTTTGATAAGATACAAGCCCAAGTTGTCACAGGATGGGGAGATGGCAGCTGGGTGTCTGAGACCCCAGGGCTGGGGGATGTTGCAGACTGACGGAGGGGCAAGCCCTGGGGCTATGTACACCTCAGGAGAGAGAAGGATTGAGGCCAGAGACACACCTGCCTCTTTCTATGGGAGACGCTCCTGCTGAAGCTCTTCATTGATGAAAATCTGAATAGAATTTTTTTTTTTTTAATTGAGACGGAGTCTCGCTCTGTTGCCCCGGCTGGAGTGCAGTGGCATTATCTCTGCTCACTGCAACCTCCGCCTCCCAGGTTCAAGCAATTCTCCTGCCTCAGCCCCCTGAGTAGCTGGGATTACAGGCGTGCTCCACCATGCCTGGCTAATTTTTGTATTTTTAGTAGAGACAGGGTTTCACCTGAATAGAGTTTTTTTAACCAGAGGGGACGTTTGGGGAACAGAGGGGCACTATGAACCCACCAGATATTTCATTCAGACTGTATGTGTGTGTGTGTGTGTGTGTGTGTGTGTGTGTGTGCACTCCCTGGGGAGAGAGTCCATAGCTTTCATCACAGAGTGCCCCAGAAGGCTTTGAGTCCCTCTTGGTGAGGAAGGCTGAGTCTGGGACATGCCTCACTCTGTGGCCACACACAGCGTCTGCCAGGCGTCCTTGCCCAGGTGACCTGACCTCTCTTTGCCTTGCTTTCCTTGTTTGTAAAGTACCTGACACAGTGCCTGGCACACCGGAGACACTCAGTGTCACATCAAAGCTGTTGTCTTTTTTTCTTTAAAACAACAACAACAACAACAACTTAAGCATACCCTGAGAGAAAGCTGTTGTTTTAATTTTGGCTCAGGGAGGTTTCCAAGGCAGCTGTGGACCAGAAACTGACGTCAACAGTCCGAGGTCTCCCTAAAGCCAGGCCGTAAGTCCAGTGGTGCTGCTGTGGCTATATTAATATTATACAGTGTCTTATTTTAAAAAAAGGAATGGATTTTTATTTTTATTTTTTTGAGATAGGGTCTTTCTCTGTTGCCCAGGCTAGAGTACAGTGGTGTGATCATAGCTCACTGAAGCTTTGACCTCCCAGGCTCAGGTGATCCTTCTGCCTCAGCCTCCCGAGTAGCTGGGACTACAGGCATGCGCTACCATGCCTGGCTAATTTTTTTGTATTTTTTTGTAGAGATGGGATCTCGGTATATTGCCCAGGCTGGTCTCGGAACTCCTGGGCTCAAGCCATCCTCCCAGCTTGGCCTTGCAAAGTGCTGTGATTACAGGCGTGAACTACCACTCCTGGCCAGGAATGGATTTTTAAAATCCTGTTATAAAAGTAAGAAAGGTCATTGTAGAGGAGGATGTAATTATGATTTTAAGGTTTTTTTGTTGCGGGAAGGTTATGAAGTCAGTGGTAGACATCTATGTGTTCACCCCTCTGGATGCTGATAGGATGGATGCAAGTAGCGAAGGCCTCCTTTAGCGCCACTGGCGTAGAGGTCATTTGCGCCGCACAGAGGAGCTGTATTTGTATAACGTGGAGTAGGCAGCCAAGCTGAAGGCAGGAGCAATGGAACTTTCCTAAAAACAAACCAGATTTGGAGATTCTAGAGAGCCTGCGGCATCTTTACAGGAAGCCAGGGAAGGAAAAGCTGTCCAAGCCAAAGGGTTTTTTGGTGATTTTTGAGGACCCTGTGTTTTTCAGTCCTTCAGAGCAGCTGGGCTGCTACAAAGCTGAATTTAGGGTTTCCTTTGGCCCCCTGCCCCAGGAGGGCTTTCCTGGACCGAGTGCGAGTGTGAGAAAATTGCCTAATGTCCAGTAAACATTCGACTCATACTGGCCTTAAAGCTTGCAAGAGCCTAGGAGTAGGTGGCAACCAGTCCTTACCGTAAGGGAACTTTAAGTTAGTGTTGCCTGATTTAAATTCAAAAAACTTTTTGTTACAGAGGATTTCAAGCACGTGATATAATGAGCCCCCAATTATCTGTCGCCCAACTTCAGCAGTTATCCTCCGTGGCCAGCGTTGTTTCAGCTGTTCCCGCTCACTCCACAACCCACCCCCCACTCCCCAGCTCGAATCAATTTGAATCAGATCCTCTGGTGTAATTGTCATGAGCAGTCTGGGTCTCTCCATTCTGAGAGCCAAATTCTAACAGTGTACCCGATGTAAACAACAGGACTAAGCACTGACTTTTGTTTTTTGAAAATTGTCAGTTAAAAAATTAGTGAGCCTTTTTTTTTAGGATTACAGTAATAATATAGGCTCATTGAAACTGGAAATCACAAATAGCGTTTAAAGATGACAGAGCCCTTTCAGCATTTGGAGCTATCACTGATGCTTTTTACGGGCTGTCGATACCTCTCCTGTGCTTTTTTTTTTTGAGACGGAGTCTTGCTCTGTCGCCCAGGCTGGAGTGCAGTGGCGCAATCTCAGCTCACTGCAACCTCCGCCTCCACGGTTCACGCAATTCTCCTGCTTCAGCCTCCCAAGTAGCTGGGATTACAAGGCACCCACCACCACGCCCAGCTAATTTTTGTACTTTTGGTAGAGATGGGGTTTTGCCATATTTGCCAGGCTGGTCTCGAACTCCTGACCTCAGGTGATCTGCCCGCCTCGGCCTCCCAAAGTGCTAGGATTATAGGCATGAGCCGCTGCACCTGGCCTCTCCTGAGCTTTTGAGCCACTTGGTGCTGCTGTTTTTTTTTCTCTCTGCCTTCTACACTGGAGACCCCACCCAGCATCACTTGGGAAAGATGTGATGTGATGCTTCTTCGGTTCCGTAGTTGTGAGTGTACTGGAGCCACCCTGGGTCTATGTTGTGCAATAAAAGGGGTGAAGATGCCCTGCTCTGTATACTAGGTAGGTACTCAGTGAATGAAGTTGAATGAATGTGCTATACCCCACTCCCCTGAGGCCAACAAGGTTTTCTCTTTCTTCCTCTGAAACACTTTAAAACTCCTCTTTCCCTGTGCTGGGCTGGGCAACAAAGCCGAGTCCCAGATAAAATGCAGTGTTCCTGAGTACACCCTTATACTTACTTTACTTCCAAGAAATGACCCCAAGGAAACGGACTCCTGTTGTGCTCAGGCCAGCAGTGTGCCACGTGTGCCCATCCTCCGACTGCAGGGAGAGTACAGACCCAAGGCTGTAGCTGGGTCACGAGCTGCATGGGCAGGAATGCAGGGTGAGCTAACTGGGATTCATGCGTTTTCAGCCTTGCTTATGTTTATATGATGTATATTTTCAAATTTCATGGACTTTCTGCGTAAGGTTTTAGCAGCTATAACTGGTATTTTTTTTTTTTGAGGTGGAGTCTCGCTCTGTTGCCCAGGCTGGAGTGCAGTGGCACAATCTCAGCTCACTGCAAGCTCCGCCTCCCGGGTTCACGCCATTCTCTTGCCTCAGCCTCCCGAGTAGCTGGGACCACAGGCGCCCGCCACCACGCCCAGCTAATTTTTTGTATTTTTAGTAGAGACGGGGTTTCACCATGTTAGCCAAGATGGTCTCGATCTCCTGACCTCGTGATCTGCCCACCTCGGCCTCCCAAAGTGCTGGGATTACAGGCGCGAGCCACTGCACCCGGCCTAGCAGCTATAACTTTTTTAAAACATGGATTTTACTGTAATAGTCTGTCTTCAGGATGAACTGGAGTAAGTCAGTAGCGTTGGGTGCACGGATGCCTATCTAGACACTAATTCTGAGTCACTCTGCCCAGGGGACCTCAGCTTGGATGTCTGCACAAGTCCCTTCCCCCCACACTGGTCATGAGAGCACAAACCAAACACCTAGCAACATCACAGCACCTTGCTTTGAATCTAGTGGTTGCCATTCAGAACGGTTGGCCTTAGGCTGGTCTGGAGTTCACCTTTTCACAGTGAGGAAAAGTTTGGACTGAGCTGTGAGGGTTGGATTTCAGGGGAAATGCTTAATCTGCATAAGAGAGATTAAATAAAAATAAAAAATTGTTTTTACATCATCTCTTCCAGTATCTATTTCTCACATATTCATTACAAAGGTATATTTTATGGGCTGGGTGCATGGCTCACACCTGTAATCCCAGCACTTTGGAAGGCTGAGACAGGTGGATTGGCTTGAGCCCAGGAGTTCAAGACCAGCCTGGGTAACATGGCGAAACCCCGTCTCTCCAAAAAGTACAAAAATTAACCAGACATGGTGGTATGCAAGCAAGACCCTGCTTCAGAAAAACAAAAAGAAAAGAAAAACAAAGGTGTTTTGTATTAAGGTATTTCCTGAATGGTTCTGCCTTGAAGTGCTTTCTAAGCAGGTTATTAGATTTGCAGTAATATATGTATTTTACATCAGCTGTAGGGAAAACCGGTAGCACCCCCACCTGGCCATGCTGTGGTCCTGTCCCACTCTCTCCGTGTCTGGGCAGGTGATGTGGATGGCAACCAGAGAGACTGCTGAGGTTCTGGATGTTAGGGCCTTGATTCCTGCAAAAAGAAAAAGCACAAACAAAACCAAAACAGAATACTTGCAGGGGTTGCTGTCACGGGAATAAGAGGTGGTTTCTGAAATGGGTGGCACCTATTAAGCACCCAGTGATCCAGTGGCATGAACCCCTGGGGACAGCCGAGGGTGAGTGGTCTCGGAAGCGTGCCATGTGCAGGACACGGCAGAGCTGGGAGTGTCAGCCGGGAGGGAGGCTGCTTGGAGGGAGGCCGAGATGGCTCACTTCAGGTGTCTGAGGGATGCCTTGTGGCAGAGAACTTGCGCATTCTTGAGGTGGTTCTGGACAGAGGACTCTCTGTGCTGGAGGCTGCAGTGTAAGGCAGAGCTGCCAAACAGCCAGCACCGCGTGACACAGGCTGCCCGGGGACATGGTGCATTTTCCCCATAGTCAAGATCAAGCAGGGGTCAAAACACCTAGTGCTTTAGGGATTTCATATGGGGGAAGTGGGACTCCAAGGCCACTGAAACTGAGATCCCGTGGTTCTTCAAGAACAAAAGACCTTTAATTCAAAGACTTTACTCTTAATAATTGATACCATATTTTCCCATATGAATACAAATGTACATGGGTGTGTTTTACAGGAAGGAGGTTGTAGTTGTCTAAGATGGTTTTAAACTTTATTCCTGTAAATACAGAACATTTACAAGAGTGGGACGGTCTTATGCTTTATCTCACCTTTCTGAGATGGGAGTTTTGGGATAACTTCCAAGAGACGTGTTGCTTCCTGTCCCTCAGATGGGACAGCCCAAGCCGGGCGGCTTCTTGGCCACAGACAGCTCTCACCCAGATGTGCCACCATGCATCATACCTCCTGAACGCTTGTGGCTGTGCGTGGAGCTCTGTGATGTTTACAGCATGTAAGAATGAATCCCAACTGATGAGGGAATCTGGTTTCCATCATTGATTGGAAACGGATTCCTACCCCTTTCCCTTGCGCTGGATTTAATCTTCCTATGAGAATGATCTAAGCGACTTTCCTCTGTCAGAGGACAGAAGGGAAACCAGGAGAAAGGGAGGGAGCGACCGTTCCTGATGGTCTCTGAGGCCACCCAGTGCTCGCCCGCCCTGGTGGGGAGTCACGCACAGCACCTGTGTCCTTGCCTTCGTTGCACCCCTCCCTGTGTTGGAGAGCTGAGATCCTGACGTGGGCATCTCACGTGGCCTCGTGTGTCCTCTGCTGAGTCTCACTGGGAAGCAGCACAAGAAATGGATGGGGCGGAGCAGACCTGGCATTGGAATCTGGCCCCGCGCATAAGCGAGGATGGTCTTCATGGCCTTCCTGAGCTTGGCTTCCTCTGAGTGGCGGGAAGCCTCATTGGTCATTTGAGCTTGGCTTCCTCTGAGTGGCAGGAAGCCTCATTGGTCATTTTTCAGAGCCCCTTGGTCCACTCCTTGGCACTAAGACACTTGAGAAAGGCTCCTTTCTTCACTCAGCATGCTCTGGGGTTACTTAAGTTTATTTCCTAATTGAATTTTCTCATTAAAACCTGCTTTCCCAGATCTGTTTGGCAGCAGGACAGTTTCGAAGTGGTAGAAGAGTGGCCCAGCTTCCTCTGTTTTCCCTTTCCCTGACTTTGTGGAGGCATTATCGAAGCACGCTAAGCCACACATAGCTGAAGTGCACAACTGGATGGCTTGTGTTTGTTTCAGTGATAACACACAACATCTGCCTCCCTGCTCTCCCCAGCCTCCCATCTCTGATTGCGCACTCACTAGTTTTCCAGCCGCTTCTTAAGCAGCGATTCCAGCTGGCAGCGCCGTGACAAGTGTTTCCGTAAGCATTCCCACGATCCTCTAAGTGAGGAGCGTGACCTCGGAACCGTGTGCCCGGTCCCCTCCCCTGACGTAGGAGGTGGTGGGAGGTAAGAACAATACTTGGATGGATGGATTCCCCGTCTGGGGCACTGCCGGAAAGCTGAGCATTCGTAGGCCATCCAAACACGATCGTTCTCCAGGGATTCGAGGGTTAGAAGGGGAAAGCGAATTGATTTCCACCTTCATGTTAGAGGAAGGAGCCTAGGAAAACAACCCCCTCTGCTTTTCCGAGCTCTCCTACCAAGCCTTCTGTTAGTTTTGGTCACAGAACTTATGAGCTAAGTATCTAAAAATTGGCAAATGAGAGCAAAGATGTCTTCTCTTTGTGTCACGAAGTTCTCCCACTGGTGAGTTTTGAGGCTCGCTTTGCTGGGGTCCGTGGTAAACAGCTTATTTGGTTTCCCTGGGCTGGCGGGAGCAAGGGGAGGTGTGTTCCTAGCTTTGGAATACTAGAAGGGTGTCTTGCTGTGACAGTACCTGGAATGAGTCTCATGCCCATGGTGTTCTGTTCCTGATTGCTTTTCCAGTTTCCCATCAAGTCTTTAAGACTGTGGAAGGTACACACGCTTTCGAGGCTGGCGGACTTAGCATTCTGTAGTGACAAGACCTGAAGACAGGAACGAATTGATGATGCCATTTATCTCCTTTATTGGAAATTAACAAGCAACCCACTCAAACACTTACTTGGGAAGGTGTGTCTCCTGGGACTCAGCGGTGTGTGGCCTTGCCTGTGATTTTCGTTTGTAGGTGAGGAATGTACTGACTGGACGTTGTTAGGGTTATGATATCCCAGTCTTTGAGCCGGTGAGCACCTTCTCCTCAAATTTCTCCCTCTCCCACTCTCAGACACAGGCTGTGAGGACTTGTGACATTTCATATATTCATGGAAGGCCTTCCTAGCTTACGGTTACTTATTGCAAGACTGTTTGCTTTTAATGAAAGCTCTCAGTCAGCAGATTTGTCCGGATGAGAAACCTTTTTGTCTGTCATGAAACAGGAAAACACCCTTCTGAGAAACTGAGCATTTGGCTTCCTAAAGAACCATCGTATCAGCCATCCCGGGGCTTCCACTTTGTAGAGGTATATGCTGAAACTTGCTCAGCTTAGATCACTGAGCCTCATCCAGCCCTCCTTGGCTTAGGCAACTGAACCATCCAGGCTCCGCAGGTCCCAAGGTCTTCCTGGTGTCTGCAGTCCCAGCCACACTGTGGGTACACAGAGTCCAGCACTGTTTTCTAGAGGTTGGCAGAAGGCCAGTGAGGCCTTTGTTGTGAAATTGTTAGATTATATGCTTTTACTTTCTTATTTCTTCCTCTTTTCTGTTGACTTAACATGTAGAATTTATGGAGCAGTGACTATGTGCCAGGTATGTGCCAGATGCTGAATGAGGATTACCCCCACATAATCCTTAAAGTAACAGTATAATGTATGTATAGCAGTTGTCCCCTCTTAGCTATGGGGGATATATTGCAAGACCCCCATTGGATGCCTGAAACCACAGATAGTATCGAACCCTATATGCTTTGCATTGAGGTACGACAGCAAAACTAGCACAAATTTCTTTTCCTTCAAAATTTTACGGATAGAAGACTCATTCTTACCATAGATCTTAGTCTCTGCATGCAGTTTTTCCCTTCCTTTATTAAATTGAGAAATTGCACTTAAAGAAGACACTTTTGTCTTCACTTCGGCATATCTGAATTGCCGGCATCACTACTCTTGTGTTTTGGGGCCATTATGAAGCAAAATAAGGGTAACTTGAACACAAGTACTGTGACACCATGACAGTGGATCTGAGAACCGAGCCGGCTCCTTAGTAACTAACAGGTGCATAGCTTGTACAGTGTGGATATGCGGAACAAAAACATGATTCGTGTCCCAGGCAGGACAGAGTGGGAAGGCGCGAGATTTCATCACTCAGAACAGCGTGAAATTTAAAACTTCCAAATTGTTTGTGGAATTTTCCACTTAGTATTTTCAGACCGTGGTTGACCACAGGTAACTGAAACTGCCAAAAAACAAAACTGCAGATAAGGGGTGACTACTGTGTTACTACCCTCATTTATAGTTGGGGAAACTCGAGGCTCAGAAGAGTTTAGTGACTTGTCTAAGGTCACACAGCTGGGACCCGGTGGAGTCAGGATTTGAATGCAGACAATCTTGCTTTCAAACTTGTATCCTTAACTAGAGTGCTGTGCTGCCTTCCTCACTCGTGGCTCAACTGTGCAAAAGTAGGTGCTAAATTAACTCCTCTCCTTTTGGAGACTTTAAAACAAAGAGATGGCAGTGGTTCTTAGCACAGGTGGCCTAGCTGCTGGGCTCTGTGGAGTATTGAGTAGGCACACAGGTTCTGGGGTCAGATGCACCTGCCTTTGAACCCTAGCTCTGCCATCCATTTAAATGTGTAAGCTCACCACTCTCTCTCTACCTGTTTCAGCATCTGAGACTAATACTGGCACTTAACTCCTTGGTTCATTTTTAAGATTAAATGACATATTGGCATATAAAGCACTTAGAATAATGGCTTAATAAGTTTTAGCTATTACTTTTATCGCTGTGTGTTAAGCCCTAAGTCAGTGCCTGCTGTGCAGCACCTGCTTAGTGAAAGTTGTTAGTAGCAGTTGGTTGTTGTGTTGTGTTTGGCAGAGCCTGCTTTAGGTGGTGGTGAGAGTCAGTAATACTGTCCAGGGCTGGGCTTAATTCCTAGTTATCAAAAAGCTGTTTTGGAACTGGAACTTGTTGCTTCCCTTTCTTTAATTCTTTTTGCTCATGGAAGGATGTTAAGCTCCTTCCTCAGCCAGCTTTCTTCTTGAGACATAACACTCAGCATTTGATTGGGGATGGAAAGAAAGAAGGTTTTGAGCTTGCGAAATATGTCTTGTTGGCAAGATGTTCACCAGCTCTCAGGAAACTTGTCTGTTGATGGAGGAATAATGTTTCCACTTGTAAAGATCATTTTGGCTTACCCGAAAGAACCAAAAAGGAGCAGCCTTGACTTGATTCGATTTTCAGGCCCCTTGTTCCGTGGCTACCCACTCTCATGCCTTGAGGGAATGTTAACTTACATAAGTGAGAGTGTGTGTGTGTATGTTTAATTCCATATTATAATGAGTGTTTTTTTTTTTTCCTTTGAGACAGAAAGGAAAAAAAAAACTTTTTGACTGACTTGATTATCAGGCCCCTTGTTCTGTGGCTACCCACTCTCCTGCCTTTTGGGCGTTTTGTCCCCCAGGCTGGAGTGCAGTGGCACAATCGTGGCTCACTGTAGCCACGACCTCCCAGGCTCAATCTGTCCTCCCACCTCAGCCTCCCAAATAGCTGGGACTACAGGCATGCCCAGTTAATTTTTGTATTTTTTGCAGAGACGGGGTTTTACCATGTTGCCCAAGCTGGTTTGAACTCCTAGGCTCAAATGATCCTCCCATTTTGGCCTCCCAAAGTGCTGGGGTTCCAAGCATGAGCCACTGCACTTGGCTAGAAACATTATAATCTTATGTCTTCTGGAATTAAGTTCTGTATAAGAGGATGGTGATAATACCTGTTTTGTATTTTTTTAACCCTTAAAAAACAAAACAAAGGCTTACTCTGTTGGTCAGGTTGGTCTCAAACTCCTGGCCTCAAGCTGTCCTCTTGCCTCAGCTTCCCAAAGTGCTAGGATTATAGATGTGAGCCACCATGCCCAGCCAGTACCTGTTTTTTTTTTTTTTTTTTAATTTAATTGAATATTTGTTGTTTAGGAACTATGCTAGTTTCTTTACACATATTTTGTGATATTCTCAAAATAACCCTCTAAGATAGGTTTTATTATTATTCCTGCTGAACAGATGAAGGAATCGAGGCTCAGAGAGGTGAAGGAATTATTCAGACCTTCATTGCTAGGAAATGGCAAGTATGGGCTTTGAACTCTTGTCTGTCTGACTTCCAAGGTCCTTTCTGCCAGCTGCAGACCTGCAAGGCCTCTGTCTTTGGTCTGGAAAATAGAAGCCCAAAGGATGTCATGTTTCAGGCATCTCCCTGCCCAGTGGGTCCTGACATTAATTGGAAGAGGGCAACATTATGACAGGTCTTGGGTTAAGCTTGCAAAGGTATCATGGGTGGGTAGAGTGTTGCATTGTACATTTCTGTCACTAAAATATGTTAAAAACTTTGGCGATCTATTTAGGGGAGCCAGAGGGCCAGTTGTTGCAGGATTCTGTTGTGCTCTGCTGTGCTGGGCCCGTGATTGTCAGTGTAGAGCGCGGTGCTGTATATAGAGAGTTACCCTTGAGCTGGACAGGGAAGGCCGACAGAGACAAGGAGAGATTGGATAGAGTCTTCCATATTGATTCACACACAGCCATCTGAAATTGGAGCCTAGGAGCCCAGGGAAGAAATAGTCCAAGTGCTTTGTTGGATCAATAAGCACTGTGTTCTTTTCCTCAAGCTTCCTTTTGGACATAAGTCAAAAAAGCAGCACCACCCCCTTCTAGATAAAATATTTGGATTGATGGAGGCTTCATTTTTTCCAAATCCTTTAAATCTTTCTGCTTTCCCATCAAGACATGCCCATTTGTGCTGTTTGCAGGTTGGACCGAAGCTTCTCCCCGATGTCTTTGGAAGCCATGTGCAGGGTTTTGTTGGAGTAAACCTGTGTCCAAATATTATAGATTTCATCCAGGCCATCTTATAAATCTGTTTGGTTTATGTGAATTGGCTGCTTCTGCCATGAAAAAAGGAGTTTACTTTTCTTAGCCTTCATCAGTGAACACGTGGTCGACGTTTTTCTGAATTGTTTTTTCTTTTAACTGTTATTTGGAAGACAGGAGCACCCTGCTTTACTCAGCTTCCACTTTTGTGAAAGGCTTCTTGAATTTCTTGTGCCATCGAGGGGGAAATGGACAACATGTACGGCATCCCTTGAAGACGTCTCAGGATTGCCTATAATTATGTGTCTAACTGCCAGTTGACAAAGTGGAGGGATTAGTCGCTTGTTACATGAAACCAGCCAGGATCATGTGGAGGTAGCAGCTGTAGACATCTGTGAAACATTAATGATCAGACACGAGGTGATGGCGCCTTGCAGATCTTCTCAAGGGTTCCAGGAAACCGTCAACCAGAGAAACTGTGTGGGAAAGGCTTTCTTGTTTTCGACAAATCCACCTGCCAGGGATAGCGTTTGTGAGAATACAGTCTGTAATCCACGGTGACAGATTTCAGAATTTGGTAGTAGATGGCATTGTCCATAATTTGTTCATCGTGGGAGAAGAGACTCATTGC
The DNA here is from genome assembly GCF_006542625.1 of Nomascus leucogenys. Classification (NCBI taxonomy): domain Eukaryota; kingdom Metazoa; phylum Chordata; class Mammalia; order Primates; family Hylobatidae; genus Nomascus; species Nomascus leucogenys. The sequence goes on along the minus strand of NC_044404.1, from coordinate 19,698,341 downwards.
CCCTATCTGATTTTGTGAGCTTGCAAGTTGTTCCCTACAAGTCATTAGAAATTAATTTTATTTCATTGGGATTGTTTAATATTCTTTGGAGAATATTTGGGCATGGGAGGGGACCTGTGTTATGTCCTTCTGTGTCATTCAGTGCTCTGGGGTCACCTAACCCTTCAGGGCCTCACTTTGCTTATCTGTGAAACTGGGGTAAGAGCCACCTCGTGCAGCTGTTGTGAGGCTCTCCTGAAACCCATAGGGTGCAGTGCCTGGCCCATGCCGGGCCACCCTTAGCAGTTGTTAGTTTCCTTCCCTTTTGCTTTTGAAATTGGTTTGCCTTTTGGATACCTAGTATTCTTAATAAAGATCAATTCACTTAAAAATAAAAATAAAATTATCTGGACAATATATAAGTATCCTTTTTTCAAATTTTTTTGAGATAGGGTCTCACCTTGTCACCCAGGCTGGAGTGCAGTGGTGCTAGCTCAGCTCACTGCAAACTCCGCTGCCCAGGTTCAAGTGATTCTCGTACCTCAGCCTCCTGGGTAGCTTAGGACTACAGGCATACACCACCATGCCTGGCTAATTTTTGTATTTTGGATGGAGATGGGGTTTTGCCATGTTCTCCAGGCCGGTCTCGAACTCCTGGCTTCAATGATCTGCCTACCTCAACCTCCCAAAGTGCTGGGATTACAAATGTGAGCCAATGTGCCCAGTCTGGACAATATATAAATATTCTTAATACTGCCATTGTTAATGCTAATAATGTAGAATTTTATTCAAAAGAGTCAAAGAGTATTTTCTTTTTTTTTTTTTTTGAGACAGGATCTCATTCTGTTACGCAGACTGGGCAGCCTCAACCTCAGGTGATCTTTCTGCCCCAGCCTCCCGAGTAGCTGGGACTACAGGCATGCACCACCACACCTGGCTAATTTAAAAAGTTTTTTGTAGAGACGGCGTCTCTCTATGTTTCCCAGGCTGGTCTTGAACTCCTGGGGTCAAGCGATCTGCCCACCTCTGCCTCCCAAAGTGCTGGGATTACAGGTGTAAGCCACTGCTCCCGGCCCGAAGTAGTATTTTCTTGGATAAAATCAACTCTATTCTTTTTTTTTTTTTTTTTTTTGAGACGGAGTCTCACTCTGTCACCCAGGCTGGTGTGCAGTGGTGTAGTCTCGGCTCACTGCAAGCTTCGCCTCCTGGGTTCACGCCATTCTCCTGCCTCAGCCTCCCGAGTAGCTGGGACTACAGGCGCCCGCCACCCCCCGCTGATTTTTTGTATTTTTAGTGGAGACGGGGTTTCACCATGTTAGCCAGGATGGTCTTGATCTCCTGACCTGGTGATCCGCCTGCCTCGGCCTCCCAAAGTGCTGGGATTACAGGCGTGAGCCACCACACCCAGCCCAAAATCAGCTCTATTCTTAAATTTTGACTGATGATTAAACTACAGGTTTCTTATCCGAAATGCTTGGGACCAGAAGCATCTTGGATTTGGGACTTCTCTGGATTCTTTTCAGATTTTGGAATATTTGCAGAACTTACTGGTCGACCATCCCTAATCCGAAAGTCCAATATGCTCATTGCAGCCTCATGTCTGCGCTCAAAAAGTTTGGGATTTGGATTTTTGGGTTAGGGCTGCTCAACCTGTATAAGCAGAAGCACTAAAGTGTGTACTAAAGAGATTTGTTTTCTGGTCATGGTTCATCTGCTATTTATGTGATTCTCATTTGTTATGGGTCAGTCCAGGCCTCAATTTTCCACCATTTAGATGGTTTCTAGGGTCCCCTTTAGTGTAACATCCCTGTGATTCTGTGTTTTAAAGTTGGACAGGTGGAGGGGTAGGCACACCCAAGAGAAAATGCTCCAGCTCACTCAGTTGGCCAGCAGAGCCAAGCACAGTGCCTGAGAAATGTGGCAGAGAGCCATCCTGAGCAATGAGTTTGTCGGTCGTCATGTGACCCAGGGTTTTTCTGTGCATCAGGTTAGCCCGTTTGCTTTGTACATGTTGTAAAAAGCAGGCAGTGATTGCTTTTAGGTAGAGCTGCTTGGAAGCTTCAGTGCACGGCTCAGGGATCAGCAAGCTCTCTGAGGTGCGGGTGCGGGTGCGGGTGTGGGTGGGGCGGCCGCCAGCTGTGTGCTGGGAGTGACTAGAGTTGGAGGGTGCAGGGGTAAGAGACATATGCCTTAAAGGGGAAATAGAAGAACAGCAGAATAAACCCCTGCATACTCTTCCTTGCTGGGCAGTGACTCTACTTTGCCAATTAAAATGTGCTTGTACAGCCGCCCTCCTCTGGCACTCTGGATGGCTAACTCCTTTTTGAGAATTTTTGTCATTTCGCCAGATTCACCAGGTAAGCTTTGATCTCTGCAAAGGAACTGTTCCGTGTTCAGCAATTAGAGGTTTCGGAGTGTAAACAGTGAATTGGTTATCCAAAAAAACTACAGCGGAAGTATAGCTCCGGCTCCTGAGTGTGACTCATTTCGGATATTTCACTTCCTGGAGGGATGTGTAAGGGAAAAATCAACTGATGGCTGTTGTAGAGTTTGACACAGAGCCTGTGTGTAGGTTGCTAAGTTTTCCTCTGGAATAAATATGCCAGGGAGAGGCGCGTGGAAATTTTCCTTGCCAGGGAGGGTGTCAGGGTAGTTTGGGGACTCTGCTAGTGCTACCACAGTTGTCTGGTTTCGATGGCCTCAGATGGGGTTGGGAGCACCAGTAAATAGGGAGAAGTTTCAAATAGATGAGATGGTGGAACTACTTCCTGATGCTGTCCTGGGCTGGGGAAGTGGAGCAGAGGGCTTCAGAAAGCAAGCTGCATGAGGAAGTTGCTAGAGTGCAGGAAAACAAAGGGAAGGTGATCTTCCATGGACACATGTGGAATTCCTTCAGCTCTCACTGTCCCTGCCTCTCTTCTCCTTGTGGCTTTAGGGAAGCCATATGCTCCATTGTACTCAGGGCAGGGGCGGTTGTGTGGAGTGAGTGCTGTGCAAGCCTGCCCTCCTTTGTGGGTGCTTAATGACTTGGAAACTGACATAACACTCCGCCTACCTTTCTAGACTCCTGGCAGCCTGAATGGAAAACCTGTGTCAAGTGAGGGAAAAATCCAGGCAGAAAGGGCCCTCTAGCACCTAAAAAGTGTTATGTAAAAGTCCTGGCAGATAAGCCATGTGCTTTACTCTCTGGGAGAGTTCCTACCCTTTATGGAGGATGCTCTGTGGGCGGTGCCCTTATGGCCCAGACGTGGTACCTCGTTCCCAGTGGCCCGTGAGGTAGACAGTACCATCGGGCCCAGGTTTTAAAGAAGACTGAGGTTCCAAGGGATGAGGTGGTGACTTGCTTATGCAGGTTGTATGGGAAAGTAGGAATTATTAGTATATCGTATCTCTGCCTTTAGAGTCTTGAACTTCTTTAAGAAAAGGAAGAAGTAATCTTCATATAGTGTCAAGGTACTTACAAACTATTTGTGGGCTGTGACTCTGGACCCCAAGTTATCAACCTGATTTATTCCTTCTCTCAAAGTTTCTTTTTTTTGTTTGTTTGAAATGAGGGCAGATTTCTAATTTTCTGTGTTCTCAACCCCATAGCAGATTAGAAGCAACATATTAGTTGAGGAAGTGTAGCTGACAGCCTGGCAGAAGAAGCAGATAAATGTAAAAAGCAGACACAGGGCGCCATTCCAAGAATGGCTACTCATACAGTGTCCTTAGGCTAATGAGAAATGGTTTAGCTGTGTTCATTGCATTGTCCTGTGATCATTTGCATTGTGTAAAAATGTAGAGCCAGGTAATACATTTTAGAGAGATTGCTGTCTTCTAGAATTTTTCTTAAAAGTTGATACCCTGATGACCTGGACAAATCACTGGGAGGACCAGTCCTCGAAAATAATGGGGTAGCTGGGATGCTGGGCGTTGATTATAGAAGGATGGTGTAGTTCTTTCCTGCTGTTTTTTTCTGGCTGTCCTCTACCTTAGGTCACAGCTCCTTGAGGGCGAGAATCTCATCTCACTGTTTGGCTGTGTCTGCCAGTCACTTACACAGTCCGTGGATGAAAGACTCACTGGGGAGAAGGGCTCGGGGCAGAGCCAGGCCTCGAAACACGAAGAAGATCCGGGTTTAGGCGCAGATTTTGCCTCTGTCTGTGCAACCTGGCAAAACTTGTGCTGGACCTCGTTATGCATCGTCAAATTAAGGAGCAGGACTCAAATGAAATTGAGATGTCAGTCCAGATCTAATTTCTGTGATCCCAACAGAATTTTTTTTCAAGGAGAGACTTGTTTATAAAAAAAAAAAAAGAGAGACACATAAAGCAGTTATGTTTTCATGGTAATCCAAATGACCTTGACATAGCCACTGAATTGTTCACTTTAAAATGGCTAATTTTTCTTTTTTTTTTTTTTGGCGGGTAGGGGGAGGGTGTGGGGACAGTCTCACTCTGTCACCCATGCTGGAGTGCAGTGGCGTGATCTCAGCTCACTGCAACCTTCGCCTTCCAGTTTCAAGTGATTCTCCTGCTCAGCCTCCCGTGTAGCTGGGATTACAGGCGTCTGCCACCACGCCCTGCTAATTTTTGTATTTTTAGTAGAGATGGGGTTTCACCATGTTGGCCATGCTGGTCTTGAACTCCTGACCTCAAGTGATCCACCCGCCTCCACCTCCCAAAGTGCTGGGATTACAGGCGTGAGCCACTATGTCCAGCCCTAAAATGGTTACATTTTATTCCTCAGATGAGATAGGAGTTTATTTCTCATATAACAACAGGTCACCCATTCTGGCTGGTGGGTCGTCCACCGAGCCAGGCTCCTCCTTCATGTTGCCCTGCCATCTCTCAGGGTTTTGTGTTCGCCTGTATGGTCAGAGTAGGACTAGAATGGTTCCTTTTATGTTGCATGGTTTTTTAAAAATAAAACAAAAAACCTCAATTTAAAAAGATGACATTGACTCAGCTATGATGGTAGACAGGAGACCCCAAAAGGTTGAAGAAGGCTTGGTCCGCCAAGTGGACTTCCGCCGTGGCTGTGATTCCCTTGACAGCGAGGGAATTGGATTTTCCCATGGGAACAGAAAGTCATCCAAGGGATATTCGTGTGTTTGTGTTTGAGGCATCTCCCTCCTGCACAGCTATCGTCACATCCCAGAGGACACTCAGGCAGTGCAAGAAGCACTTTTCTTTTTATTAATCCAAAATGTGCAGTTTTCCAGAGTGACCTAAGGATGAGTGGTCGGCTGGGCTGGCTCAGGATTCCTTCTCCAAATCGCCCCCAGCACAAACTGTTCCCGGGCCACATGGCGGAAAACAGATTCAACGTTTAAACAAAGTTGCTTATTGGGTCACAGATTATACAAGACAAACCATGGTTAAGTGAGACTCCATAAATTTGTGGTAAGTCATTCTGGGCGCCAGCAGAGTTTACCTTTGTGCTGTCTATGAAGTTATTTGCTAAGCCTCTCAGGAATGTAAACGAGTGAAGGTCTTGATGAACTTAAGAACAACCTCTGAAGGCCTTGAAGCTTTGGTTGGTTGTTTATGTACAGGCAGATGCTGTTAAGCACAAATCTGCCTTAACCAGCCACTACAGCAGGCCAAGCAGGACCTCTGCTTGCAAGCATTAGCAATTTGAGTTACTGCCTGTGCCTGTCTTTGAAATTAAAAACGGTGGGTTTTAAAAGCACACACAAAACATACACACTCCGGTGAGGCTGTGGCACCATCCTCTAGCAGTTGGCCCCAGCTAGGAAACGTAGTCATCTCAGGCTCCTTGGGCTTCCTCCCATTTCCAGTAACTGACCTCGTCCTATCTGTTGTGACCTTACAGTCTTTGGCTGTCGTCCTCCTCCTCCTCTGGCTGGATGCAGCCAGAGAACTGGTTGCTGTAGAGGCTCCTCTGCTAGCTCTTCTGCCCCCAGTTTCGTCTCTGGTCAGTCTGTCTCCCCAAGGTCACCAGACAAATCCTTCTGTGTCAGTTACTATTGCTGTCTAACAAAACCACCCCGAAACCTAGTGACTTAAAGGAACAATTCATTTCATTGTCTCTGATGGTTTCTGTGGGTCAGGAGTTCAGGAGGGCCTTGGCTGGGTGGTTCTGGCTTGGGGTCTCATGCTATTGCAGTCAGATAGCTGAAGCTGGAACAGTGGGAGCCTGGAGCACCTGGGGGCTCAGTGGGCCTCCCTCTGTCCATGGAGTCTCAAGGACTCTTCTGCACAGAGTGGCCTCGGGGTAGTTGAGTGGGCTCCAGGCCTGTGTGTTCAGCAGGCAGGGAGAAGCTGCCTTGTCTCTTGTGGGCTCACAAGTCATAGGGCATCATTTGTGCTGGGCTCTGGTGATAAAAAGTTACAAAAGCTCCTCAGGTTCCAAGGCGGAGGGGACACAGCCCCCCCCCCCCAAGTGGGAGGAGTGTCACAGTCATGCTGCAAGAGGAGGATGTGGGGTGGGACCGCTTGTTATGGTCATTTTTGGAAAATATAATCTGCCTCGCCTTCCAAGTCACAACAACAGTCATCATTCCCCTGTGGGAAAATCTCTAGGGGCTCCAAAACCCTCACAGAAAAGCGGATTTTAAAGAATGTGGCACAGATGCCTTACCTATACACTGGACAGGAGCAAAAAACTGCGGGGAGAAGTGAGGTTCTGAGCCTAGCTCCTGGGGCCAGCTTAGCTGCCCCCTGGGTAGTTTGGGTGTGATCTGGCCCTTGTGACAAGGCCCCAGTCACCTCCCCAGGCCATGCCCCATGGTTCCCCACCTCCTCCACGCACCTGGCTCACCTCTCACCCTGCTGCACCTGCTGCCTGGAAAGGCACACCTGCTCATCCAGGGCTAACCCGCTCCTGTGGCCCCGTTCTGAGACATCTTCCGGGGCTCCCTGCCCTGCTTAGTGGGCAACTGTACCCTGACATTGCCATTGTTGTGGATGGTGTGTTTACTCTACCAAACTTGGAGTGTAGGGACTGGTTACATCTCACTTGATGATGGTTTCCAAATCAGACTTTGCCCTGGAGTTTGCCTAGTAGGCCAAGTTTTCCTGTATGCAAATGATTTCACAATACCGTCAGATGTCTGAACACTGTAGCAGATATTTAGATGGTAGGGTTTTATTTGACTGATTTCTTATTCTGAAAAATTGTTTTAGTCTGTATTAATGGTGGTTTTATTTATTGCAGGGTGATTTAAGCAATTTTATGCTTTTTCTTTAAATCATGTGAAAACAGGAAGTGAAATATTTCTTATCTCAGTTTATATACCAAAATAAGAAAATAACACAAAAAAACCCCTAAACCTACCCCTTGGAGCCTTGCCAGCTTAAAATGGGGTAACTGTCCCCCCCTTATTATCTGACATCCTAAACAAGGACTCTTCCTTGATTTTTTTTTCCATACTGATTTTGACTGCACCATAAGCTCCATGAAGAGCAGAGACTTTTATGTTCACCACTCAGCATCAAAAACAGTGCTTGTTACCTAGGAAACACTCACATAATGATCGGATGATTAATTGAATGGGCAGAGAATTCCGGAGGATAAGGAGGAATGGTCCTTCTTTTACTATTTACCTTTCCACCTGGAGCACACCATTGGGAGGTGGAACTGGTGAAGCTCATTGTATGAAGGAGGTGCCTGGACCAGTCAGAGTTTTGAAGGAGCTGGCCTGTGGAGAGCTTTTAGCCACTGGGTGACAGTTTACTTCCCCTGACTGGCCTTCTGTTTATTTTGTAGTCATGTGAGGGTGGGAAGTCCTAGGAAAATAATTGACACAAAGAAGTACAAATCAGTGTGTTGTGAACTGTGCCTTGTCTCTTTGTACCTTCTCTGTCTCATCATTGTACACACCACAGGACCTTGTGGTTATTTGCTGTTTTATGGACAATTGGTTCCTTGAGGCTTGGGACTGGGTCTCATTTGTTGGGCCGGATTCAGGGCCTGGCCCAGGGTTGGCACTCAGTGCACAGTTGTTGAATTATATAGCCCAGTTGCTGGCCTGCAAGCGGCCAAATCCAGGATGATGGTCTTGTTTTGAAGGGTGTGGTGGTTGGGCGTGTCTGCTCTCGCAGTAGGATAGAGGACACTCCATCTAGAAGGAGTCTTAGAGTTCATCTGGGCCAAATCCCAGGCCATGAGGTTAAGTGAGCAGTCCAAAGCACACAGACGTCTAGTGACAGGGCATACCTTGGACCCTGGACTCCTGAGTCCTAAGCCCTCTCTTTACTTGCTCTTCCTTGTATTTTTTGACCTGCTCCATTTCTGTCCTGGGCCAGTTCACCCCTCCTTAGGCAACCTGATGGTTCCCTGCTCCCAGGAAGTCACTCTATTGATGCCAAACTTAGTGCGGACACCTGATGGGCATAGCACACTACAACCCAGAACTCCTGGGCTTGAACGATCCTCCTGCCTCAGCCTCCCGAGTAGCTGGAACTACAGGCACGCACCATCACTCCCTGCATACTTGTAGTTTTTTCTGTTACCTTTAAAAAAAGTTTAGATATCTGATAATCATAACTTAAGCATCGCGATTATGATGAATACCCTTGAACCTGCCATTCCATGTGAGACCTAGCCATATATATATGGATATATATATCCCCTCGTGGCTTTCCCCCATAGCTTTCATCTTCCCCTCGTGGCTTCCCTGGAACTGCTCTTTTACTCTCCTTAAATGTTGTGTTTATCATTCCTTTGTCTTGGCTTAAAGAAAAAAAAAAAGCCTTGTTATATTAGTCTAAAACACATGTCTAAATAATAAGAGTGTTCATGGCCAGGTGCAGTGGCTCACACTTGTAATCCCAGCACTTTGGGAGGCGGAGGCAAGTGGATCGCTTGAGCTCAGGACTTTGAGACCAGCCTGGGCAACACGGCAAAACCCCATCTCTACAAAAAATAGAAAAATTGGCTGGGCATGGTGGCTCATGCCTGTAATCCCAGCACTTTGGGAGGCCGAGGTGGGTGGATCGCTTGAGGTCAAGAGTTTGAGACCATCCTGGGCAGCATGGTGAAACCCCATCTCTACCAAACTACAAAAAATTAACCAGGCATGGTGGCCCCCCAGCTACTTGGAGGGCTGAGGTGGGAGGATGGCTTGAGCCCAGGAGATAAGAGGTTGCAGTGAGCTGAGCTTGTGCCACTACACTCCAGTCTGGATGACAGAGTGAGAGCCTATCTTAAAAAAAAAAAAAAAGAATGTTCACTATTGCTTGTTATTGAGCTTTATATAAAAGTGACAGCATCCTAGGGAGGCCCCTGGGACTAGCCCCCTCCCTCTGTCTCCATTGTTCCATTTCCTGGGTCACTTACCTTGTTGCTTGTAGCTGAAGGTCATCCACATCTGCTTCATTCTCCGGTGCCGTTTCCTGTTTGGACCCCTTAGGGTTTGGGATGACTCCCAAGCAAATGGCTCCAGTTAACTCTAATTTTAACGTCTTAAAAGCTATCATTAAGCTTTCCCATGTTGCTTCACTTATGGGAAGCATTTAGTCATTTCCTCATTGAATGATAGTTAAACATCCTTAGCCCTAGAAATTTGTAGTGAAACATTTCCAATTAAGATTAATTGGGATTAATGCAAAATGTAAGTCAGATCCTTTTGTAGTAGTATTCTAGTGCTGTCAACTAGATACAGGCCTACAGAGGACTGTCCAGCCCCCTTGCAGGGTGGGGGTGTGATCAGCATATTGGAATTGGGGTTGTGAACAGGCACCGAAGAAGGGTTAAAACAGTCTTTCACCTTGAGCTTCTTTGGTCAACTTAGGTCTTTTCCTAGATAACACTGCTCAGTTTTCTAGTTAATACCTTCTGTGTTCTGTCTAGATCACAGTTTCAAATTAGACAGGCTTACTTATATCTTAATTTGCTTTTCATTTATAAGGAGGATTGCTAATATCTAGTTGAGATACTTTCTGAAGACCAGAAATTTTTAGGGGTTATGTGTGGGGGTTTTTTTGTTGGTTTTTTTTTTTTTTTTTTTGAGACGGAGTCTCGCTCTGTCGCCCAGGCTGGAGTGATCTGGGCTCACTGCAAGCTCAGCCTCCCGAGTAGCTGGAACTACAGGTGCCTGCCACCACGCCCGGCTAATTTTTTTGTATTTTTAGTAGAGACGGGGTTTCACCACATTAGCCAGGATGGTCTCAATCTCCTGACCTCTTGATCTGCCTTCCTCGGCCTCCCAAAGTGTATGTGTGGTCTTTAAATTAGAATTGTATATAAAATGTTTCCCTGCATGTGCAGTCTTCCTGAGAGGGACTTTATCGTTGATCAGATGCTGGGAATCTGCAGCCCCCAAAGCAATTATTTTTAGCCCGGGGCTTCTCAGCCTTAACTCTATTAACGTTTGGGCTGGGTGATTCTTTGTTGTAGGGAGGCTGTGTATCGTGTTTTGGGGCATTTAGAAGCATCCCCGGCCCCTACCTATTAGATGTCAGTAGTTTCTTCTCTCCCAGTTGTGACAAAAATGTCTCCATACATTGCCAGATGTCTCCTGGCAGGGTTGTTGGAGGTGTGTGTGTATGTGTGTGCACATGTGCAAAATCATCCCTAGTTGAGAAATACTAGTTTATACCTTTTAACAAGTTTGACTTGAATCATTTAGGGTTTTCTATTCTTGCTTGGCCAAGAGAATACATAGCTGTGTATTGAGTTTCAACATTAGCTCTAGTTTAAGGGGAGCAAGAGAGAGAGAGATCCAGGGCTGGGTTGAGGGGCAGGGAGGTTGGGCAGGGGAATCATTTAAAATTTTTAAAAATATTTAAAAGCTGTATGTATATTTGTATGCATGCAATATCCCCAATCATTAAACACATACTACTGTGTATTAAACGTTTCACATGCATTGCAAAATTATTGTAACTCTCTGAAGAAGATACTGTGTTCTCATTTTATGGATAAATAGAGACTTCTAGAGATTAAGAAACCCACCCAAGGCCATAAATTAATGAATGGCAGTATTGGGAATTGAATATGTCTCTCTGGAGTCGAATCAGCTTATCTGTGTGTTCTGCCTGAGACGTGGTGTTAAAATTTCCTCTCATGCCAGTGGGCCAAACCTGTCACTGTGGCCTTGGCTGACACATGTTGGCATAGAAGTGCGTGGCACAAGTAGGGAATTCATGGTTGCTGGCATTAAGCAAAACAAGTGGTAGAATTTCTGGTGTGGTGTTTTTCTTTTCTCTTTGCAGGGGAGCCAGTTCGTTGTGTGTTCCTGGATGAACTGTCACTGATAGCCATCTTGAGCAAGGGACAGGCTTTTTCTTTTCTTTCATTCTTTTTTAAAACAGCTGGCCGTATATGCCATGTCAATATCTTTTTTTAAAAAAATGAAATTGACTCTCCTTAATAATGTGTTATGTCTTCTGTGACTATGAAGTGGGTCCTTGCCCCACGGCCTACTTGTGGTTAACAGACCTGGAGTATAAATGGTAATATTCAAAAGTTGTATTTCATTAAGGCCAAATGTGGCATTTTGAGGATTACTTTGTGTATTTTATGAGACTGTAGCTTGTTGACTTAGGCCTTCCAAAAATCCTGAAATTGGTCTGAACAGAGCAGATTCCAGATACAAATCAGATAGTGGCTCTCTGCTTGGGTAGTGTTGGGGACTCCATCTGCCTTACTTGGAGTCACCTGTACTTCTTAGGGTTGCATACACAGGTCTTCACCATTGTACCTGGCCCACCTTTCTCACTTTATTTCTTGTCTCATTTCCTGAGGTCTAGCCTTCTGTGTTAGAACCCACTGTGCATTGAATTTACTTTGCACTTTACCAGCCTTGCCTCTGCTCAGTTCCCTTCCTCTCTCCCTCCCTTTATTTATTTATTTATTATATATTTAGGGTGACTGGCACATGGTGGCTCTTAGTAAATATTTGCAGCGTATATACTGTGAGGAGAATATGGTGAAGCACAGGATACATAACTTTGAAAAGGTGCTTGGGCTGGGCACAGTGGCTCATTCTTGTAATCCCGGCACTTTGGGAGGCCAAGGCAGTTCGGTTGCTTGAGCCCAGGAGTTCAAGACCAGCCTGGGCAATGTGGCAAAACCCCATGTTTGCCCCTACCCCCCCAAAAATACAAAAATTAGCCAGGTGTGGTGGCATGCACCTGTGGTCCCAGCTACTCTGGAGGCTGAGGTGGGAGGATCACTTGAGCCTGGGAATTGGGGGTCGTAGGGAGCCAAGATCATGCCACTACACTCCAGCCTGGGTGACACAGCAAGACCCTATCTTTAAAAAATTAAAAACATTTTTTAAAAGAGTGCTTGATCAACAAGAGTAATGGTTGTCTTTCCAGTCCTCTGCCGCTGCAGTGACATAGTTTACTGCATTTGCAGTCCAGTTTGCTGGGTGGAGTGAGCTCTTGACTGTAGTGTGGTTCAGGTCTTAGTGTCCTAGGTTTCCATTGAATGAATGAAGCACTTTTAACCCCGTGTGCATCTTGCCACTTGTTCTTTGCCTGGCTTTCCCCCCTCACTTGGAGCTCATCAAGGAACCTGGCCTGGGGATGTTACCTGATGTTTATACCCAGGTTACAACAAAGGGCAAAAGTAATCCGCTGCTTGAGTGTGCTCACCATGGAACCACCTGGGAGGCACGACATCTGCAGCCACCAGGGCCTGTTGAACAGGAGCAGGGGAGCCGGTGAGGGAACTTTCTGACATCTCCAGCCTGCTTCCACTTCTTTCAGGGTCTTTTGGATGCCCCCACTTGAGACAGAGACTGCTGTTAAAGGGGAGCAGACAGCCTGCACAGTCGCCCCCTGCTCCAGGCTACCAGCACACAGACCTGGCAGAGGGCCCACTGCACGGCTCTTTGGGTTTTACAATGCCTTGGGCAAGCATGCTTTTTAAAAGGAGTTTTTGATATTCCTTCTGGCAAAAATGACTGACCCACTTTTATTTCTTCCTCCACAGAGTGATCAGCAGCTGGACTGTGCCTTGGACCTAATGAGGCGCCTGCCTCCCCAGCAAATCGAGAAAAACCTCAGCGACCTGATTGACCTGGTACGTGCCTCCTTCATATGGTTCCATTTGAGACTGCGGCTAAGAGTTGGTTGCTTTTGTGTAGCTTTTTCCATGCAGAATTCACAACAAAGGAAACCTTTTCTCTCCCTGGCAGACCATGCCACTGTCCTATGAGATTCTTCCAGGCAGAGAGAAGATGGGTTTCACATGGTGGTCTGTCATTCAGGACCATCTGTGTTGATGAAGCCCAAGTTAGGAGTTCTAAAGTTAATGACAGTCTGCTCCCTCCCCAGCTGCCTTGTCTTCAGTTTCTAGAAGCTTGCATTTAGACGTGGTGAGTAAGAGGGCATACCCATCCCGCAGGCATTCAGCAGTGCACGCAGGCCAGACACTATCAGTCTCTGCTATCGTGTGAGTTTCTCCAGCCAACACAGTACAAGCGTCTACCTGTCAGATGCTTCCGTGGCTTCATTTCTAGTTTGCAAAGGTATAACAAGCAAAAGTTGGCCTGTTAAAGGGCCTGTCACATCTAGTTTTTAAATATTCTATTCATTTTCATAGATTTTTATGCTCAGAATGATTGGTCTCAAGATGTTGCCTCAAATTCACTTGCACCATATTATTTGAGAGTGCTCAAAATATTCAAAAACATCTATAAAGCCATAGGAAATATTGGACAGAAATAAAATCGGGTCCTAAGAGGCCAACCGAATCACCCTGATCACTTGGCAGTGAGTTCTGGTGCTGGGTTTGGAACGTGAGGCCCTGAGTCTGGTCCTCTGTTTTTTTCCACTGTGTCCTGTGTCTTCTTGGATGTGATTATCCATTGCCAAGCATGGCTCATCAGTGAGGTATATTTTTAGAGTGGGTTGGGAACTTGTTCATATGCTGTAGTGATTTATTTAATTCCATTGTATGCATTCAGAACATTTTTACTAGGAAAAATATATGACTGCTAGGAGAGGCACGCATGTCATTCACAGAGAAAACTTTATACAGCAGCCCGAAAGGTCTGTAGTGCGAATATTTGTATATTTATAGAGATGCAAACTCTCAGCTGAGAGGCAAGTGTGTGACACAGAGCGGAGCCTGTGGAAGGAGTTGGGAACCTGCTGTATCTCATTCATAGTAATGCAGGAAGTGGGAAGATAGAGGTTTCTTGAGGTCACTGGCTGCTCAGAGAGACAACTGCACCTGCTTGTGATGTAAGCAGAGAGAAGGCAGGTATCAAAAAGAGAGGGTCCCACCAGACGACATTTCAGGGGGGTAGTAACATAGTTGTGATGCAAATGAACCCACTGTGTGCTCAGGATCAGGGGTCCCCGGCCAGGAGCCAGTGAGTGAGGAAGATCATTGAAGCGGGCTTGGTGGGATCTGGAGGCACAGGCCCCTGTGGGAAGAGTAGCTGCCCTCGTTACTCCTGGTGCTTGTTGCCCTGTTGGAAGTAGGGCCTCTGTTGCTTGTTTTCACATTTTTCTAGAGGAGCCATATATTTGGGGTTTTATGTAAAATTTCCTGGTTTGTTTTTTTGTGTGGTTTTTTTTTTTTTTTTTTTTTTGAGACGCAGTCTCATTCTGTCACCCGGGCTGTAGTGCAGTGGGGCGATCTTGGTTCACTGCAATCTCCGCCTCCCTGGTTCAAGCAATCCTCGTGTCTCAACCTCCCCAGTAGCTGGGATTACAGGCGCCCACCACCGTGCCCAGCTAATTTTGTATTTTCATTAGAGACAGGATTTCACCATGTTGGTCAGGCTTGTCTCAAACTCTTGACCTCAAGTGATCTGCCTGTCTCAGCCTCCCAAAGTGCTGGGATTACAGGCATGAGCCACCACGCCCAGCAGAATATGCTGATTTTTAAACATTGGCCTGCACATTAGATTGGCTGGGTCCAGTTTTGTGTAGAACCTGGGCCTGAGCGTGTGAAATAATGAGCTGGGGGCGGTCGGGCAGTGTGGGTTGGAGGGGTTAGAGGAGATGTCCTTTGTTGAGAAATACTGAAGTATGAAGTTGGATAGGTAGGAGGTATCCTTGAAAGTGAGGAGACCTTGGACTTGATGTGGTGAGAATGGTCACCATCAGCCCACTGACTGCTGAACTTGTATGCAGCGCCTCATGCGCAGCCATATTTGAACTCTCATCAGTCCTATGAGGTAGGACTACAGAATGCGGTCTGGAAAGTGCTTTAATGGCTTTGCATTTTTCTTGGTCAGAAATCTATGATTGATCTTACGTGGAAGAGGTGGGCAAAAGTTGAAGATGTGATCTGCCTTTAATTTGGTCAGCTGCAAGAGCTTGTTTTTCTTCTAAACTCAGCATGAAAGCATGCTTGGCTGAGTTTAAATTTAGTTTGCCAATTTAGTTATTACTGTATTTTAGAAATAAGCCAAACATAGAAGTAGGAAATGATGAGCAAATTTTTCTCATTAGACCCTTCCTGGTGTTTAATAGGCTATTTTGTTCTTATGGCAACTGAAGTGTTTTACTACAGCTGTGTCTTTTCTCTGGGACTCCCTCATCACTCTCTCTTTCAGGGATGTGCATGTAGCTGCTTTTATGAAAACCTGGTTAACTGGTTCCCTTGTTGCCCATGTGAGTTTTCCCTGGGCTTAACAGGGAAATTGCAGCATTGATGGTGAATGAAGAGCTGTCTTTCGCCATAGCCAGATAATGAGAGAGATCACCTCTGAAGCTTAGTTGCAGGATGGTACTTGGACACAGGTTGAAGTGCCAGACCGTATCTACCACTGATAAATGATGTCGTGTGTGACATTCTATAGATACTGTCAGAGCATACTATTTTTTTTTTTTTTTTTTTTTTTTTTTTTTTGGAGACAGGGTCTTGCTGTGTCACCCAGGCTGGAGTGTAGTGGTGCAATCAAAGCTCAATGCAGCCTCAAACTCCTGGGCTCAAATGATCTTCCTGCCTCAGCCTTGCGAGTAGCTAGGACTAGGCACCCACCACCACATCTGGCCAATTTTTTAAAATGTTTTATTTTGCATAGATACTGGTTCTGCCTGTGTTGCCCAGGCTGGTCTCGAACTGCTGACCTCAGGCAATCCTACTTTTCTGTTTTTAACTTTGTCTTCTGTAGAATGTATGCTAGAGCTGGCGGAGGTGGGTTGAGGTTGAGGTGGACAGCCGACATGTGTTGAATACCTGCCGTGTGCCTAGGACAAAGCTGGGGACTTCTGTTTGTGTTGTTTATTATTTCTTCAAAGTCATACTACACCCCTGTAAGGTACATATGGCCACTTCACCTCCTTTAGATGATTTAGACTCTATGGGGAAGAAGCCAGGATAGGGATGTGGCTTGGGAGCGCCGGGAGGTCTGGTTCCTCCTGCTTGCCGGGTTCCTTTGGGTTAGTCACACTGAAAGCAACAGATTAAATGTGGCATGTCTATGTGCTATGTCAGTTTTGCCTGTTGGGAGAGAAGCTGTTAATTAAATTCCTTAATAATCTAAAATGTTAACACATAGGTATATTATGGAAAATTCACATAATTTAAAAGCAAGAACTAGACACTGGGCAAAAAAACCCTTCTCGGAACCAGGCCATTTATGATTAGTAGTTCTCTTTCCTCCACTGCCTCAGGGGGCGGCCTGAGAGGCGCCAGCTCCCCTCACTGGCTGTGCGGAGGCCACCTGGGGCTCTGTCTACCTCAGAGGCTGAACAAGAGGCCAGAATGGATTCCCGTCATCCAGAGTGGGTTGGGGAAACGGTATTCTCATTAATTTTTTAATTGAAGTATGAGGAACGTCAAAATGGAAATGGAGCGTGACTTTTCAACAAATTAGGATCTGGTAATGCATGTCTCATTAAAACTATATTGACATGCATTGGCCAGGCACGGCGGCCCATGCCTGTAATCCCAGCACTTTGGGAGGCCAAGGCAGGTGGATAACTTGAGGCCAGGAGTTCGAGACCAGCCTGGCCAACATGGCGAAAATCCATCTCTACTGAAAAAAAAAACTCTGTTGACATGCTTCAAAAGGCACTTTCTGATTGATGGCCTGGCTTTGAACTCCTCGCTACGTATGGTGCTCATATAAGGGGCAGTGCGCTGGCTTTGTACTGGATCCTGTGACTGATCCTGGAAGTTTCTTCTTTGAATGTTTTATTTTCATCACTGCCAGTGTTCTCTGGGAATGACAGTTTTTCTTTTTTCCTGTTTAACTGAATTTACAAAATGCTTTTATTCTGTAAGGATTGGTCTGTGCTGAGTATACTGTTGTGGCATTGAAGTTCACATGCAGTTGTAGTTTCTTCCCAAAGCTGTAATTTCAGAAAATTAACACTATTATGCACCTGTCTAAAGGCAAAGGATCCGGGCCTTTGCCTTGTGTAATCTGGGATCAGTCAGATGTTTTGAAAGTAGCTAATGCACTGCTGCTCCATGCAAACAGCAGTCATTCCTCCCTGCTCACCTGCCCAAGATAATGAAGGGGGGGAGATTGTTGTTTTCAAGAAAAGACAAACGAGAATGTTAGGATTTGCCAGCATTCCCCATGAAGGGAATGGCCTCGCTTAGATGTCAGGGCCAGGGAACTGTGGGGGAATGGATCCAATCCACCATGGTCTGATTACAGAGTGGTAAAGAGAAATGTGAGGGATGCTTGGCAGCCAGGCCAAGGCAGCCCAATTTATCATGCCAGATCAGCTTTCTTTTTTCTTCCCAGCATCAGAGTTTTTGCTGCCTTGGGATTATGAGGCCTGCTCTGATTGGTGGGAAATGACCTTCCTTTGCAGATGGCCAAAACATCATTTTATTACATATTAATCCCATTGTGCTAGAGTGAATCCAGCAGGAATCTGTTGTTAAGCTGTTTCAAAAATACCCACACGTCCATGAGGGCCAAGAATCATATGATGTGAAGATGTTCCCTTGGCTTCATAAACTTGGCCCTTCTATGGCCTTACTCTGCACACTGGCAGCAAGAGCAGAAATGTCTCAGCTGGGATGTATTTTGAGCCCTGAGCTGAGGAAGGAGTTTGTTTCTGCGTATTGGCACCCAGCAGGCCTTCCATCCTTTGCCTTTTTAAGAGCAAACCAAAAATAGCCGTGAATCTGTTTAACTAGGCAGGAAAGTCTCTGCTTGCAAACATTGGTCACTTCCTGTTTTTAGTTCCTTCACTTCTTTGTTTCTTATAGTCGCCCTAAGGCTCAGCTCTTGGGCGTCCCCAGACTTTACTCAAGCAAGGGGGAAGACATCAGGGCTGGGAAAGTATCCAGGCCAGTGAGTTAAAGGTGGAAGGGACATCCTGATTTTTTACCGGGGAGTTGATAACTTCATAGGTTAACTCGTTTCAGCATATTCTTCTTTTTAAGTAGCCGGAACAGCCAGCTGGGCATAGGTGTTCACACTGCCAGCCTCAGCAGTAGCCATACTTTGAAATTATCCGTGTCACCCTCACATTGCCACCTCTATCAGGGCAGCATGATGTCTGCAGGGAGTGTGATTTGACAGATGAGAAGGCAGAGTGCTTGGGGGACATGTCCACATTCGGGCCTTAGTGAACGAGTGAGTGGAGACCTGCTGCTTACGTTTCCAAAAAACCTGCTCTCCGTGAAGCAGCCCGTGGAGCCAGCTCACACACATTTGTAATTGATTGGTGACGTCAAGGCTGATACTATGAGTCAATAGTTCATTAATACGACTGATTAGCAGAATATCTGATGTCTGCTAAGCAGTGCTGCTCAGTTTTCAGTCTTTAATAGTTAAAGCAATGAAGTCTGGAAATCATTTTTCCAGGGACAGCTGTGTGGAGTGAAGCAAAACTCAGTTTTGTCCCCCAGGTGATGAAGGTGCACTGGGCCTGAGACCCAAGATGACTACCCCTGCCTTTGGGGATCTTGAAGGCCAGATAGGATCTGCTTTATCCATGTTAATAGAGTAAGCAGGCTTACATTTTCTTCTTCCCTAGCTTCCCCTTTAGCCTTGTCATTCAAACAATCTCAGACCAGCATTTTTCGTCCTTTATTTCAAAGACAACATTTAAAATGTCTTCACTTAGGCTGGGCCTGGTGGCTCACACTTATACTCCCAGCACTTTGGGAGGCCAAGGAGGGAGGATTGCTTGAGCTCAGGAATTTGAGACCAGCCTGGGCAACATAGGGAGACTCCATCTCTACTAAAAATTAAAAAATGTTTTGGGCACAGTGGCATACGCCTTTGGTCCCAGCTACCCAGGAAGCTGAGGTAGGAGGATCACTTGAGCCCAGGAGGTCAAAGCTGCAGTGAGCTATGATCACCCCACTACACTCCAGTTTGGGTGAGAGAATGAGACCCTGTTTTGTTTTCAAGTTTTTACCTTTCTAAAAGGGTCTCAGCTGAAGTAAGTGAAAAGGTAATGGATTCAGTCGACATTTATTGAGCACCTCCTGGAAGTCAGGCACTGTGTTTCACTCTGGGAAGAAGTGCAGCCTTTATTCCTTGCCTTTTCCTCTACAGGTCAAAATGCAAGAATTCTTCAGCTTGATCCCCGAAAAGAATGACCCTAGTTGGATTCTCTCAGGCCATTGGTCATTGACCAGTGAATAAGCTCTGAGGATGAGTAGCAAGAGCTGCAGAACTGAGTTATTCTTTCTGCAAGCATTTATTAAATGCACCATCCATGCACCAGACACTATTCTAGGCGCTGGGGTTTTCGTGGAGAACCAGATGAAAGGCCTCGCTCTATGGAGCTGACATTTCATGGGGAATTAATTTCTGGAAGGAGGACCTGGCTGTGGTCAGCTTTGCACGCTGTACATCTATTGAACAGGATAACTGGCAGCTGTGCTTATTTGTTTTTACTTACACATAAAGGTGTTAGAGGCTCTTTAATGGTCGTACCCAGCTATCAGTAAATGTTTGTCCACTTCTGTAAGCCATTGCTCGCCACCTTTTAACTTAAGCCGTTGCTCGCCACCTTTTAACTGGTTTCTCAGTGACTTGTGCCTTGGTGCTTCTCACATTCTTTCCCCAAAGTACTTGTGTCAATAGAGGAAGAAAGAAAAGTGAATACACATTTTTGGGGTTTTAGGGGAAAATCCACAGGTGCCTGCCTCAAGGAGAGCATTGTATGTTTTGTCTTATTTAAAAATTGTTTTCTGTCTGGGAATGTGGCATTCACCTGAAGTTACAACTACCTGGGTGGCTGAGGTGGAAGGATTGCTTGAACCCCCGAGTTTAAGACCAGCCTGGGCAACATAACTAGACCCCATCTCATAAGAAAAAAATTAAACAATAAATTGTATTCCAATCCATAACATGCCCACGTGCAAGACATTTTAACATTAAAAAAATGCTTTTTCCACCAAAGTTCCCCATGGGTTTATGTTAAGGGTGGGGAAACTTGGCTTCCTCTCTCCCACCCATCCTAGGGTCTGCCTGGAAGTTTTCTCCTCTGAGCCCAATGTTGTCTCTGGAGCAGGAGCCGCGGAATGGATGGAATCATTGGTAATATGCACCAACCCCTACATAGTCTCTGTTGTGACTGATGTTTCTGAGCGTATTCTGAGCTTTCCTATAGACAACACTACTATAGTTCCCGTTTTACAAGGAGAAAAAGCATTCCAGCCAAAAGCCTCCAGCAGTATTTTAATGAACTCCATTCCTTGGAAAATTGTGGTCAGTCTTTTCACGTGAGCCTTTTGCTCTGTGAATGGGCGGCAGCTGTGGGGACTGAGGCAGAGCAGGAGGCATGCTCTGGACGGTGGGTGCCAAGCTGGCTGTTTCCCGCCCATCCTGGCCTCTCCGGAGGATGGTGGCCCTTCATGACCCCAGCCCGTTATCAACCTGAGGACCTGCCACTTAGTAGTGCAGCCTCTGATTTGTGTCCAGGTGGCAGCCAGGCAGCCCTTCTCCACCAGGAAAAAAGGCATGATTTGCTTAGAAAGAGGAAGTGGGGCTTCCTGGGGTGCTCTCACCTGACCAGCTCCCTCATAGATTTGGCCAGAAGTGATTTCAGATTCTGATGAGTTCTGTTACATGCAGCATAATGGTTCCTCATTTTATCCAATTAAGAATGTGATTAATTGCCTCCTGTAAAGGCAATCCAGACAATTACGGTGGAATGAATGAAAGAGAGGAGTGCAAGAGAAAGGAAATGAACCAAAGAGATTAGTAGGGCCATGGGCTTTATTTTGTGTGTGTGTTCCTTGGGGAGCAAAGACTGTTTCCAGGAAGACTACAACGATACATCCACCAGTCCTGAGCTGTCCTAGAACAGTAATGGTTGATTTTCCATTACGGGAAGGGGCTTGAATTTCTCCAAAGCCAACTATTTTGAAAATTGATGCTCTCCCATCATCTTTAAGATAGCCACGCAGTAAGCTTTGGTTAT